>NC_142072.1:7300000-7610000 GCF_059756535.1 Pantherophis guttatus
CTTAGAAAGGATGGAAGGCTGAGTCAACCTTGAGCCTGGTGAGATTCGAACCTGCAGTAATTGCAGGCAGCTGATGTTACTAACAGTGCTTTAGTCTGCTGTGCTACCAGGGCTCCTGGTACTTTGCTTTAATATTCTTCTTTTCCTATCCAGACCAAAAATAAAGCTTATATATCGCTTTAAGGATAGACTTTTCCGACCGATGTTTATATTTTACAGCACATTTCTTAATTTACAAAGGATAAAACTTTTTCCAAGTGATCTTGGTCTCTCAGTTACCTTTCTCTGCAGGAGCCTAGAATTGTCCTGTCAATTTATATTTCCAGCTGACCCTACTTTGGCCCAATTCCTGTCTTCACAAATGCACGACCTGTCCCTCTTGGCTCCTCATCTACCATCTGTAAATTTCTCCCCTCGTCCTCTTTTAAATTGCTTCCGTGGCATTTTAAATTCTGCGACAAAACCAATATATGTCATGAATGAGCAACCCAGATATTACGGTAATCTCTCTAACAACAGATATCCTGTGATTACAGGAATTACAACCAACCAAATATTGTAACTACAAGCATTAATTGATAAGATGTGAGCGATCCAGGGTTTTTTCCCCCCCCCTCTGCAAATGTGCATGGGGGTATGCAAGAAAGAATAGAAAAGCTATCTTAATGTGATTTCAAGTGCTTTGGCAGCTTCTGTGCGTTAGATGGAGGTGTGGAAGCCACTTTAGAGAGTAAATAGTGTGCAAGAAACCAGTTCTCTAATAGTTTCTCATTTGGCTGCCATAGCTGGGAGTCCTATGTAGCTTTCGCTGTACCCCTTAAGCAAGTCTTCAGCTGCCAAGGATGAAAAAAGACCCTTACCCATTGCCACCCGTTAAAGTGAGATTTAACTGCCAGTCCACTCTATTTCTATAATTGAAATGGAGAGAGGTGTCATCTCATCTGTCTTGGGCAGCAAAATGATAATGCCCGAGAAGTCCCTGCCTTCTTTCATGATAAGGTTACACTCTCTCCTCAGTTACCCAGCAGACAGAAATTCAACAAGGGTGGCATTTCCCCTCCCCAGTAGTGAAATCCAATTTTTTTTCTATGGTTCTGTGGGCGTGGCTCGGTGGGCGTAGTGTGGCTTGGTGGGCGTGGCTTGGTGGGCATGGCAGGGGAAGGATACTGCAAAATCTCCATTCCCACCCCACTCCAGGGGAAGGATATTGCAAAATCTCCATTCCCTCCTCACTCTGGGGCCAGCCAGAGGTGGTATTTGCCGGTTCTCCGAACTGCTCAAAATTTCCGCTACCGGTTCTCCAGAACCTGTCAGAACTTGCTGAATAGCACCCCTGCCCCTCCCCCTTCTTCAATTTATCCTTTCTAAGAAAAAGCCTGAGTGGCGTAGGAGGCTAATGCCTCCTAAAGGCAGCATTTAACATCCAGCTGCCTGCAATTACTGCGAGTTCAATTCTCCCCAGGCTCAAGGTCGACTCAGCCTTCCATCCTTTCTAAGGTGGGTAAATTGGGGACCCAGTTTGTGGGGGCAATAAGCTGACTTTGTATAAATATACAAAAGTATGAAGGCTATTGCTTAACGCATTGTAAACCGCCCTGAGTCTCTGGAGAAAAGCGGCATATAAATCAAATTAAAAAAAAAAAAAAAAAGAGGACCTGTTTAATTCCATTGGCCAGTAAGAGATTATAGCTTTGATGTGCAGGAAAGCAACAGCTGAGTGGTGGAAGGTAAGATGCGTCTTCATGGCCATCACCGCCAGGGGTGCTTCAGCTGAAATGCAAAACTGGAGGTGAGCAGAGACGAAAAATGGAATGGATTTGCTCCCTCTAAATCCGGCTTTCCCAAACTGTCAAACCCCGCCTCTTTTTTTGGTAACAGCCTGGCGTAAAAGGGGTACCAATATCCCTGTTTTGCATCTGGTGGGGTTCCAGGCCATATTTCTTTAATCATCTGAAGCCCAAAGAACTTTTCTGCTGCTTATCTTCTTATGTGCATCTTTCCTGCCTGGAGAGGACAGTTGGCAAACGACGACTGATCTGAAAGAAAGATGGTGGCAGGTCCAGTGGATCCTAATAAGCCTGAAGTTCCTTTTCATTGAAAACACCTGGTGCCCAGTTGGTGAATTCTAAGCGTGTCCTACTTACTAGACGTGTCCAAGAAAATGCACAGTTGTGTGCGTGGGAGGAGTGAGGAATTAAAGAAGTGAAGATGGCGGTTGCAGTATGGTTGAAGAAGTCATCAACATCACAGCCAGGTGCAGAAGGGTGGAATCTCAATGGTGTGCAGTTGTTTTCTTGGCTTGTTTGATCCTCACAGTCACCGCAATGCTGGGTTAGATAGCAATAGCAATAGTGCTTAGATTTATATACCGCTTTACAGTGCTTTACAGCCCTCTCTAAATGGTTTACAAAGTCAGTTTATTGCCCCCAACAATTTGGCTCCTCATTTTACCCGCCTTGGAAGGATGGAAGGCTGAGTCAACCTTGAGCCAGTGAGATTTGAACTGCAGCAGAAGTAGCCTGCAGTACTGCACTCTAACCACTGCGCCACCGTGGCTCTAGACTTCTAGTCTTCAAAAGACCCTTCGTACACACTGAAGTACGCGCACATCCTTCCAGTACACTGAGAAATGTACAATCTTTTGTCTGTCTTAGCCGCCAAGTGTTCAGCTGCCTAGGGACCACTTCTTTCCATTCTTATTTTCAGCCTCGAGGGTCCGCAAGAGACATGGGGGCAGTGATGTAGTGATAGCAAACAAGCCGTTTGTTTTTATGGTTCGGTCAGAGAGGGTTGAATGCTTTGTTTCGAGTCTTGCAGCGAGGAGCTGAATTGATTGGCAGCGGCATCTCAATGAAGAGCTTAGCCATAATAACATGATGAGTTCCAGGTGTCCATGTGAGTCTTTCCTGGTTGAGGCCGCCATTTTAATGATGCCAACATCTTGTAGGAAGTTAGCACCCTACCCATCTCCTAGGAAAATGAGATATTTTAGGAAATATTAAAAGGGCAGAATATTTCCCCTAAAAGGGAGGCAGAAACTCAGCTCCCCCATCTTTGTCATTGGGCCAGGAAGGCCTGGGCCAGTCCATTCTACACAACAAAGAGCTACCTCCTTCAGGAAGAGCCATAGTAGGAATTGCCCAAAGCCCTTTCATTACATCATCACCCAGCAAGAGTCAACCAAGCCTGGGACTCAAAAGACAACCTACAAAGTTACCCCTGCAGGGCCCCATAGGAGTCTGACAACCAATCAGAACACAAGCTCAAATCCAAAGAGGGCATAAAACCCAGGCACTCTCAGCATCTCTCCCCTTTTTCTTTCTTCACCCAAGATCTTCAAACCATGTGATCCTGTCCACCATTAAACCATCTTTCCAAGCAGTCTCCATGTTTCCAGTGTTTTCCTTCCCACTTGGAACTGAACCCAGATGGACATTTCTTCCAACAACCTACTGGTTAATCAGCATTGCCACTGTTGGACAATGACCACCCAATGGTGGAACAGGATTAAATGCTGTTCAAGGCACTGAATGGCCCTTGTCCAAAAAAAAAGGTGAAGTCCACTATCTCCTCCGTAGCTAGGGGGACAATATGGGGAGAACCTAGTAGCAAATGAAGTTAAATACCCTATTGTCATGGGGAAATTAACACCTTATAAATCACCACGACAGGCGCTGGTTAAGGACAATTTTCTTCCTGTCAGGACGCCTGGCTCATGATGTATTGGACAATATTTCCCAGGCTACGTGGAGAGGTTTCGGCCTGAGGTGTTGCCATAACAACATAATTTTGGTCAGAAGTTTTATCTATATCGCTCCCCCCTCCCTCCATAGGGATATAATAGAAATATTTGGGGATAGGGTGAACCTTGAAGAGACAAAGATATGGCTGCTTTCTGACACAGAAAAGAGGAAAAATGGGGGAAAGTCATAGGTCACAACCGATCACAGAGTTTTAGGTTAATGCAGCTGCCATTGTATGCAATGATGTGCGTGCCTCGGTGCCTCGGTGTGTAGAGGCACACAAACCCAAATACAGGATCCTTGCAGCTGATCAACACCATTCTTATCATTTGCCCTCTATCTTGATGGCAACTCTTCATGTTGAATTAGTATCACTTTCCCCAATTTATCAATGGAGAATGAGGGACAGAAAGGTTTGGCTTGGGAAGGGTGCTTCCTGAGGCGTTCTTTTGGAATGATTCATGCTTCTGAAGGACCAATATCTTAGGGGCTGCCACAAAGAAGAGGGAGTCAAGCTCTTCTCCAAAGCACCTGAAGGCAGGACAAGAAGCAATGGGTGGAAACTAATCAAGGAGAGAAGCAACTTAGAACTAAGGAGAAATTTCCTGACAGTTAGAACAATTAATCAGTGGAACAACTTGCCTCCAGAAGTTGTGAATGCTCCAACACTGGAAGTTTTTAAGAAGATGTTGGATAACCATTTGTCTGAAGTGGTGTAGGGTTTCCTGCCTAAGCAGGGGGTTGGACTAGAAGACCTCCAAGGGTCCCTTCCAATTCTGTTATTCTATTCTGTTGTAAGTCAAGGACTACCTGTATATATAGTATTCCACCTTCTAGAAAGTGTGATTTAAAAGACTAAAATTGCAAGTGCCCATTGTGCTTTGAAGCTTCACAACCACAAAGAGATCTTTCTAAGTAAAAATTTCATCTTGTGCTAGATTGCTCATCTGTGCCATATCCAGGCAGTTGGGGGGTCCAGCTCAACAGAGTAATTCACCATGAATGGCAGATACATATTTCTTGTTAGACAATCTTGGGAGTTGTAGAATTCCCAACATACAGACAGTGGGTTGTTGGGTGGAGGGGCAGACACAGATTGTTGTTAGGTTGATAAGCGAGTATCTTCTTTGTCCTTTCTTTATCCTAACGGCGAGTTAAGTGAGAAAAGAACCATGGCGTCTGATGCCATTTTGTCCCTGATCATTTCTTCCAACACTCAAGATCAGCAAGGTATTAATTCAATAATTTCAAAACAGTGTTTGGTGTGTTTTGCTTGCTTTCCTCTGGGATTGGAGGAAATTGTGAGAAATTGGGGAGGCTGCAGGTCACTGTCTAGTGAAAAACATTTTCCTCACATATCTCTCAGCTACTATGTCACTAGCTAAGTGCAAGAACACCACATTTTACCTCTGAGCTTTTCTCTGAAATGCTCTTATTTGAAAGAATTTTTGGAAGCAAACTCTCTCATCAAATTGAATGAGAATAGATGGAACAAAACACAGGAGATTTTTGCCCCCTATTTTTTTTTCTCCACACAGTATACTACAACAGCTGGCATTGTGCAAGGGATATCTTAAAATATTCTAGAAAAAAAGCCTTAAGGCCCACTTCATATTATAGCAATAGCACTTAGGCTTATATAGCGCTTCACAGTGTTTTACAGCCCTCTCTAAGCGGTTTACAAAATCAGCATCTTGTCCCCAACAATCTGGGTCCTCATTTTACCGACCTCGGAAGGATGGAAGGCTGAAGTCAATCTTGAGCCGGTCAGGATCGAACTGTCAAACTGCTAGCAGCCAGCAGTCAGCAGAATTAGCCTGCAATACTGCATTCTAACCACTGCGCCACCATGGCTCTGGGCAAGATACTGCCTCTAAATTTGCCCTTCTTTGCAGGGATATAGGAAATTATGATTTCTTTGAGTAAAAAGAGAATATTGTCAGGGCCCAAACAAAAAATGGTTGTGATTCTTTCAAGCTGAGGTATGTTTTTTTTTTAAATCAGTTCATAACTTGCCAAACCTTGCCAGTGTTGTGATCTGCCAGCAGCCTGCGGACCTGGCAGCAGAGTCGGACAGTGAGGAGGCTGGGGAGGCTTCCCCTGCCTCCTCACTTCCCCTGGTGAGGAGGCAGGGGAAGCCCCAGATGAGGGCTCTGCATCGGAGGCAGAGATGGGGCCAAGGCCATCTGGGAGCGATGTGCGGACTCCGGAGCCTCCAGAGGCAGATAGCAGAGAGGTAGAGGAACAGGAGGAGCCTGTTCCTAGTGCACACATGCGAAGAGCTGCTTTGGGTAGAACAGAACAGAACAGAACAGAACAGAACAGAACAGAACAGAACAGAACAGAATAACAGAGTTGGAAGGGACCTTGGAGGTCTTCTAGTCCAACCCCCTGCTTAGGCAGGATAACCTACACTTCAAATAAATGGTTATCCAATTTCTTCTTAAAAACTTCCAGTGTTGGAGCATTCACAACTTCTGGAGGCAAGATGTTCCACTGATTAATTGTTCCAATGGTCAGGAAATTTTTCCTTAGTTCTAAGTTGTTTCCCTCCTTGATTAGTTTCCACCCATTGCTTCTTGTCCTGCCCTCAGGTGCTTTGGAGAACAGCTTGACTCCCTCTTCTTTGTGGCAGCCCCTGAGATATTGGAAGACTGCTATCATGTCTCCCCTGGTCCTTCTTTTCGTCAGGCTAGACACACCCAGTTCCAGCAACCCCTCCCCTGCTACTCACTCCTATCCTAACCATATGGATATCATCAGTGGTGGAATTCAAATAATTTAACAACCGGTTCTCTGCCCTAATGAACGGCTGGGTGGGTGTAGCCATGGTGGGCATGGCCACAGGTGTGTGACAGGCAGCACTCGGCCTTCTGGACCTACCGAGAGCAAAAACTTTTTGGGCCTAGTAGGCCTCCCTGCTTCCTCCTGGGAGTAAAAACAGGCCAAAGAGGCCCCGTGTCCCACCTCATCCCGCACCCCATTTTGGGCCTAGGAGGCCTCCCTGAAGTTCCAGGGGGGACTCCTGGAAGGGGCGGGGAGGGAAGGGATAGGGCCAGCCAGCAATTTAACTACTGGTTTTCACGAACCAGCTAAATCCCACCACTGGATATCATTGATACGAACAGCAACTCTGGTTTCTTTTTCTCCTTTCTGCCTTTTTGTGGTCAAGCAAGTATGCCAGGAGTTAGTAACTCTATGCATGCTGTGTTTATTAACTCCAGATAATTTCTGCTAATATTAGCTTGCGTGCCTTATAATAACTTCTTCATCACCACATCATAAACCTTTGATCTTCTCCTCCGGCATCTTCTAAGCAATAATAATAATCATAAAGGCGGACCATAAATACACCTCCCTGGAGGCTGAGTGGCCAGCTGTTAGAAACTGTGGCTGGAGCAGCAGCTTAGGGACTATATTTTGTCTAGGTTGTTACAACTGATTCTTTTCTACTGGTGCTTTGATGGTATTACTCTTGCTTCTGTTTTGTCCTCAGTGGGTCATTACTCCCTGCCATGTTACTTACCGGAGAGATGGAGAGTCTAAAAGTTATAAACAGCTAGATTTCAAACTTAATTCCCATTCTCCCACCCCCACCCCCAGAGACATTAGTTGTTCTCTGGAAAAGATTTGGAGACATGTTTGGAGATATATATATGTATATACTTAGCGTAGATCATTGGCAAGAAACTGTAGACTGGTGATGAGATCCACTGGTAGATCCATTAGGGAATTCGGACTGCCAGTGGCTTAGCATTAGCTACAACCAAGTCTTTCCGATTCCAAATCACATCCCTGACATGGTGAAATTAGATGAACCCAATGCACGTTCTCTACAAGATTTGCTTCTTGGGCCTGAGTTACAATCTGGTTGGCTTTGGAGTAGCATGTGGTGCCATACCAGCTTTGTGGTTGTGTGCAGCCAGTCAAAGGGGGTTCAAATCCCAGATTCACAGACTCTGGGTACTCCTTTGGTCACTTGGATCACTTGATTTCTTGTGGCCTGGCCTACTTTGCAGGGTTTGGGGGAATTGGGTCATAGAAGCTTCCTAAATCACATGGGCTAGTCGCTCTCTCTTGATCAGCCTACCTTACAGGGGTATTTTTATGGAGAAAAATGACAGGAAGAAATGTGAGATAAATGCTTGCATGAAGGGGGAAATAGGAAGACAAAAGAAGGACGAGGAGGAGGAGGAGGAGGATGTTGTGTTCCGTCAGCAGCCTGTGGACCTGGCAGCAGAACTGTACAGTGAGGAGGCTGGGGAGGACCATGGGCCAGTCCTGGAGTCAGGGGAAGGCCTGGACGAGGGCTCTGCATTGGAGGCAGAGATGGGGCCAGGGCCACCTGGGAGCGATGCGCAGACTTCAGAACCTCCAGAGGCGGACAGCAGACAGGCAGAGGAACAGGAGGAGCCTGTTCCTAGTGCATGCATACAAAGAGCTGCCAGAAGGCAAGATTAGCTAAAGAAAAAAGGACAATTTGGGAGTAAGGCCAGAAGATGATTAGCCACTCCCATAAGGCTTAAAAGAGCAGCAATGAGCCGTTGGGTTCTTTGTAGAAAAGCAACGTTGATTCCAGTGCTTCTTGTTAGCATCTCTTGAACTTTGTGGGGTTTTTGCCAAGAAAAGCCTTTGGCTGGTTGCCAAAGACATCAAAGGTTGGTGATAAGGCCGTGGGACTGGTTATGAAGAATTTTGTTTTGGACTAAGCTGAGAATGAATTAATTCTCAGCTGTTTTAATAAAATAAGTTTGTTCAGGACTGAATTGTGTTTGGTAATCACTACGTGGGCCTCAGTCACAACAGAGGAGGAGGAGGAGGGGGAGAAGAAGGAGGAGGAGGAGGAGGAGGAGGAGGAGGAGGAGGAGGAGGAGGAGGAGGAGAAGAAGAAGAAGAAGAAGAAGAAGAAGAAGAAGAAGAAGAAGAAGAAGAAGAAGAAGAAGAGGAGGAGGAGGAGGAGGAGGAGGAGGAGGAGGAGGAGGAGGAGGAGGAGGAGGAGGAGGAGGAGGAGGAAGAAGAAGAAACGTGTGTTTCAAATACAGTACCAGGTGAATTATAAAGCAGCTTATTTTAAAAAAGGAAAAGAAAGAAAGAAAATGAAATTAGTATCCTTCAATATAACTATTAGACCCAGAGATGGAGAAGGGGCATGGGGAGAAGGGAGAGGATTCTAGAGTAGTGATCGATTTGGGTGGGGGCTTATATCAATTATGGAACCTGTTTACTAAACGTCTGTTAATTAGAATTGAGGACGTCGATGGGAATTACGCTCCTGTATAAATACCCAACCAAACATATGGCTTTGTTAGACTTAACAGGACAATTACAGCTGGCTCAATACAAATTAATAATTTATCCTTGAAATTATTTTTCTCCAAGGTTTAAGTAATGCTGCAATCAAATCTATCCATTGATATTGATGGGCCAAGGACCATCAGCTCACAAGCAGAGGGAGGAAGAGACACATAAGCCCTGAATTCATTGGGGTATCCCAATCCTTGAGCAAACGTAGCAAGCAAGGAAAAAAGAATTTGAGTCTGGTGTTCGAGTTCTCCCTGGGCTTTCTATATAAATACTTTTTAACTGCCATTAGAGGACCATCTAATTATTTCACAAAGTTTAGTTTTCTACCACCCTTCATTAAAGATTCCAGATTGATTTCCGAAATGAAAAACTAAAGATAATTACAATATGTTAAACAATTATGAAGTAGCAATTGGAATACCAGGATAATCATATCCTAGTTTAGCCTTGGTGAGTCAAAACCTTTTGCTGTCACTAAAAGAACAGGTCTAGTTAGCCTCTTCCATTACATGAGTGCCCTCTAGATTAGGGGTGTTAAACTCAAGGCCCGGGGGCCAGATCCGGCCTGCAGGGTGCTTAGATCTGGCCCGTGAGGCCGCCCTGGAAACAGCAAAAGACTGGCCTGCAGTGCCTCTGCCAGTGAAAACAGAGCTCAGAAGGGCTGCAGGTGGCCCTCCCGAGCTCCGTTGTTGCTGGCAGAGGGTTGAAGGAGGCCGTCACAGCCGAAAATGGAGCTTGGGAGCCCATTTTCACTGGCAGAGTGCTTGGGCCACCACAGGTGCTCCCGACATGAATGACATCGAGCTGGCCATGCCCACCCTGGCTAAGCCCACCCTGGCCCTCCAAGGTCAAACACAACCCTGATGTGGCCCTCAATGAAATTGAGTTTGACATTCCTGCTCTAGATCTATGGACTCCAGCTTCCAGAATTTCCTCTAAAAAAAATAATTATTATTATATGTATATGAAATCTTATTCTGTTCACCGCCCTCAGTCCTTCGGGAGAAGGGCGGTATAGAAATTCAATAAATAAATAAATAAATAAATAAATTAATAATAATAATAATAATAATAATAATAATAATAATAATAATAATAATAATAATAGCAAGAAAAAAATCACAAAGTACCGGGACTTACAAATTGAAGTTGAGCGACTGTGGAAAAAGAAATCGTGTGTTGTCCCGATTGTAATTGGAGCCCTTGGAGCAATACCCAAAGGGCTACCCCGCTATTTAGAAATCCTAAATTTGCCGGACTTGAACATTTTGACTCTACAAAAAACCACCTTACTCGGAACAGCTTACATCCTCCGACGATACCTTAACAGTTCCTAGGTCCTTGGTTAGGACTCGAGCTGCTGAGCTATTAACCAGCCTCAAAGGCTGTGAATCTCACTAAAGATTAACCAATAAATAATAATAATAATAATAATAATAATAATAATAATAATAATAATAATAATAATAATGTGGCTGATATTGAAAAAATCTACAGTCTAGGCCAAACCTAACCAAGACATCTGGAAACTGACTATTTCTGAAAAGCCTTCTTTTGGCACCATTTTTTTGGAGGGAAAGTTGCAATGGTCGAATCCAGAGTAACAGCTGCTATCCCATCGTTTCCAATGCTTGGAGTCCCGTTTATGAAGTGGATCTTTTCACAAGCTACTTCTAAAAACGGTAAAAGTTCATTTAGGAGTAGACCAGGAAATGTGTCCATCAAGTTTAGTATGGTCTGTTTGGGAATCTAAGTTCTCAAATGTTGGCAGGCTTTCTCATCGTCTGTTCATTGAGTCTTGTGTTTTACTGTGTTTTGATGTGGGAGTTCCAGTTTGTGTGTAGGAGGTATCTGGCTGTAGATGAAGCTTGGAATATCTCACTACCTCTGAAAGAACAGGAAAAAAGATGTCCTCATTGAATCTAACCATAGATGGTTAGGTTGAGTTTCAACCTGATCTTCAACCTGATCTTTAGACCAGCCTTACTGACTGACACGGTGAGTTGCGGTGGCTCAGTGGATAAGACACTGAGCTTGTCGATCGAAAGGTCGGCAGTTCAGTGGTTCGAATCCCTAGCACTGCATAACGGAGTGAGCTCCCATTACTTGTCCCAGCTTCTGCCAACCTAGCAGTTCAAAAGCACGTAAAAAATGCAAATAGAAAAATAGGAACCACCTTTGGTGGGAAGGTAACATCGTTCCATGTGCCTTTGGCATTGAGTCATGCTGGCTACATGACCACGGAGACGTCTTCAGACAGCTCTGGCTCTTCGGCTTTGAAATAGAGATGAGCACTATCCCCTAGAGTTGGGAAAAACTAGCACACGTGTGCAAGGGGAACCTTTACCTTTACTGATTGAATTGGCTGTTAAAAACTAAAGGCTCATGCCAAAGACAAAGTCTAAAAAAAGCGAATTCCCATGGATTGTGTGTAAGCTTCAGCCAAAGGTGCCCAGTTCTTAAAATAAATAAATAATAAAAAAATCATTTTATTTGCTGAGGTACAAAGTAAAGAAGATACGCGAGAAACAGAAATGAAAATAAAACAAGAGATATCACAACACTGTATAAAATACAATCGCATAAAATGGTTTGATAATCCATTGAACCTTAACCACGCATAGCTATATTTTCCCATCTTTTCATTATATCTACAAAGGATCAGTTCAAAGGGAGAAAGTCCATATGTTTCTCCGGTCCACCATTTAATATATAGAGATGCACAATTCCAATTAAACTTTGAGGTGGATGAAATTATCCAATTTAGTTTCGGCATTGACCTTTCCCACTTCTAATAGTGGGTTCCAAGACTGATCAAGATTCAAGAGATAGGGAGGTAAACAACCAGCAGTAAGCTTCCTTCATTATCAGCGAGAAGTCTTGCCGATTTGCTGGTTGTTTGGAAAGACAGTTAAATAGAAATTAATGTCATCTTTCCCTGATGTGCCTTGGGGCTCATTGGTTATAGAATCAATAGGTTTTATGTTAAGTTGCTTGAATTCTTGTCGCCACATTCTATTCTAAAGTAAATCTTGCTAAAGACTATGAAGACTATGCTTGGAAAATCATCACTTTTGGTTTGGGGCAATTGCCCAAAAACCCAAGTCACTATTTTTGAGAGTTTGGCCCCAAGGTACGTGCAAAAAAAAAAAAGTGTTAAAAGTGTTTTCTCAACCCATGAGAAGCTTTGCACTGGTGACTTGGATTATCAGAGTCCTTCTAGAACTGTGATGGCGAACCAATGGCATGCGTGCCAGAGGTGGGACGTAGCACTCTCTCTGTGGGCACACGAGCCATTGCCCCAGCTCAGCTCTGCCGTGCATGCACTCGTGCCTCCCGCTGGCCAGCTGGTCTTTGGGTCTCTACCATGCATGTGCGGGAGGGTGGGGTTCATGCAGGGGGCATATGCGTGCATGGAGTGCATGTGAGGGTGTTGCGCATGCATGAGGGGGTGGGTGAGGGTATGTGGGGGGGTCATGCACACATGTGTGGGGGTGGCAGGGGCATGCGGGGGTGTGCACATGTATGGGGGATGAGGCACATGTGGGGGTGTTGCGTGCGCATGCAGGGGGAGTGGGGCACATGCCTCGGGGCTGCACGGGAGGTGGGGTGCATGCAGGTGGGGCACGGGGGACAGGACCCATTGCATTTTGGGGGTTTGGGCTTTGGGCACTCGGTCCAGAAAAAGGTAGCCATCACTGTTCTAGAAGCTCTTTAACCACAATTCGTTGGTTGAATAAAGCTTCTGGATTGACCGGAACAGATACAGACAAGCCTGGTTACTCAAATATTGTAGAATTTTTGTGAGCTTCAGCTTCCATCACAAATCTCAGAGATCTTGAAGAGGGATGTATCTAGATTCCTTGGCAGCAGAGCTAGCCGTATCTCACGCATGGGAGCTCAGCACAGATTTGTATTTTTAAGAGTGGGAGGAAGGTGAAGGTAGAGGAAGAGAGAGGTGATGATTTCTTGCTATGTCTAGAGTGCCCGGGATAATCAAGTGCTGTATTTCATGGTGGAAGTCTTTCTTTCGAGAGTGGGAGCAGTTCCTTGTGTTGACAAAATTATCTGAAACATTCCTCCTGCTGTTGGTGGCTTGGCAAGTGGAAGGCAAGCATGAAAATCGATGAGAATATCAGCGCCTGTGGTTTGAGAGACAAAGGAATGGGAGTCAGCAGAGATAGATCATTCTCGACAAGCATAGCTGGGTCAGATCCTTCCCCCCCTCCCTCACTATCAAGACTCTAACCTGCTACAGCGGCGCTTAAATTTTGCTCCTTTGACAGTCGTAGTTTCTTGTTCTTTTTAAAATTTAAAACCCAACAAGACAGACACAGACTTCAGAGGATAATTAGAACTGCAGAAAAAAAAAATGGCTACCAACCTGCCTTCCATTGAAGACCTGTATATTGCATGAGTCAAAAAGAGAGCTGGGAAAATATCTACAGACCTCTCACATCCTGGACATAAATTGTTTCAACTCCTACCCTTAAAACGACGCTATAGGGCACTGCACACCAGAACAACTAGACACAAGGACAATTTCTTCCCGAATGCCATCACTCTGCAAACAACTAATTCCCTCAACACTGTCAAACTATTCACTAAGTCTGCATTACTATTACTATTAATCTTCTCATTGTTCCTATCACCCATCTCCTCCCACTTATGACTGCATGACTGTAACTTGTTGCTGTATCTTTACGATTTATATTGATTGTTTCCTAGTATGATTCGATTGCTTATTTGTACCCTATACATTGTACCCTATGACTATCATTAAGTGTTGTACCTTATGATTCTTGATGAATATATCTTTTCTTTTTATGTACACTGAGAGCCTATGCACCAAAGATGAATTCCTTGTGTGTCCAATCACACTTGGCCAATAAAGAATTCTAAAATAATCTAATCTAAAATAATGATTGCTCTTCTCCTGTTAGAAGGTACCTGGAAGTCATCTTTTAAATGACACTTTAAATTTCTGAGCAAGTCCACCAGCTCTGCTGTAAAAGATCAGGAAGCAGGAAATTTGTATTCATATACTTGTTTAGAAGGCCATTGTCTCTTAAGCAATTGCCCTACTTAGTAATGAACTTGCTTGGTTCTTATAGCAAAGTTATTGATATATGATGTAACCGGAGTCCCAGCGCCCCCCCCCCCAGCCTGAGGACCGATACCCAGTCCAGGGCTGGTTGGGATCCAGACTGTGCAAGCAGTGGATGAGTGCATGAAGCTCCATTTGCAAAAGTGGTGGGCATGAAACGGTCCCCACCTCTGCCCCCACCCCTGCCGCCACTGCCGATTCACGGACCCAGAACTGTTGGGGACCGCGGATGTCAACCAATGATTTGTTTTTCAGCTGGTCTGCCACAGACCCTGACACTGGTGAGGGCCGAAAGGAAGTTCATAGCCTCTGGTCTCCAGCTGGCTATTGTGACTTCAGCAAAGGCCAAAATTCTGGCCTTCTCTTATACCCAATCCAGCATCTTAACCCCTAGATCGCATGGGTTCTCATTATTTGAAAACATCAAGCAAGCTAATTTCTCCTGTCCTGTTTTTAGTGGAAATTTTCAAACACATCCCTCATCTTTGCATTTGGCATTGTTGGAAGAAATATCCAGGTCCAGTTCCAAGCCGGGAGAAAGGTACTGGAGACAAAATGAATGCTGGAGGCTGATTGGAAAAAGGGTCCATTTATTGATGAAGCAGAAGCACATGGGTGGTTCTGGGCAGCTGACCACATGGAGTTGAGAGTGAAGGGTATTTATATCTTCTCTTGGGCTTTGAACTTGAGCTTCCTATTCCTGTGCAAGAACATGTATTCTATTGGCTGTTGAAGGAGTCCTAGGTAGCTCTGTAGGTTGTCTGAGAAGTTTGGTTGAAGTTTAGACTCTGATGCAATGTCCTTAGGAGATTGTGCAATGTGGTGAGCTCTGCTGCTAGATGGGTTAATCCTATTATGTCCCGGAAGGTTATGTCTTAATCCCATCACCCTGGAGCTGAAGGTCTTTTGTTTTGTAGATAGGCTGGCCCAACCTTTCTCAATGGGCGCAAAAATCTGCTGAGGGGAGGGAGATTGAGTCTGCTTTCTATCTTTTAAGAAAAACATGTTTCTCCACTTCTCATTTAGGGAAATATAACATTCTGCCTTTTTAAAATATTCCTCAAAATATTTTATTCTTGTGAGTGGGGGGGTTGCTAACTTTCTACAGCATTCTTTTTCCCCCCCTTAGGATTTGGCATGTATGGTATTGTGGAATAATACAGGTAGTCCTCAATTTACAACCATCCAAATCACAAACATGTGATCATAGGGTGCTGCGATGGTCATAAGGGCTAAGAACAGTTCTAGGTCATTTTTTTGTTTTTTAGCCATGGGGTCTTCGAAGGATCACTAAATGAATGGTTCTAAGTCGGGGGCTACCTGTTGAGCCAATGCCTAGGAATCAGGTTTGCGAACTACCGGGATTTATCCCCCAGCAACGTCAAGTAATTTAGAGTCCATTTATCATCTGCCATAACAGAATGAGAAAACGACCCCTCATATGGAATTTATGCCAGGTGGGAGACATAGCTAAGCTGTGCCACTCAAATTGATGGCTTGTACCCTCTTCAGTCTAGGAGGAAAATAAAAGCATATGGCTGGGAAATGTCAAGCAGTCCTGAAGATTGGAATGGAGTGGAGCTTGGCAGCGGAAGAGAATAACAGAATAACGGAGTTGGAAGGGACCTTGGAGGTCTTCTAGTCCAACCCCATGCTCTGCAGGAACAGTAGAGAGAGAGAGAGGGAGGGAGGGAGGGAGGGAGAAAGAGAAAGAGAAAGAGAAAGAGAAAGAGAAAGAGAAAGAGAAAGAGAAAGAGAAAGAGAAAGAGAAAGAGATTCTCTCTTAACAGAATAACAGAGTTGGAAGGGACTTGGAGATCTTCTAATCTAACCCCCTGTTCAAGCAGGAAACCCTATACAGGTTCAGACAAATATTTGTCCAGTCTTTTCTTAAAAACCTTCAGTGTTGGAGCACCCACAATTTCTGGAAGCAAGTCTTTTCACTGAATAATTGTAACTATCCAGAAATTTCTCCTTGGTTCTAAGTTGTTTCCTTGATTAGTTTCCATCCATTACTTCTTGTCCTGCCTTCAGGTGCTTTGGAGAATAGCTTGACTCCCTCTTCTTTGTGGCAGCTCCTGAGATATCGGAACACTGCTATCATATCAACCCTAGTCCTTCTTTTCTCTAGATTAGACATACCCAATTCCTACACCCGTTCTCTGTAGGTTTTATCCTATAGAGAACATATGGGGCTTTGATTGCATCATCGCAACTGCCATCTTGACTGTTTGTTTGTTTTTTTAAAAAAACTCGCAGATCCCTCTGTGTCTTATGATGTCACAACACAAGTTCTACCATTTTCCATCATAACAGGTATTTAGACCTCTGATGGATGACATCATCAGTTTTGATTGGTTGAATACCTCACCACATAGATTTTTTTTGGCGGGCTTTTTCGATCTCTGGGCAGATTTTCCTTGCTCCCTCAATTTCCTTCTAGAAATTTCTAGCATCTTCTTGAGGTGGCATCAGAGTCGGTATGCCTACCGGGGAATTCTGGGAATTGAAGTCCACATATCTTAAAATTGCCAAGTTTGAGAAAACTGATTTAAAGTATACGTTAGTATACTTAATTGTTTATGTGGACTTGTACTGCATCTAAATTTTGGATTTCTCTTAACGTGCGGTTTAAAAATATTACATCCTATTTGATTCATCATAATAAGAATCAATCCTTGAAACCTGATAGAAAATGTTTATTCCGGTTGTCAGTATGAGTTCCTTTGGTTGATTGCTGATCATTGATTCAGTTCTAATAACAGTTGCATAACCTAATTTTGGTTCAGAATTCCCATTTATTTTATTTTTTTTCTTTCCTTCTTCATGGTTGTGCTATTAAATATCTGTTAAACTAAAAATATATAGACATATTTTAAAACATGCAAAGCTTTTTGCAAACTGCCCTCTTTCTAGGGTCAAAAATCAGGACAAGTCTGGTACGGAGCATCTTTTTCAAGTTAACCCATTTTATTAAAAAGCTGAAGCTTCTGTGAGCTACTAAGCAGGTGGAGAGCTATGCTCCTCTCCTATTAATTATGTTAATGGAATGGTAGACAAAAATCAAAAGCAGACTGGTGGCATCTTTTCAAACTACCCCATTTTATTAATGTGGAGAAACTTTGGCAGCTTCTGATTTCCGGCTACCGCAGACTAACACCTCTTTGCAGGTCAAATGCCTTTTCTCCTCCTTTCTCCATCACAAGTGTCTCCAGGAGGGCTGGAAATGTACATGAGACCTATATGTTTGGCGTGCGTGATGGGACACGGAGCTGCGCTCCATACTGAGCCAACCTGTTTTGTCAATATGGAAAGCTCTCAATATGTTGCAGAATATGTCCAAGCTGGAACAAGCCGAAATATGGCATAAATTTGTTTCTTCTCTTGAATATGCTGCCCAGGACTCTGCTCTGTTTTGGCTCTTCCATTGCCATCGCTTTGCCAGTAGAACAGATGCAACGGGAAGCTTACCTGCCAATGGAGCCCTAGCAATTTGGTCGCCATCTCGTTCATGCCAGCCACACAGCTCTTTTCTCAACCATAATCAGGTTTCATAGGGTTTGTGCCAGATCCTACAATGCTTGGCTGGTAGATCAAAGGGTGTGTACCTCAATTAATTTCTGTACATGCAAATGCCTTTTAATGTATTTGTTTTTTTGGAAAATGGGTATATGATCGATTCCTCCAAAACGCTGTTGTCGGGACATTGAAGGAAGATTATGGTAATGTACAGTTTAATAGAAAGAAAATGCTATTCTTTCTGCTAAAAAAAAAATAAAAAGCTACAATAAGACAACTTAAGTTTTAATTAAAAGAAAATATATGGCTAGCGAACAAGAAAGGTTCATTTTCATATTTTCTTTTTTTCATTTCTTCTTCCAGACACACACTGGTTCCTCCCCCTTCTCCCAAAACAAAAGGCCTTACATTATTCGCCATCGATTTCCAAATAGCTCTCGCCCCATTAATAAATAATTTATTTCATTTCTCTGCTGTCTTCCCCCCCGCCCCACCCCCGGGCTCCAAGGACTTTAGGACACGGAAGATGGAGAAAAGATGGTGTTAAAAAGAGAAAAGGGAGGGAGGTTTGGGATTTGGGATTTGGAATTTGAATGCAGTGGCTGGTATTTCTTTCCTAACACAATAACTCCGAGGAAATATTTTTTAAAAAGTCCCCCATGCTGCAATCAATAGGCAATGAACCCCTAAGGTTTTTTTTAAAAATCATTTTTAAATATGATGCATCAATAAATACAATAAGATACAAAAGATTCTAGGCTACCTACTGTGTTTCCCCAAAAATAAGACCCTGTCTTATATTTTTCTGAACCCTGAAATAAGCGCTTGGCCTTATTGCCATGCGCTCAAAAGGACGATTGGGCTTATTATCAGGGGATGTCTTTTTTGGGGGGAAAACAGGGTATCTATCTCTATCTTTCCTTCTTTCCTTCTTTCCTTCTTTCCTTCCTTCCTTCCTTCCTTCTATATCTTTTCTTTCTTTCTTTCTTTCTTTCTTTCTTTCTTTCTTTCTTTCTTTCTTTCTTTCTCTCTCTCTCTATTATCTATCTTCTATCATCTATATCTATCCTTCTTTCTTTCTTTCTGTAACTTTTCCTTTCTTGTCTATTATCTATCTTCTATCATCTATCTTACCGTGTTTCCCTGAAAATAAGACCCTGTCTTATATTTCTTTTGAACTCTGAAATAAGCTCTTGGCCTTATTGACATTTGCTCAAAAGCCCAATTGGGCTTATTATCAGGGGATGTCTTGTTTTGGGGAAAACAAGGTATCACAATGGACACTCCAGCATTAGTTGCCTTACAACAGGATGGGAAAGGGATTTTTGATCAATCCTTTCCCCCAAAGATCACATCAAAAGCTTTGATGGCACAGACGGAGCAATAAACGAATACATCTTCCGGACACTAAGCAGGAAAAGACAATTCTCAAGAGAGTCCCCCTCCCCCATCCATAAAATGCCCCAAACCTGAAAAAGGTTCTTGTTCTGTTGGGCTCTGAGATTTGGCACTGATAATCTTGCCCCTTCCCACCTGCCAAGATTTGATTGACGTTTCTCCTTCCCATCTTAAAACCTCTCTCTCTCCTGCCTCCAGAAACCTTTGCTGACTGGTTTCCAAAGTCAGCATGAAAAACTCATACCCGTTTTCATTTCTTTTTCTTCTCGTTTGCATATTTTGGTGCTCGTGTTTTTCTTGATAGGTTCCTCTCTTGCGCCTTTTGTAATATACCTATTATTTTGCAAGCAATTCCCCCTAATGTGTGTTTATGTACACACTTGCCCCTAATAGACATAATTTCAGGAGTGCTTCTCCTGTATAATATATGCACTTGGTAAGCCTTTCTTAAGTGAGCCGACTGTGGGAATGGAAATTGGATAAGGAGAAATGCCTTTCTTTCAAATCTCCATGCCTGACTTTACCTTCTGGTGTTGGGTTTCAGGGAGACACTACAGGATGGAACTTGGGCAGACCTTGTCAAAGGCTTAGCCAGTCAATCCTCTCAAGGGCATGAAGGTAACATCAACCTGCTCCTTTCCATTGATTCAAACACTCTACCAGCTGCATCAATAAGGGTCAAGTAACCTAGAAGCCTCCTGGGGATCGACTTAACAGTAAACCAGCCCATTGATTTCCTAGGGCAGCCAGATGCAGGAAAGACATCATGTTTCTTGAAGTTATGCCAAAGAATGGGGAGAAAGGGAAATCCTTACAGCTTCCAATTGGGTTTTTGGACCAAGGAGCTGAAGGAACAACCAACTTTGTCTGTCTGTCTGTCTGTCTGTCTGTCTGTCTGTCGGTACCATGTTTTCCCCAAAATAAGACCCTGTCTTATATTTTTTGAACCCCGAAATATGCGCTTGGCCTTATTTTTGGGGAGATCTTATCATTTTGGGGTGCATAGAGCAAGACTGGGTCCCACTTGCCATCTTACCTGATTTATTTATTTATTATTTATTTATTTATTTTATTTCTATACCGCCCTTCTCCCGAAGGACTCAGGGTGGTGTACAGCCTATTTAAAAACACAAGACAAACATCAATTAAAAATTTAAAATTATTAAATAAATTCGGCTGAATTTAAAAACCCCCAAATTTAAAATACCCCAATTTAAAATTGTTATATTGAGAGCCCGGCCTGGCGGAACAACAAGGTCTTCAGTGCACAGCGAAATACCCGGAGGTCGGAGATCTTATGAATTTCCGGGGGCAGTTCATTCCAAAGGGCAGGGGCTCCCACAGAGAAGGCCCTCCCCCTGGGTGTCGCCAGCCGACATAACTTGGTCGATGGCACCCTGAGGAGGCCCTCTCTGTGGGAGTGAACTGGCCGGTGGGAGGCTATTGGTGGCAGAAGTCGGTCTCAAAGGTACCCGGGTCCTATGCCAAGCTCTGTCCTGTTTCCAGCTCTATCTCCCTAACCCTAACCAGAGGAAATGGCGGGGACCGGCTGTGCGTGCGTTTAAATATTTTTGGGGAGGTCTTATCATTTTGGGGAGGTCTTATCATTTTGGGGTGCATATTACAAGACGGGGTTCCTCTTACCATTTTATCTGATTTCCAGCTCTGCCCCTTAACCCTAACCAGAGGAAATGGTGGGGACCGGCTGTGCATGCGGTTAAATATTTTCGGGGAGGGCTTATTTTCGTGTGTGTGTGTGTATTTTTAGTGCATGCACTCAAAAGCCCGATTGGGCTTATTATCAGGGGATATCTTATTTTGGGGGAACACGGTATGTATGTATGTATGTATGTATGTATGTATGTATGTATGTATGTATGTATGTCTATCATCTATCTAAAATTATATGACTTCCCAAGTCACTCACAGTGACTCGGGGTGGTTTACAGAAGCAAAACCACAAATAAAAGACTCAATAAACTCTCACCTTCCTGAAAATCTGTAGAGATTCTCAGTCATCTAGATCATGGTTGTCCCAAAGGTGCTTTTTTTCAGGAGGCAACTGGATTTCCTTGTTTTTTTTTCTTTTGAAGACTTTTTGCTTTTCATTCAAGAAACTTCTTCAGCTCTGATAGGATAGCGGGGAATGGAAGAATGCCAAGGAATATAAATCCTTCCATTCCCCACCATCCTGTCAGAGCTGAAGAAGCTTCTTGGATGAGAAGTGAACCGTCTTCAAAAAAGAAAAAAAATATATGTCCAATTGCCTCTTTGGGTCTCCCCTGTCTGATTGGGGAATTTTGGAAGTTCACACAGCTTCAAGCTGCCAAGGTTGAGAAATGCTGGTTTAGAGATTTTTCAAGTACCCGGATTGTGACTCAGTGCAATGTGCAAGCTCAAATTCTTGGTGCTCAGATTGTTGAGTTCTCTTGGGGATTCTTACCTGGCGGGGCAGCAAATCTCTTAGGCTTTTAATAAAGGAAAGTATGTATTCTTAAGGGGCGTGGTGGCTCAGTGGCTAAGACACTGAGCTTGTTGATCAAAAGGTTGGCAGTTCAGCGATTCGAATCCCTAGCGCCACATAATGGGGTGAGCTCCCGTTACTTGTCTCAGCTTTTGCCAACCTAGCAATTCGAAAGCATGTAGAATGCAAGTAGAAAAATAGGGACACCCTTGGTGGGAAGGTAACAGTGTTCTTTGCCAGCTACATGACCACGGAGACATCTTCGGACAGCGCTGGCTCTTTTCGGCTTTGAAACGGAGATGAGCACCGCCCCCTAGAGTCAGGAACGACTAGCACAGATGTGCAAGAGAAACTTTTACCTTTACCTTTACCTATATATTCTTAAATTACCAGACCATAGCTTCAGTAAGCCCACACCAGAAATAAGGATGGTGCAAAAGAAGGAAAGTACATTCTTGAGGTAGAATTTGTCCAAACTTATAAAAAGAAATTAAAACCTGGGACAATTGAGTGGTGAATCATAAAAATAGGAAAAATAAACATTAACATATGCAACCATTACATTTTATCCTCATTTTCTATCTCGCGTTGAATTTATCTTTCCCTGTTTTCCCTGCTAGTGCTCGAGTTAATTGATAACACTTAATGTTGTAACTTCAATATGTTTGAAATGATCTTGGTAATCTAACCTCTTAATCTCCTCAAATCTAGCTAAACCGTTACATTTCTGATCCTCAAATCTGTATACTGAAAGATTTCGTTTATTCGTAACTACCAGCGTGTATCTTTCTTCCATTTGTTTATATGTCACGACTGAATCATGGTGGTTTACAGGGAGAAAAAATATATGAATTATGCAAAATGCATACAAATGAGGTGCAACCTCCTTAAGAGTATTTAATCTTGGCCATTTTGGGTCATGAGGAGGAAAACTCATAAAAAATCTCCCTTCTGTCATGCTGTGAAGATCAACTGAAAATGTTCTGTATGTTCGCTTTGAACAAACCAATCTGTAATGATTAAACCACGGAGGTTTTCAAGCACTAGCTTGAGATTTCGCCTTTTATACCTCATTGGTGGATGCAGTTCTGTGGGACTCAAAATGAGCCAGAAATAGCAAACCCCCCCAAAATCTAATTTATGGCTTTTGTGGATCCGTGTGCATGTAAATATTCTCTTTCTTTAAATGCACAAGGAAGCAGAGAGATAATATCAGGGGTGGGCTTCAAAAATTTTAGCAAGGGGTTCTCTGCCCAGTTGCTGGGTGGGCGTGGCCATGGTGGGCATGGCCTAGTTGGCCTCCTGCACCACGGCGGGAGGGGAGAGCGTTTTTGCCCTCCCCGAGCTCCAGAGGCTTTCCTCGATCCTCCAGGAGGGTGAAAATAGTCTCCCCAGGCTCCGGAAGCCCTCTGGAGACTGGAAACAGGCCCGTTTTTTGCCCTCCCGAGCCTCCACGCGTGCCCTGCACTTACCTGCATCCAACTGGGCCTCATGGGGACTCCTGGGAGGGGTGGGGCAGAGTGGGTGTGGCCAAAAGTGGGATTTGGGGGTTCTCCGAACTGCATCTTAGTTAGAGGTTCTCCTGAATCCCTACGAACCCCCAGCAGCCCACCTCTAGATAATATCATGTCAAAAATACATTCTCGAACTCCCAGTAGGCCCGTTTTTCACCCTCCCCGAGCCTCTGCACGTGCCCTGCACTTATCTGCATCCAACTGGGCCGCGTGGGGACTCCTGGGAGGGGCGGGGTGGGCGGGGCGGGTCAAGGCCAGCCAGGAGTGGGATTTGGGGGTTCTCCGAACTGCACAGAATCTTAGCTAGAGGTTCTCCCGAACCCCTTCGAACCCCCAGCAGCCCACCTCAGGATAATATCATGTCAAAAATACATTTGATATTATTGTGTACAGAATTTCTGTGGCTCCCCCTCACCGCCTTCATTCTGTTTGGTTGTTGTTACTCCCTCTCCGTCACAATTCTCAGTAAATCAAATATTCCCATTCTATTTTTAGTGAGGCCATTTGTCCCTCGCGAAAAGAGGGGGGAGAATATTCTGAGAATTTTGCAGCATGGAAGAATTCTACAATTTGGGCGGTTTGACATTTAAAAATGAGATGGCCAGTGGCTAGGTTCAATCCCTATCTCTTTTTATTTAATCGAAAGAGAAAAAGAAACGGATGCTACGGCTGGCTTGACCACACTGTGTTCTTCTGAGCAGAATACCTTTGGGAACAACAAAGAAAAACTCTTCTAAAACTTAAACGGTGTTATTTTTTTTGAAGAAAGAACTCGGCTCTGAAAACGTGTAAATTTGCCTTGTGTCTGAAGTTTCCAGGGCAGCGTTTTTTTTGATTCATCCCTGTTGGAAATGTAGGTAATTCAATCTGCTCTAATTCATTGGTCCAGAATCTAGAATTCAGGGTTTTTTTTCCCCCCACATAATTTTATCATCTGGGGAGGAAAAGTGCCGAATCTGTTGCACTAAACCATGGATGCTGTGATTCAACATCCCAGCAGACTTTGTTTCTAGTATTATGCAGCAATTGTCGATAACTTTTGAAAAAAAAAAGGAGGTATATGTTCACACCCATGCAATCCAACGAGCAGTTTGATCCCTTATCCTCTTTGGCAGTAAATTCACTGCTCCATTACTGTACTGCTCCCTTCAGTGGGGCTGTAAACTATCACTAACGTTTTGTGGCTAATCTGAAAACCCAAGAAGAAAAACAGTGCTTGCAATTTTTTATATTTTTTTTACATTAAATAGTGGGGTATCAGAACACAAGGGTGCAAGAACTGCACTGGTTCATGCCCAAGGCATCTCTAATTCAGGATTTTGCTCCAGCAGGAGTCCTGCAGGTGCCTTTGGAAAGCAGATAAGCAGCTGCCCCTGGGCGCGTTCATTGCTCACTGTTCACCTTTGGCACTGAAGATGCCACTTCTCACATTGGGTGTAATATGTGGCGATCATGAATTGTAGTTATGGATAACCTCTTGGAGACCTCTATTTGTCTCATCTTTAAAGCTGTCGGAATGGGGGGGGGTTTGCTAAGGCTATGTGGATCTTTCCAAAATCCAATCCGAATGGACGATCTGATCCATTGAACCAACCCGGATGATTCAAATGGTTTTAGACAATCGGTCTGATTCATAAGGGATGTTGGGAATGAATGGCTGAATCTGGGGTTGTTGTTGTTTTTACTTGAGTTGGGGAAAAAAAGAGAGCATTGTTGTGTAGGCAGTATCTGAAATTTTCTGGTTTGATTTGTAGGCATTTATGTCAGGCCTTCCCCCTTAAGCAGGCAACCCAAGAGCTTCT
This sequence comes from Pantherophis guttatus, assembly GCF_059756535.1. Lineage (NCBI taxonomy): Eukaryota > Metazoa > Chordata > Lepidosauria > Squamata > Colubridae > Pantherophis > Pantherophis guttatus. Next base: position 7,324,852 of record NC_142072.1, read on the forward strand.
ATTTACTTAAGAAAGCGAGGAGGAGCTAACCAAACAAATTTCAGCAAGTGATGTACTAATCCAAGAAGCCGTATATATAAAATTAGTGTTTAAACTATCTTTTATTTCTTTTTTTTCCTTCCCACCCTGGGAGACGGACTGCTTTGTCCTCTTCTTTTGAACTGGCTGGTTTCCGTCTGTTTCTTGCAAGAATGAGATTTGTTCTCACCTTGTTTTCCATTGGCTGCGTGAGAACTCTCACCTCCAGTTTGATTCAACATTTCAGACTCGAGTTCCCACTTGAATTGGTAAATTAATTCAAAGAGTAGCTTCCCAGCAGACCTCCAAAGTGAATCTTCACACATAACCTTAATTGCTACTTCTCTCCCCAGTGAATTCCAGTTTAGTTCTATGCCTTGCCTGGGTCTGCAGGCTCTGCTAAGCTGTAAAGTGGTATACGGCATTTGGTTTTAGCTGAGTTGGTTGGGTAACCCCAGACAACATGGTTTGTAAGACATGGCTCCCAGGAGCCTTTGGCAACCCACAGAGCAGCCTCCAGAATCTGAAAAAGAATTTGGCCACCAAATTGTGACTTTTTTTAAAAAATGGTTTCCATCCAACTTGTGCTATTTGTGTGTGTGTATGTGTGGCCTCTTAATATCGCTCTACCAAAGATGGGATTCACTTACCTTCCCTACCGGTTTGCAAATGTGAGCGCACGCACACGGCCTTCTGCGCATGTGCAGTAGTCTGGGCGGGTGGGTGGAGCCTCTCGTAGTCACCGCTACCGGTTCGGCTGCTACCGGCTGAATCCCACCACTGCTATCTGCCCAATGCCAAAGAGCCACACCTTTTGCAATCCTTTGAGGACCATTAAAAAAGAATGGCTTCCAGTTGCAAAAAAAGGACACACCCACATTCACATCCACAGCTTAATCTTGCTGAATCTAGACAATTGTGATTGGGTGTATTCAGAGGTGAAATTCAAATTTTTTTACTACCGGTTCTGTGGGTGTGGCTTGGTGGGCATGGCTTGGTGGGAATGGCAGGGGAAGGATATTGCAAAATCTCCATTCCCACCCCACTCCTGGGGGAAGGATACTGCATAATCTCCATTCCCACCCCACTCCAGGGGAAGGATACTGCAAAATCCCCATTTCCTCCTAATCAGCTGGGACTTGGGAGGCAGAGAATAGATGGGGGTGGGGCCAGCCAGAGGCGGTATTTGCCGCTTCTACAAACTACTCAAAATTTCCGCTACCGGTTCTCCAGAACCTGTCAGAACCTGCTGGATTTCACCCCTGGGTGTATTCACAAATCTCACAAGAGTCAGAAATACTGAATCTTCCCCTGCTTAAATTCCTTGGATGAACATGGAACCCATATTCATAGGACAGGACAAAAACCTACCTCAGATCCATTTTCTCTACATGCTGCCTCGTTGGACAGAAGATTTCTTGTGCCCTACCTTAGCCAAAAAGTCAGCTCTCACCTAGAACAAAGCATGGTATAGGATGCAATCTGGATTGGGACCAGAGATTTAGTTTTCTGAGGTTTCGAACTCATGCTGGAGCCCATCCTTGGGGAATTTCTCTCTCACCAGAATTTGTGAGAGACTCCAGCATGAATCCGAAGGCTCGGAAGACTAAACCTCTGGTCCTGGTGACTGACCCAGACTGGATTTTGCAACATTATCCTGTATAGCAATAGCAATAGCACTTAGACTTATATACCGCTTTGTAGTGCTTTAACAGCCCTCTCTAAACGGTTTACAGAGTCAGCCTATTGCCCCCAACAATTTGGGTCCTCATTTTACCCACCTCGGAAGGATGGAAGGCTGAGTCTACTTTGAGCCTGGTGAGATTCGATCTGCCAAACTGCTGGCAGCTGGTGATCAGCAGAAGTAGCCTGCAGTACTGCATTCTAACCACTGCATATTTGCCTTCATTCAAGAAAGCCTGTTATTTTGGAAAGGCACCTATGCACTTTTGCCCTTTGGACAATGGTGAAATGCATCTGGTTCTAGCGAACTGGTAGCGCCGGTGGTGGAAGGCTCCGCCCACCCGCCCGGATGTCATCACATCCCATTTTTGATGCTTTGCACATGTGCAGAGGTGTCACATCTGAGCGCTCCCATTTGCGAACTGGTAGCGAAGATAAGTGGATTTCACCCCTGCCTTCAGAGCTCTTTAGTGTGAAGTTACAGAGGACCAAAAGTCAGCCTCCATCTTTCTCCTTCGCTTGCTCCCTCACTGTTCTCCCTGGAGAAAACAAAGAGGGAGAAAAGAGAAATGTACACATCAGCCTCCCACTCCCTCTGCTTCTTTTCTCCTGCCCAAAGTTGTCCCACTCCCCACATTTAACCTTGGTCATCATGTTTGCTCCCACAACTTCATTCTTCTTTTCATCACTGACTGACTCTTCTGTGTGCCTTGCATCTGGACTGAAAGAGTAAAAGAGGGCTCCTATATACCTGTTAACCATCTTGGTCTCACCATCCATGACGCCTCTTAAGACTTTCATTACTATGTGGAGCACGACTTTAATGAAGTGCCAGCGCTCTTGTGCTGCATAATGAAGACTCCGCAAGGCTCATTATAAACATTTCTCCTTTTGTGCCGATTTTGTTTCTACATTCTAGAATACAAAGAGCAATTGTCAGGAACGCCCCTCACACTGGATGGATGGATGGATGGATGGATGGATGGATTGATGGATGGACGGACAGATGGGAGGCTCCTTATCTGTCTCTTTTGAAACAATCATTTTTATTATCACAGCTCGAGGTACAAAGGTTCATCTTACCTCATCCTTCACGCTTATTAATTTCTTCCCCCTTTCCCCCCCCACTGATATCCATGGCCTGATAAGCAAAACGATGTAGGTAGGGGGTGGGCTGCTGGGGGTCCGTAGAGGTTCGAGAGAACCTCTAGCTAAGATTCTGTGCAGTTCACAGAACCCCCAAATCCCACTCCTGGCTGGCCCCACCCACCCCTCCCCTCCCAGGAGTCCCCACGCGGTCCGTTTTAGATGCAGGTAAGTGCAGGTGCACGCGGAGTCTCAGGGACAGTGAAAAACGGGCCTACTGGAAGTTCAGGAAGACTGGAAATGGGCCCATTTCCAGCCTCCAGAGGGCTTCCGGAGTCTGGGGAGGCTGTTTTTGCCCTCCTGGATGCTCGAAGAAAACCTCCGGAACCCGGGGAGGGCAAAAACGCTCCCCACTGCCATGGTGCAGGAGGCCAACTAGGCCACGCCCACCATGGCTATGCCCATGCCCACCCAGCAACTGGGCAGAGAACCCCTTGCTAAAATTTTTGAAGCCCACCCCTGGATGTAGGGAAATCCAAATGTTCAAAAAAAAAAAAATCTTGGCATTTGACTGCAATTGATTTTATGTCCTGCCTCGAATAGAAAATATTCTTCCTTGTCATAATTCCAGATGGGGATCCCTGCTTTGGATGAATCCCCCATTCTTCTATGTGTATGTCATAAGGTAATTATGCCTCTCCCATCTTGCTTCTAGTGATTCTCTTGATAGCCCTAAATCAGCTTTCTTCAGTCTAGCATCTTGTGGCTTCCTCAGTTACAGATATTTTTATTTTTTTAAATAGCAATAGCACTTAGACTTATATACCACTTTACAGTGCTTTACAGCACTTACTAAGTGGTTTACATAGTCAGCCTATTGCCCCCAACAATCTGGGTCCTCGTTTTACCGATCTTGGAAGGATGGAAGGCTGAGTCAACCTTGAGCCTGGTGAGTTTCGAACTGCCAAATTGCAGGCAGCCGGCAGGCAGCAGAGGTAGCCTGCAGTACTGCACTCTAACCACTGCGCCACCACAGGTCTTGGTAGAGAAAATAGATTTATATGGCCACCTAATTTAAACAAGGTGATTCTGGACAGTATGCAGCATTATGTTGGGAATAGTTGAGAATCGGACTCCAAACCATCAATTAAGTCCAGGATTTGGGAAGATTGACATAGAAGCTGAGTTCATGCAATACTCTGTAAAGCAATAAGCCCAGGGTGACAAGAAACAGTTGCAGGATTGGGCAAATGTACAAATGGGCTGCCATTGACATTCTTCAGTCGGACATTGCAACACAGAAATGTAACAGTGGCCTCTGCATGATGGTACCACTATTGTGGTTTGTGATAAATGTCCCTATTGCATTATGGATATCAAATGCCCAAAGAAATATGCTGTGTTATCTGACAATTCATGACTTGTTCAGTGAGTGACTGGGTTCCTATCACACATTGCACCACAAGCCACCCAACTGTATTTTAGCCTAGAGTAGTATTTTGTCTGCATCAATACAGCTATGGTTTTCCTCGCCCAATATATTACATTTCACGAATCTCAGTTCATCAGAAGTTGAATGGCCACCTTTTTAAAGTTATCCGCTGGAGAGGTATTCAATCAGAAGAGTTTCTCCATGCAAATGTATTCTGCATGCAGAGGTTTTCAATTGAAAAAACATCAGCTGATGAGAAAAAGTGTCCAGGGAGACTCAGAATAGCTCAGCCTTCCCTCAACCTGATGTCCTCCCAATGTGTGGTGAGCACACATTACTAAGCTTAGATACAGGTGGAGGAGCCTATTCAACCCAAGAGATACAGATTGATTCTGGGTAATTATATCAGGGGCAGCGTGCCAGCGGTGGGTGTAACCAAAGTCCATGATGGATGGAGACAATCTACTGCAGATATGTTGGCTCCAAAGTGCTTTTCAGCATAGACAAACCAACACATGCCTGCCTATGCTTCTCATTCATTCATGCACCCTCTCCCCCCCCTCCACTCGCATCTGGCTTATTGATTTCCTCGTGTCAGCACAAGCAACCAAGTGAAGATAGACCCACCCTATAGTTCCAGCATATTTGTTTGTAGAAGCCGCCCTTCTCTGGATTTTACTTTCACATATAGGCAGGGGTGAAATGCTCCCGGTTTGGACCAGATCGCCCGATCTGGTAGTGATGGTGGCGGGTGGTTCGGAAAACCGGTAGCAAAAATCCCTGCTTCCCCCCGCATGCCCAGGTGAGCCACGCAATCATCAGAGGCTTTTTATTTTACTTTTAAAAGCATTTTTTTCTTTGGCCGAAAAAATGCTTTTAAAAATAATAATAAAAAAAAGCCTCTGATGATCGCGCGGCTCAGCTGGGATCGTCAGAGGCTTTGAAAAGCATTTTTTCTACATTTTTCTATGGAAGCATTTTTTACATTTTTCTACAAAAAATGCTTTAAAAAAAAAAGTTGGCCATGCCCACCCAGTCACATTACCCCCCCCACCACCACCAAGCTCATACTTACGAACGGACTGCCTATTACTAAACATGGCAGACTGACGGTGTTCTCCTTCCTCGAGCCGACGAACCGCTGAAGCTTTGCAACGTTTTCATGAGACACTGAAAACCAGCAGTATATTTAAAAACACGCGGCTTCAGCACTTTATGAAAACGTTTGTGTGGCTTCAGTGCTTTGTCAGCTCAAGGAAGAATGCTGTCCACCATTTTTTAAGTAAATAGCCTGTTTGTAAGTGTGAGTTGTCCGTAATTCGAGGGTTCTTCATATTGAAGCTTAATTTACCATTCCTGCCACCTTTTTCAGAATGGCCCATGGGAATTTCCTCTCAGATTTCTACTTTTGGCAGACCTCAAGAGGCTGACATCTCCTGAGCATCTAGATCAGGGGTCAGCAACCATAAACACTCAAAGAGCCATTTGGACCCGTTTCCCACAGAAAAGAAAACACCGGGAGCCACAAAACCCTTCCTGTGCTGACTATTTCCTGAGCGACCACAAAACTAGCATATGTAGTTGAATTAAACGTTCTGTTTTCTTCTGAAACTTTTTTCTTTTCTTGGATTTATCCATGGTTGGCCTACCGGGGGTCGAAAAGCTCAGTAAATCGCATGCTGGCGGGTGTCACACATTGGCGGTTGTGATGCATATTTTGAGCAACAGGGAGCCGCAGCAGAGGGATGAAAGAGCCACATGCGGCTCCAGAGCCACGGGTTGCTGATCTCTGATCTAGATCAGTGTTTCTGTACCTCAGTAACTTTAAGACGCGTGGACTTCAACTCCCAGAATGCCCCAGCCAGCAAGCAAGCTGGCTGGGGCATTCTGGGAGTTGAAGTCCACGCGTCTTAAAGATGCTGAGATAGACCAACCCTGGGGGTCATTATTGGATAAAATGTTACCAAAGAACTTGGGATCCGATTACAACACCCAGAGGGAGTCTTGTTTGCTTAACATTTGCTCTTATAAAATTCTCTTTTAATATTGCGAGCTTGTATCTTATTGCATTTTTAACCCGTATGCGACTTTGAAGGCCCTCGGGAGGAGAAGCAGCTGAAAAAAAAAAAAAGAGCATCAACATATATTTATACAGAATATAAAATAACACAGAGACAGAAAGATGCCCAAATTGAAAAGCAAGGAGCTGAATTAAATTCTTCCCTCAAAAGAGAATGACGGAATATGGGCAATTTTAACTTTGTAGTTAGGAGTAAATTATACAATTACACAATTTGCCAGTGAAAGGCACCAACTATCTACAGTCCTCAGCTTACAACTATTCGCTTAGCAGTTGTTCCAAGTTACAACAACTCTGAAAAAAGTGACTTACAACTAATTCTTATGATTGTGGCCGCATCCTATTATCACATCATAATTTGGTCGCTTGGCAACTGGCATGTAGTTACAACTTCTTGGGGTCATGTGATCATCATTTGCAACTTTCTCACCTGATAAGAAAAGTCAGCGGAGGAAGCGGGACTCACTTAATAACTGGAGCGCTTTGCTTAACAACTTCAGCAAAAAGTTTGTAAAATTGGGTACAACTCAACAATTGTCTTACTTACCGTGTTTCCCTGAAAATAAGGCTGTCAGGGTTCTGACGGATGCCCTGGAATGCTTTACGAGTTGACAAAGACCCTGTCTTATATTATTTTTGCCACCAAAAAAGGCACCAGGTCTTATTTTCGGGGGTGATGGTGTTGTTGTTCACTGACTCAATTCACTTGTGTGCATCGCCCCCAGCCTCTTTTTCGCTATCAGAAGCCTTCAGGAACTTCTTCATCTTGCAAGCTCCAGATTGATCCAGAGCTCTGTTATCGGCTACAGAGGCCTTCAGAAAAGCCTTGTTGGCTGCAGAAGAAATGGGCCGAGGTGTGTGAAGCTGGGCTACAACTATCCGAAGTTAAGTAGTAGGGCAGCTCCACTGTGCCCCCAGCCCCACCCTTGCTTAATTTTTACCTGTGCACCCTAGAGTGGATGGGGTCTTAATTAGGGCTTATTTTAGGGGTAGGGCTTATATTGGGCGCACGTGTAAAAATCAAACTTTCTGAGTAGGTCGAATTTTCGGGGAAACATGGTAGAAATGAAAATTCTGGTCCCAATTGTGGTGACAAATTCCGAATGACCTGCAAACGCATCCTACCTATCAGATGTTTGAATTGCCCGATTAACGAAAGGCTTTGCAACTGATTCAAAGATTTCAAAGCATGGAGGGGATCCTAAGGGTCATCTAATCTAATCCCCTGGTCAGGGCAAAGTCTGCTAGTTAGTACATCTGACAAACACTGATGTCTTCCAGTGAAGGAGAACTCACACTCTCATGTAGCAGCCTGTTCCATGGAAGGACAGGAAATTATTGTGTGCCCACCCCCATTTTTTTCCCCCAAATTGATTCAAATCTTCAAATTGAATCAATTAGAATGGATTTGACTCATCTTTGCAAATCAGACTGCAGATTTGAGGCAGATTAATGTAACTCATCAGACTGCAGATTTATGGAAGATTTTGACTGCATTACTCTCCTCTGTTTTTATTTTTTCTCTCCCCCCCATTTTTTTTTTTAAAGCCTTTATCTTGACTGGCTTTGTTAAGCCAGTCTCTACCCTCAAGTCACGAAATCTTGCACTGAATACAGTGTTGTGAACTAATGTTATGGAATGCACATATTAGCCCAGAATAGATTATAGAGAGCTTGCTGTGTTGGTTCAAAGGCAGATAAATGGCTTTTAAAAAAAAAATGTGCAGAAAAGCTTTTAATTAATGGAGGTCAGCTTTGCTAAACTTGAGCTGCTAGATGGGTGACACTTGAATTCTTAGGAGAGATGTTAGCCTTGCCAAGGGTGTTTTTATTCACAGTTGGAATGCAGATAATTTTTTTTTTTAAATCCCAATAATCCATGAATAATTAGCCCTGGGGACAGGGACAGCAAAAAATTTCTCCTTGCCATTTTGAAGTGCCACAATTTGTCCACACTTTCTGTTCCGACTCTCCAGCCATCCATTTTCCCGTCCACTTGGACGTCTTTCGCCAAGACTGATCAGCCCACCTAACCTGGCACTCTTGCCTTGCCCCAATAGATCAGACCAATGGCCCCCATCTAGCCTTGAAGCGTGAAATTCGATTACCACGTCCCCATCATTAGCCTCATTGCTATAGCAACAGATGTTATTAGCAGTCATAAAATTCCCCAACCCCCTTATTAAATCTAACTGCAGAATTTGTCTCCTTGACCCACTATGTGTCTAGCAGCTGTTTGATGATTAGAGTCCAGGGTGGGGAGTAGGTTAGAAGTTTTATCTCTTGGGGCTTTTAACTGATGGGTGTGTGTGTGTGCGTGCACACATATACATGTACCAAAGATGGGTTCTCGTTCCCAACTCCAGAAAGGAGTGGGAGATGAAGGAGGAAGGGGTGGAGAAAAAGCACCACTAGATTTATACCATGTTTTCCCCAAAATAAGACTGGTTCTTATATTAATTCGTGCTCTAAAAGACGCATTATAGATTATTTTCTGGTTAGGTCTTATTTTTGGGGAAATGCAGTACTAAACACCTCCGTCTGGTTGACGATCTTAACTGGGGCTTATTTTTGGGGTACAGCTTATATTACGAGCATCCTGAAAAATCATGGTAGGGCTTATTTTCCGGTTGGGTCTTATTTTGGGGGGGATAATATCTGTCTCTTGAAAGCATCAAAATGTTTTGAGTGATCCCCCCAACCTCTTGCTCAACTCAGCTGTTGGTGATCCTCAAATCAGATAGACTTCAACAGGGTGATTTTAAGACTTAGGAAACAGACATAGTCATAGGGAGAAGATTGGACATCAATTTATGAAAACCAGGTTGATTGCATTTTTAAAAAGTTAATTAGTTTGATGATGATGATGATGATGATTTTTCTACTTGGACCACATCCATTTTTCCCCTTTACTCCAAAACACAGACGGATCCTCAATACGTCCATCTTGAAACTACTCAATCCTGAAAAGGTACCTGTGTTTCAGAGAAAAGTGCGTCTGTGGCTTTCCAGGTGTAGTAGATTATATTTCTCCGTGGTGGCGCAGTGGTGAGAATGCAGTATTGCAGGTTAATTCTGCCGACTGCCTGTAGTTTGATTCTCACCAGCTCAAGGTTGACTTCCATCCTTCTAAGGTTGGTAAAAAGAGGACCCAGATTGTTGGGGGCAATATGCTGACTTAGAGAGGGCTTTAAAGCACCAAGAAGCGGTATATAAGTGCTATTGCTATCGCTATACTTCACAATAGGCCAGCTGGCTGGAGAATTCTGGGAATTGATGTCCATGTGTCTTTAGTTTCCAAGATTGGAAAACCCTATTTTAGAGAGATATTTTCAGGAGAAATGGGAGAAAGGTGTTCAGCAGGTGAGATCAATAGCATAAGCCAGTGTTTCTCAACCTTGGCAGCTTTCAGGTGACCTCAACTCTCAGAATTCTTTAGCCACCATTTATTTATCATTCTTTTTCCTCTATGAGCTGCTTTGAGGCTGTTGGATTGAGCAGCATATAAGTGAAAATAAATAAGGTAGAATTGCTAGCTAGCACAGCCAAAGGGAATTATCGTAAGGTGTCCAACTTTTTTACAATGAGAAGGAGGACACAAATAAATTGAAGAAAAAATATTGTAAATAAAAGAACCATTTTATTCATTGCAACAATGAGTGTAGTGTGTGTGTGTGTGCCGTGCCGTGTTTCGGTAAGAAGTAAACAAAGCCACTTGCGTGCGGCATACTCTCTCAAAACAGTTCTCCTGTGCAGAGCACATGCATCTCATAATCGCATCTCACCACACTGTACTGAGCCTTGATGAATCGTCATGTCAAATACAAATACGTCACATCACACGCAACGGATCGGATCGGCATCGATTGAATACGGAGATTTACAGATTAGTCTTCAAATATCGAAAAGGAGGACATGTAGGAGACTTTTCAAGAGAGGACAGAACTTACAAAAGAAGGACTGTCCTCCCTAAAGGAGGATGATTGGTCACCTTAATTATGGGGCATTTTCAACGCAACACACCTAGAAGGCTAGAGAGCCAGTGTGGTGTGGTGGTGAAGGAGCTGGCTTAGAAGCCAGAAAACTGTGAGTTCTAGTCCCGCCTTGGGCATGAAAGCCACCTGGGTGACTTTGAACCAGTCAGCCCAGCCCAATCTGGCATGGCGGTTGTTTGGAGAAAAATAGGAAGAGGAAGGAGGATTGGCTATGTTCGCTACCTTGAGTTATTTATAAAAATAATAAAGGCTGGCTTTTTCAACAAATAAATAAAAACACAAACCCCCACTTGTTTCATACATGCACATACTTGAATTATGATGCTGGGCCTGCCACCTTGCTCGTTTCCTCTGTCCCCAGACACCTCTGCCGCCTTATAACGCAGTCATAGTTTCTCCATCCAGAGAATTTCTCCCAAAAGCTCCTTTCCCTGGAGAACAATTCTGAAAGCCAATTCTCTTCCCCTCCAATTGAATGAGAATATCGGGGGAGGAAAAAAACAAACAAAAAGAACAGCTTTGAAGAACTCTGCTGCTGAGCGGGCCAACCCCAAAGCAAGGAAAGACTTCAGGGTGCACAGCTGCACTTTAAAATGCCTTTCAGGAACAAAAAAAAAGTTCTTTATTCTATTTATACAGCTGTGCAATGTCGAGGCTGCCTCACTCCTAACAATTCTGGGCAGTATACAATTTGAAAAAAATAAATAAATAAGAAAAATACCAAAAAAAAAAAAAAAAAAAAAAAAAAAAAAACCAAAAAAACCCAACCCAGAAAGAAATCACGGGAGTCCCAAAGACAAATGTATCACTGTAACTTCAAACACTCATCCGCAAGAGGATTCTGTGGATCCGGCCATCACTTTGCCCCAGGGCCTGGGAGAATAGCTGGGTCTTTTATAGCTTCCTGAACGGTGTGAGGCTGAGAGTCATCCAGCTTGCTTGGGGGCGGGGGGTGGTTATTATTCCACAGGGAAGGTGCCACAAAATCAGTAGGTTCTCCTCCTGGGTCCTGTTGGATTTGAACCTCTGACTAACCTCAAACCAGTTTGCTACCTTACAGCAGTGGTGGGTCTCCAATATTTTTACTACCGGTTCTGTGGGTGTGGCTTGGTGGGTGTGGCTTGGTGGACGTGGCAGGGGAAGGATACTGCAAAATTTCCATTCCCACCCCACTCCAGGGGAAGGATACTGTAAAATCTCCATTCCCTCCCCAATCCAGGGGAAGGTTACTGCAAAATTCCCATTTCCTCCCGATCAGCTGGGACTCAGAAGGCAGAGAACAGATGGGGGTGGGGCCAGTCAGAGGTTCTCCAAACTACTCAAAATTTCCGCTACTGGTTCTCCAGAACTGGTCAGAACCTGCTGAAATCCACCTCTGCCTTACAGGTAGTCTTCTCGGCTTACAATCACAATTGAGACCACAATTGTTTTTTGCCACGATTGTTCAGTGAATCACACGGTCGCTAAAAGAATCTGGCTTTCCCCATTGAACTTATTTGTTGGAAGCTGGCTGGGAAGGATCGCAAATGGTGATCCCATGATCTTGGGACACTGCAACTGTAGCCAGTTGCCAAGAGCCCAAATTCTGATCTCATGAACAAGGATCAGAGGTGGTATTCAGCTGGTTTGGACCAATTCGGGAGAACTGGTAGCGGCAACTGTGGGTGGGCCTGCCCACCTGCTCCTGCATAATGTTGTCCTATTTAGCCATGTTTTCGAGGCTGGGCACATGCACAGAAGGCGCACGAGAGAGCAAAGCGTGTGCGCGGAAGGCTGGGCTCATGGACGGAAAGCGCACAACAGAGCAAAGCGTGTGTGCGGAAGGCTGGGTGCATGCATAGGAGATGCACAAGAGAACAAAGCATGTGTGCGGAAGGCTGGACGCATGGATGGAAGGCGCATGAGAGAGCAAAGCGCGTGCGCGGAAGGCTGGGCACATGGACGGAAGGCGTGTGCACGCACGGCAAACCGGTGTTAAGAATATGTGAAACCCACAACTGATGAGGATGTTGCAATGCTTGTAAGCACAAGGACCAGTCATAGTCACTTTTTGTTCAGTGACATAACTTTGGTCGCTTAATGAACAGTTGCAAGCTGAAGACTCTCCGTACTGTTCTCAAGTTGCTCTCGGGGATAGCAACTGAGGGAACAAATGTTTCCCAGGGAAATCTTTATTATTTATTGGTGTCAGGTTGATCCTACATGCTTTTAATGCAGGAGTGGGCAAACTATCAGTTCCCCAAAGGCCGCCTAGAGTGTCAAATCCTAGTCTGCTCACTCATACATTTATACATGCATGCAACTCAAACACATGACCAGTGCCTGTAGCAGGAACATCCATCTACTATTGTTCTCCACAACCTGGTCTCAAATTAAGCAGATTCCCCATTATGACCGATGATCTATGCTTAGCCCAGCCCTCTGAAAATTAAAACCAAAGCAATAGCAATAGCACTTAGACTTATATACCGCTTCACAGTGCTTTACAGCCCTCTCTAAGAGTCAGCCTATTGACCCCAACAATCTGGCTCCTCATTTTACCCAACCTCGGAAGGATGGATGGCTGAGTCAACTTTGAACAGGTGAAAATCGAACTGCTGGCAGCCGGCAGTCAGCAGAAGTAGCCTGCAGTATTGCATTCTAACCACTGCACCACTACGGCTTCCTTCCTTCCTTCTCATTTCCATTCCTTCCTTCTCATCTTCCTTCCTTCCTTCCTTCCTTCCTTCCTTCCTTCCTTCCTTCCTTCCTTCCTTCCTTCCTTCCTTTTAAACGACGGTGGCATTCGCTTAATGACTGCGGTGTTTCCTTAATAACCTTGGTTGTTTGCTTAACTACTGCACAAAATGCTGAAAAATTGGCTCTGGTCATACGATGTTTCGATTTACAACGGCCAAGACTTACAACAACCTTAATTCCGGGCTCCGTTATGTTCATAGGTTGAGGACCCACCTGCAAATAAAATTGTGCCATTCAAGCAATTGTGAAAGGGAAAGACTATCAGAAGCCACCCTTCCCCCCCACTTTGTATCTGCATCTTGCTCATTTAACAGGACGTGCACAGATGGATTTTCTTTGAACGATGGTGCTTTTCTTGCTATTTAATATTTTGCTATTCTTGTTTCCTTTTTTTAAAAAAAATGCTTAAAACATCTGTCTTTCTGGGTCTCTCTCTCTCTCTCTCTCTCTCTCTCCCCCTCCCTCTCCCTCTCCCTCTCCCCCTTCCCCACACACTCACTCACTCACACACACACACACACACTTCATTCTCCTCTTCTGGAAGATGAGCGAAATGGGAAGAGAAGCTCCTGCTGAAACTGCAGGGCACGCCCTCGGTGACAAGGGAGGTGTCAGATCTTCTCTAAACCATGCCCTCTGACCTAATTTCAAAATTAAAGGATGGGGGTTTGCAGAATATTTGCCAGCTGCTGCAGAAAAAAAAAAGGGCCCTTCTGTGCATGCTCAAAGGCACAATTGTGTTTTCTGGCAGCACCTCTGGGGCGCCATTTGCCAATTTGAATTGGGTTGCCACCTCTTTACAAGGTTTTTTTTTTTTTTTTTAACTCTTGTGCCTTTTAGAAACAAGCCAATCTGCAGAGATTGTCAGGTTTGTGTGTTTGTCACCGTGTACCAGGAACCCTGCCTATTGCTCTCTGCCAGGAATGGGTTCTACTTACCTTTACTACCGGTTCGCATTGCGCCCGCATGCACAGATGCATGCACAGATCACTTACGATGACGTCCAGGTCAGTGGGCGGAGCTTGCCGCCACTTTTACTACCAGTTCTTACGAACCGGTCTGAACCGGGGGCAATCCACCACTGCTCTCGGCGTATTATTAAACGGTTAAAAGGCAGATCAGGGCGATTCTCTCACCTCTCCTTAGGTTTCAATTCAAGATCTGGCTTCACACAACAGGCCGGGTCTGGAACAACATAGCACAGGGATGGCGAACCTATGGCACATGTGCCGGAAGTGGCACACAAAGCCTTCCCTCCGGGCACCATAGCCATCGCCTGTTGCTCTTCCGGGTTCCGGCACGCACATGCTTGGAAGAGCAGCTCCCCGGCATCCATGTGCAGAAGAGCTGGAAACCAGAAGAACAGTTCTCCGGCCTGCATGTGTGTAGCGGGAAGCATGCACACGCTGGGAAGCTGAGCTTCTGGTTTCTGGTGCGTGCATGCGTGATGACCAGTGCCAGAAACTGGAAGACCAGGTGGAAACTGAAAGCTCAGCTTCTCTGCACGCACATTCATGCCGAGAAACTGGTCTTCCGGTTTCCGGCGCTTCCCCGCTCACGCGTGCATTCCCGTTTCGGCACTCGGTGCCGAAAAGGTTCACCAACACTGACATAGCACAACAGCTGGTTCAGGGGGCCTCTGATGCTCACAGGAATAAACCATTCCATGGCTGATGCTAAGGCAATGGCTATAGAATAGAATCTCAGAAGCTGTCCAACCAGGAACTACTTGATCCCTTTGGAGACTAATCCAGCATATTGTGTCAAACGGCCACTCTTTTATTTATTTTTTTAGCAGAATTTGGAAATGGAGATAAGTTTCGGTCTGTTCCGTGATATTTCATTATTGTTTTAAATAAATTTTAAGGCGCAGCTGCTGTAATTATCCTAACAGAGTGGATTCTGGTCAAAGCGAGACAAAAGTCATATTTGGGATTACGAAGTAGATGGAGGCCTTTGAGATGTTCACTTAAAACCGAGTTGCATTTATAGGAAGCTCTTGATACGTGACCATTGCTTAGCAACTACTTGGAGTTATGATGGGCCCCCCCAGGGCTACTTAGAACCTGGATTTGAAGTTCTGATGGTTACCCATGCATTCTGATGGCTACCCATGTGATCACGTGATTTTTTGTGCCCTTGGCAACTGGCCCACATTTATGGTTGTTTGCAGAATCCTATGGTCATGCAACCATGTTTAATAACAGGTTTTGCTGAAAACGGGTGTTTACTTCCGTTTCCGTGAAAAAAAAAATGCCATGGATTTGCTTAATGACAGTGGTTACAGGTAAAGGTACAGGTAGTTCTCAACTTCCAACCACAATTGAGCCCCAAATTTCTCTGGCTAAGCAAGACAGATGTTAATTTTGCCCCGTTTTATGACTTCTCTTGCCACCGCTGTTAAGTGAATCACTGCAGTTGTTAAGTTAGTCACATGGTTGTTAAGTAAATCTGGCTTCCCCATTGACTTTGCTTGTCAGAAGAGGATCGCATGACCCCCCAGGAGACTGCAATGGTCATTAATATATAGTGCCTGCCGTCCGAATTTTGATCATATAACCACGGGGATGCTGCAACAGTCATGTGAAAAGTGGTCATAAGCCACTTTTTTCACTGCCATTGTAACTTTGAGTGGTCACTAAACAAATGGTTGTAAGTCAAGGGCGACCTGTGTTTGTTTAATAATGTCATACCGTGTTTCCCTGAAAATAAGACCGGGTGTTATATTAAATTTTTGCTCCAAAAGATGCATTAGGGCTTATTTTCTGGTTAGGTCTTATTTTGGGGAAATACGGTAATAAATGCACTAATCTGTCTGACAATCTTAACTGGGGCTTATTTGGGGGGTAGGGCTTATATTACGAGCATCCTGAAAAATTATGCCAGGGCTTCTTTTCCAGTTGGGTCATATTTTCGGGGGAAACAGGGTATTTGTTTAAAGACCACTGCAAATGGGTAATAAAATCAGTGCAGTCATATGATGACCCATTTCACCACGGGAGTGACTTATGATAGTAATCCTGGGTTCAAATCCAGGGCTATCTGTGCATTGTAATCCTTCTGCACTCTGAGTTGGGAGCATGGCCAACTGAAATATGAGGCTGATGGAGTAAACTTGCATAAGAGAGCGTTCTCTGTACAGCTGGCCACAAATAGGCTGGGGAAGTGCTCCTGCAATTTTGGTAGACAGAGAAGCAAAAGGAGGGATGCTTCTCCCAAATTTCTACAGGGAAAGGAGAAGTTCCCCCATCAATTCTCAAGGGAAAGCTCCCCCCCACCCTTAATAATGACGGTGGTTCTGCTTCCTTACAAAGCACCACGGGAGGCATTTCTTCCTAATGAATTCTCTTGGGGTTTAATGGAAATCTTAGGAAGCTGCAAACAGCTGGAGTGAGGGTTGTGCAATGAAAGGCAGGCCACGGATCACCCCAGGGGACCCGCCTCATGGATCTGGGCTGCAGAAATCGGGGCCAAGAAATACACTCGATCACGCTTTGGTATTACTGTAAGTTCGAATCTCAGCAGGCTCAAGGTTGACTCAGCCTTCCATCCTTTCAAAGGTAGGTGAAATGAGGATCCAGATTGTGGGGGCAATAAGTTGACTTTGTATAAATATACAAAAGTATGAAGGCTATTACTTAACGCATTGTAAGCCGCTCTGAGTCTCCGGAGAAGGGCGGCATATAAATTAAAAAAAAAAAAAGCAAAAGCAAGCAAAAGGTATTGCTTAGCAGTCATCTGGATTCTTACAGCCCCAATCTGGTTGCGCTAACTTAGGTGAATTGAGCCAGTGTGGTGGCAAACCACAAACTACAGCGGAGTATTGTGTAAAACCTGAGCAGTTGTGGTTTATGCACGATACCCGTGATGGCGAATCTATGGTACGCGTGCCTGAAGTCGCACATGGAGCCATGTCGCCTGGCACACATGGCATCGCCTGTTCCTCTTCCGGGTTTCCAGCGCACATGCGCAAGCGATGATCAGCTGGCCTTTTTGTATGTGACAATCCCAGAAACTGGAAGACCTAATCTTCAGTTTTCCTGCGTGAGCATGCGTGCTGGCCAACTGATCGGCACATGTGCATGCGTGGCAATAACCAGAATATTTGCTTGCCAGTGTGCATGCGTGTGCCAGAAACCGGAAGTACCTTATCTGGCACGCGCATGCCCCCTGGGCAGCTCCTCTTCTTGTTCGCGGCCCTGATGAGCACGTGCGCACGCGAAGTGCAAGCACGTGAAGTGTTCCTTTTTTGGCACTCAGTGCCGAAAAGGTTTGCCATCACTGCATTATACTGTGTTAAGCCAAACCTTCAATTCTTAAAATGTGTGAATTCAGTGAGCCAGACTGGGTCTCTCTTAGCAACCTGGACATTAGAAGTGGGGAAGATGTCCAACTATTCTCAAAGTGCAAAGTTCACTCACGGTGAAGGATGCTGGGACTTGTAGTTCAGCAACCCTGGGAAAGGGGACTAGGGTCCCAACTCAAGAGAGGTTCAGGCAATTTTACAGTCCTGCTTGGAGATGGTGGGGACTGAAACTGAGACCTTCTGCAAGCTGACCGACATGTGCCCCTTGGCACTGAGCCGTGGCCCCCTCCTCTTGGCTGGTTAAGGAGCAGCAAGGTATGAAATGGGCATCAGGCCTCCTGGAGAGAGATGAAGTCAACAGAGCAGAGCGAAGAGACGGAGGAGAAGCTCAGGCTCCCTCCCTCTTGCAATTCAATTCCTTGGGAATAGCTCATATTAATGACTCTCTCCCTATCCCAGAAGCTGAGTGCTTCATCGTTAATGGTGTAAAGAGGAACAATTAAATCCTTGGTAATTAGCATCCATCACCAGCTCACCAGCATCAGTGTGGCTGCAACTATGCTCTCGAGAGGCTGGAGAGCCAGCCTTGCTAGGGGGCGCCTTTGACACGGCTGCCCTTACCCCCGACAGCCACTAGGCGGCTTTCTCTGGAAGGGAAAGCTTGCAATGGGGCAATTGCGGGTAGGAAATACAGTCGGTTGGAGGGGGAAGGGAGAGCAAAAGTAAGGTTTGCCATGAGCCATGCAACAATGTTTGGATATTGTTCTCCATTGGCAGGAATGGAAATGGTTAGCTAGGCAGCTTCAGGGCTGATGAAAGGACTGAGCCCGATTTCCTGGAAGACGAAGTTTGGTCTGTTGTCACATGCACAGGGGCTATTTTTAGATGAATGCATATGAATTACTTCCTATGTAGGCAACTGTTAGGCATGGTCAACAGTCCCTGTGGATCATAGATAGATGATAGATAGAGGTAGGTAAGTAGGTAGGTAGGTAGGTAGGTAGGTAGGTAGGTAGGTAGGTAGATAGATAGATAGATAGATAGATAGATAGATAGATAGATAGATAGATAGATGTAGATAGGTGGATGGATGGATGGATGGAGGTAGACAGATAGATAGATGTAGGTAGGTAGGTAGGTAGATGAATGGATGGATGGATGGAGATAGATAGATAGATAGATAGATAGATAGATAGATAGATAGATGGATGTAGGTAGGTAGGTAGGTAGGTAGATAAGAGGTAGATAGGTAGGTAGGTAGGTAGGTAGGTAGGTAGGTAGGTAGATAGATAGATAGATAGATAGATAGATAGATAGATGTAGGTAGGTGGATGGATGGATGGAAGTAGATAGACAGATAGATGTAGATAGGTAGGTAGATAGATGAATGGATGGATGGATGAATGGATAGAGGTAGACAGACAGACAGATAGATAGATGTAGGTAGGTAGGTAGATAAGAGGTAGGTAGGTGGATGGGTAGGTAGGTAGATAGATAGATAGATAGATAGATAGATAGATAGATAGATAGATAGATAGAATGGAAAGCTGACATTCTACCAAATGCCAGACTCTTAACATTATTAATTGTTGTTGCTATTGATTGATCCTCTGCCTTTTCTCCAGGAGCAAAACAAGGCTTTGCGAGACAGATTGAGCTGCGAGAGAATGATTAGCTCAAAAGCCCCAGATTGTCCCAAGTCCTAGTCCAATAACTCAACCATTGCCCCACACTGGCATCATATTTCTTCCCCTCTGGGCGTATTTTATTTTATTCAGCCAACGGATTTACTGCGTTTTCTGTCTTTTTATTTTTCCAGCAGGAATTAAAGGGCAGTGCAAAATATGGCCATCTTTTATTTTCCTCCGTCACAACAGGTTTGCGAGGTAGGTTGGGCTTCCACGGCGGAAGTCAAATGTGAATCTAGGGCATAGATGTCAAAACAGTGACATGAATTGATGCTATCCTCACCAAATCCCACAATTGTATTGTTGTACTACAAGCAGAAGTGGGTTTCAGCAGGTTCTGACCAGTTCTGGAGAACTGGTAGCGGAAATTTTGAGTAGTTCGGAGAATCGGTAAATACCACCTCTGAATGGCCCCGTCCCCATCTATTCTCTGCCTCCCGAGTCCCAGCTGATCAGGAGGAAATGGGGATTTTGCAGTATCCTTCCCCTGGAGTGGGGTGGGAATGGAGATTTTACAGGTTTTTTCTTTAATTTGATTTATATGCCGCCCTTCTCCGGAGACTCAGGGCGGCTTACAATGCGCTAAGCAATAGCCTTCATCCTTTTTGTATATTTATACAAAGTCAGCTTATTGCCCCCACAAACCGGGTCCTCAATTTACCTACCTTAGAAAGGATGGAAGGCTGAGTCAACCTTGAGCCTGGCGAGATTCAAACCTGCAGTAATTGCAGGCAGCTGGTCTTAATAACAGGGTGCTTTAGACCACTGTACTACCAAGGATACCAAGGTATCCTTCCCCTGCCATGCCCACCAAGTCACACCCACCAAGCCATGCCATGCCCACCAAGCCACACTCACAGAACCAGTAGTAAAAAATTTTGAAACCCACCACTGACTACAAGGCCTAAGTATATGAGTTATAGCATCTATGTGATGATGTCATCCTACTTGTGTCATCCTTGGGCCCCCCTCCTAAACGCCCCCCTCCCCCAGGCACGATGAATTCAGCCAGGTCTACCTTGTTTTTCTTCCCATCGTAAACCTGATGCCAGGGTGGCATCAGAGCCTCTGATGCCAAGAGCCTTGATAGTACAGTGGTTTAATGCACCCTGTTATTAACACAGCTGCCTGCAATTTCTGCTGGTTCGAATCTCTCCAAGGCTCAAGGTTGTCTCAGCCTTCCATCCTTTCTAAGGTAGGTGAAATGAGGACCCAGTTTGTGGGGGCAATAAGCTGACTTTGTATAAATATACAAAAGAATGAAGGCTATTGCTTAACGCATTGTAAGCCGCCCTGAGTCTCCGGAGAAGGGCGGCATATAAATCAAATTAAAAACAAAACAAAACAAAAAAAACCCTAGATAGATAAAAGAAAAACTGTGCCATGAAAATAGGAGGTACTGGAAAGGACTGGAAAACATGGTATTGAACTGACTTTCTCACCTTTTTCATGTAAATCCTGAGTGGCCTCAAAAGTTCTGATAGATCTTTTATGACTCAGAAAGCCTCACTAGAAAAAAACATTAGGTTTGAAAAATGCATTTTCTGGAATAGTGGAATAAAATGGTGAAGGAATCCGAAAAAGGTACGTTATACTGTACTTACGTAACACCAGTTTTGCAGACAAAGTTGCCATATTTTCTGGGAGATCGCCTGCTCTCAGAACTTCCAGGTATGCATTTTGGAAGGTTCTGGTGGGGGAGGGGGCAACTGAAGATGTGGGTGATTATTCAACAAAAGCACCAACTTTTGGAAGCTGGATCTCCAAAACAATCTGTGAAGGACAGATTATATTTGCCTTCCTAGGGAGGGTGTCTCTTGGCTGCATCTGCATTTAAACCTTCTGCTGTACCCCAGTTGGGATAACATGGTTTGTTCAAACTACATTTGTGAAAGCTGCTGAAGCATTCTATGGTTGGCTGGAAGCCTTTTATGGCACAAGAATCCAGCTAGTCTGGTTTTTCAAAACCTGAGTTACAGGCTTGGCTAAAACCAACTGATAGTAGCCTATCCAATAAGCCAGGGGTCTGCAACCTTAAACACTCAAAGAGCCATTTGGACCAGTTTCCCACAAAAAAGAAAGCACCGGGAGCCACAAAACCCTTCCTGTGCCCAACTATTTCTTGAGTGGCCACAAAACTAGCATATGTAGTTGAATTAAATGTTCTGTTTTCTTCTGAAACTTTTCTTTTCTTGGATTTATCCATGGTTGTCCTACCAGGGGTTGAAAAGCTCAATAAATCATGTGCCGGTGGTTGTGACACATATTTTGAGTGCCAGGGAGCCACAGCAGAGGGATGAAAGAGCCACATGCGGCTCCAGAGCCTCAGGTTGCTGACCCCTAGTTTAAGCTAACCACTGCTTCTGGACAGAACGCCACCAAGATAGTGTAGGGATCAGCTTGCCTTCCGAAGTTGTGGGTGCTCCATCACTGGAGGTTTTTAAGAAGAGACTGGACAGACAATTTGTCTGAAATGGTATAGGTTCTCCTGCCTGAGCAGGGGGTTGGACTAGAAGATCTCCAAGGTCCCTTCCAGCTGTATTCTGATATATGGCTGGTCAAACAGAAGCCTCGCCAGCTTCCTGATCAGAGCATCAAACCTGGTTCTTTCAGCTGAAATCTGTGATTTGTTCCTGCCGTGAATTTTACTCACTATAGGAAACTTTGGCCAGGGTGCTGAGAAAGGTAGGAGTATATCTTGCACATAGGACCAAGCTTAGGAAGGATTGCATCATTGCAGAAAGTTCAGATGACTGGGAATCTTCATAGGCAATGTTGGAAGCAGAATATCTGGTTTTCAGCTCTATCTTGGGCTCCCCAGTGGCCCAGCTGCCTTTCCCTCTCCTGCCTTCCCTTCTCCGGTCCAGCGGTGACATCCAGAGGCGTCCCCCCCCACCCCACCCGCCCCGAGCATGTGCAGAGTGCTTTCCACCTCCGCGCGGAGTAGAGAAGGCAGCCCAATCCCGCTCTCCTCCACCTCCCAGCTCCCTTTTTTTGGGCAGGACGCAGAGCCGATGGGTGGGATGGGATGGCGGAGAGACCCGGGAAGAGAGGAATCGCTGACGAGGGCTTAGAGAGCCACCGCGTTTGGGGAGGGGGCGGAGGAAGACCCCCTTGGAGGCGACTCGGCTGGGGAAAGTAAAGAGGGCGGAACTGAGGCGAGGCATGCAAAGATTTCCCCCTCCCCTCTTTTTTTTTTCCTACGGAAGATCCCCCCCTCCTCTCTCTCTCTCCCGGAGGCAGTTTTTGAGGGGGGTCTCGGGGAAGGGCAGCGGAGGGGAGGGGAATCTCTCTGGGTTTCCCCAGCCCTTTGCGTGGACAATAGGGAGGGGGGCGCCCCTTCTCCCGCCCCCAGCCCTGCTGCAGTAACAAAGAGCCCCTCATAAATCAGCAGCGCGGACCCTCACCCCCCCCCACTAGACCTTCCCACCAGCCCCTCCATCCCTCCCACCCATTGGTGGTCCCCCCTCGGCCTCATTTGCATGCCCCTCCCTTTTCCAAGCCAGCCCCTCTCTCGATTGGTCCACTCGGGGGGCGTCCCTCATCTCTGCCCAACTGTCTGTCAAAATTTTCAAGCTTTCTTTCTCTCTCCCCCCCCCACCCTCTTCCTCCTCCTCCTCCTCCTCCTCCTCCTCCTCCTCCTCCTCCTCCTCCTCCCCCCACCCCTTATGAGATGCAGCAAGGCTGGCGGGTTGAATGCGAGAGCCAGCCCGTACCTTCCTCCGCCGTTCCCCCCCCTTCCCCTCTTTTTCTGCCGCTCCTCCTGCCGCGGCTGCAGAATTCCCCCTCATCTCCATCCAGGACCACAGCCGGAGAGATGAACCGCGTCCTGCTGGCAGCGCTGCTCTTCAAGATGAGCATCCTTTTGCTCTCGCAAGGTACCGCGCCATCCCCATCGGGCGCCGGGGGTCGGGATGGGGGTGGGGGGCGGGAGGTCGGAGGACCCGAGGTGGGAGGGGGCCCGGCCGGGTGTTTGTGTGTTTGTGTGTGTGTTTGTGTATATACGTGTGTGTGTGCGGGGTGGGGGGGGGGAAAGAGGGTCCAGCCGAGCCTGGGAGCGAGCGAAGTCGTGCGCGGACGGAATACCCAATGCGTCTCTCTGGGCACACACACACGCGTGGGGTTCGGGAGGAAAGTGGGGGGGGGGGAAGGAATATGCGCGCGCGCCGCCGCCGCCGCCGCCGGCGGGAATCACAACAGGGTTGCGTGCCACCAAGGGAGCGCAACCGTACCTATGCATCGGGGTACCCGGCGAGGTACCCTAAGATATACCCTCCCTTGGCCCGCTCCGCTCTGGGGGTCTGCGCCTTTCCTTGAGGTCTCGCTCCCCGCTCTGCAGATTTGTGGTCACGTTGGGTGTCACGGCTGCATGCCTTTTGGAAACCCCCCCCTCCCCTTCTCTCTTCCCCCCCCCACCTCCTCCCTCCCTCCCTCCCTCCCTCGGCGGAGATGTCACAACAACTGCAGGCGTGCTGTAGGAATGCACAATTGTGCCCCCCCACCCTTTCCCCGATGAATATTCATGGGGAGGGAGAGCTTTCGTGGAAAAAGCGCAACGTGCCTGCCTGTCAAGGAACCTCACTCGGGCGCTCGGATGTGGCTTTTCCCCTCCCTGCCTGCCCGTGGGAGGCGGGGGAGGGGGGAGATCAGACCCGGCTTGGGAGCAGAGACCTGCAAAAAGGGGTCTTTGGCAGGGATAAAGCCGGAATCTGGCTGGGGTGGGGGCTGCCCGAAGAGAAAGGGGAAGGGGAAAAACGCGCTGCCGGGAGGAGGAGGAGAGGGAGCGAAGCGGAGCGCTTTGCGACGGTCTTGGTTAGAGACTCCCTGCTTGGATGGAGTCGCCTATTTGGGGGAAAATCCAGAGCAAAAAAAAAAAAGGGGGGGGGGTGGAAGAGAAAGAAGGCAGTTGTGTAATGTGCGCAGGACTCAGGACTGAAGAGTTGCAGGGAGGAAACGCTGGAAGAAGGGAAGCTAAGGCTTCTGATGCTTGGAGGATGTAGAGAAACAAGGCTGGGACCTCCCCAAAAAAGAGAGATGGAAGACAGGAGGGAGGGAGCTATATGTTGCAAAGGGACAGGTGAGGTCTGCAAAGCTCCCAGGAGAAGTGTTACACCTGCTTACCTGGAAGTTAGGCCTGTAGTAGTAGTGCCATCAGTATACTGGTGTTCACACCACATACTTAACCAAGACAATTGCAAACTTCCCAGCCGCAGTTGCAGGATACCTGGAAGCTGCTGTGGTTTTAACCTTGATGGGTTTGAAGGTGTTTTTTTTGGGGGGGGGGGCGGTGTAGGTTACTGTATTGTGTGAACTCAGACCCGGGTGCCTCACAGAGTGTTGTACAAACCGGGAAAAGTGGGTTGTTTCAGGAGCCAGGAAAAGATTGCTATGTGAATTCTCAACCACTGGGTTTCCTTATCTCCTGTTCCTTCCAACTCCACATTTCCTAGGGTTAAATCTCAAACCGAGCATCCCAAGAGGCCTTGGGAAGCAGACAGGTTTGTTCTCCTCATAGGCATGACAACAACAAGGGTTGACATGCACAATGGTGCCATGTATTGGTGCAGGTTCCTGGGATTAGTTTACTGGCGTTGATAAGGCTGATTAGTGCCTTGAATTTGCTGAGGTAAGACTTCCCCAATTCTAAGATCAGGTGTTGTTGTTTTTTTAAATGCCAGGAGTGGCTTTCCTAATTTCACAACAGCAAAAAGAAATCTGCTGGATCTGACCAAAGGTCTATTTTTTTTTCCTACCACCAAACAATCGTAGCGAGACATTCTTGCTGTCTGTTTTTTTTCCCCTGCCATTTGTCATTTGAAGATAGAGCATCCCTGAATGGAGAGGTTCTACGGGGGTTATAAAGCCCAGCGGCTTCGAACCGATCTGCCTTTTCTTGAATCTCCCTAATCATTTCCTAAACCCCCATTCACCAACTGGTAATTTTAGTCTTCTGCAATAATAATACCCTGTAGTAAGGGATTTGAAGGAGTAATTCTGGATGATTCATTTCTGCTTTCTGGAGGCAACTGCCAAGCGATTTAATTCCGAGCATCTGAGATCTGGTCCTGGGAAAAAAAAAAAAAAAGAGGGGGGAGAAAACAGAACTCTCTTTTTCCAGATTTACAAGTGGCATGGCAGCAAGTGTTGATGTTGGTAATGTTTTTCCTGAGCATCCTTTTGATGATTGCTCAGCTTTGCCTGGGCCTCTGTTGATGCTGAAGTTCTGTTTTTAGCATTGCTCAGTTTGATCACCCTTGCAGATGGTTGATTGGCATTCTTAGCATGTACGAGCAAGAGTCTTGTGGAACCTTGAAGATGAGCAAAATTCCTCTTGGCATCTGCTTTCCTTGGCTGGCTCTTATGCCACCAGCTGTCAGATCCATCTGATGGTAGTGTTGCTTGCCTTTAAGAGGCCACTGGGATGTTTGCTCCTGCTGCATCAGACTCTGTTCTGGAAAGTTCAGGCCAAAGAAACCTAGAAGGCTTCCTCCAATAGTTCCTTGTCAAGCCAGAGAAGGTCCAGAGAAGGTCCGAGGGGCTTCGTGATATGGATAGAATGTGTTCTAAAGCCCACCTCCTTTGGAGAGGAGAGGGCTCTCATTGGCTGGCTGTGTGGCATTGCCAAGCAGGCCTTTTTTTTTTTTTTTACTTGGTGCCACATCAGTGGTGTCATCACACTGAGCGGTTCTATTGGCAGAGCTGGATCTGGGGAGCTTCGATCTCAGCATGATTGGCAGCGCAGGGAGCTGGTAAATCTGGAAGTGCTGTGGCTGAGTGCGGAGGACTGGCATCATTGGACTGAGACAAGGTAATGAGAAGTCCAAGTGTGGGACGACCAACCTTGTTCTGCCTACTGGAGCAGCAGATGATTCTCCAGCACAATTCAATTCAAAGCCAGAATCGAAACACTGCGTGTCTTGGAGAGAGGTCAGAATAATGTCAGCATGGGCTTGGAAGACTTGAGGGTCAGTTTTGGGCTTCAGTAGAGGGCTACTGTACAGAGGGGGCCTTGAAGAAGGAACGTAGGAACAGCGATGGGAAAATAAGGAGGAACTTGGTTTTAGGAAAAGGATGGGAATGATAAAAGTAACTCAGATTTGTTTAATATCCAGGTAGTTTTTGATTTATGTCTGAAGTTCAATGGAGCCCCCCAAAAGATACTTATCACATGACTTCAAAGTTATATGGTGGACATGCACAAAGATTAAGGCTTTTTGGATAAAAATATGGTGGATTATTCAAAATATTTTGAAGAAAAAAATTAAATTTACACCACAGTTTTTTCTGTTGGGAATAGTTACGGATTGTACTGTAATAGAGACTAAGCTGGTTTTGAACTTAATAACGGCTGCCAGGTTACTGTTGGCACAGTACTGGAAGAAGGAAGATCCACCTACTATTGAGGAATGGACATTAAAAGTTGTGCATTTGGCGGAAATGGCAAAAATTTCATCATACCTTAAAGACCATTCAAATGAGAGAGATATATCGGAATGGACAAAATGGATTGATTACATACAGAAGAAGTATCCGAAGTATCCGAATAAGAAGATTCATATAGCTTATGAATGAAATAATATTAAGTAGTTTATGTTTGTTTTTTCTGAGTTATAAGGAGTTAAGGACCTAGGGAGAACATGAAATGTAATAATTTGTTAGCACATTTTAGTTCTTGGTTTGTGAATGCTATACCCTGTGCTCGTTCTGGGAAGTCTAGGGAGGGGGGTGGGGGGAGGGAGGGGAAGGGAGGGTGGGGGGGTGAAAATGTTTGTACTTTTCATAAAAGTTATGATGTACACACACATACACATCCACACAACATGGTCATGTGATTGCATTTGGGGCATTTAGCAACCAGGTCAACTTTACGGCTACCCTGTTTCCCCCAAAATAAGACCTCCCCTGATAATAAGCCCAATCGGGGCTTTTGAGCGCATGGCAATAAGGCCAAGCGCTTATTTCAGGGTTCAAAAAAAATATAAGACAGGGTCTTATTTTCAGGGAAACACGGTATATTTGTAGCATCCTAAAGTCACATCACCATGGGGTTGTTTTGATATTTTTATTCCTGGTTTCCAGCGTTTACTTACGGTTTCTGACAAAGATGCTCATTGGGATTAGTGGGTTAACTCAATGACCACCATAAAAGATGTCAATAATTTTAGGTGATCCAGTGACCTGCTTAATGACCTCAATGACTTACAATTCTGGGCTCGGTTAAGAATCATAAATTGAGGATTACCTGGGAGAGGAGGCAGGAGAAAGCTGGTAGGCTTTCAAAATTCTATTCTTAAAATCTCCAACAACTAAGCAGCTTTCTGTCCATCTTTGCATTGTCTTGTTTCTTCACCTGGCTGACCTCCAAAAGGTTGACAACCTCTTGAATGGAAAGGGTCAAATTGGGGGCAGGAAATGCTACTGTCACTTAGGACAGGGATCTCCAACCTTGGCAACTTTAAGACTTGTGGACTTCAACTCCCAGAGTTGTGGGAGTTGAAGTCCACAAGTCTTAAAGTTGCCAAGGTTGGAGACCTCTGACTTAGGAAGACTTCTTAAGGGTTGGAGGGAACAAATAGGGAGATCTAGTAACAACGTTCTTCTATCTGCAAATGTTAAGAACTGAACCCTAACATTCACCTACTCCAGGGGCTCCTAAACATTTTGGCATGACACCCCCTCTCCCTTGAGTGTAATCTTAAAATATACACATTCTCTAAAACTCCAAACTCCAAAATCAGGGGAGTCTTCAAATTTGGCAACTTTATGACGTGTGAGCTTCCAACTCCCAGAATTCCTCAGCCAGTTGGAAGTTGAAATCCACCAGTTGCCAAGTTTGGAGACCCCCTGATGTCCAAAATGTATACAAATAAACAACAAAAACAATACAATGAAAGGGAAAGGATCTTCACTCCTCCCCTGGAACTGTCTCCACCTCCCCAAGGGAGATTCCCAGCTCGTAATGCTGGGAAACGCTGATCTATGCAAAATCCACATTTTAAGCTTTGGCAATATTGCTACATCTGCTGATCACTGGCTGCCAGCAGTTTGGCAGTTCGAATCTCACCAGGCTCAAGGTTGACTCAGCCTTCCATCCTTCCGAGGTGGGTAAAATGAGGACCCAGATTGTTGGGGGGCAAGATGCTCACTCTGTAAACTGCTTAGAGAGGGCTGTTAAGCACTGTGAAGCAGTATATAAGTCTAAGTGCTATTACCCTCCCTCCCTCCCTCCCTTCCTTCCTTCCTTCCTTCCTTCCTTCCTTCCTTCCTTCCTGTCTTATTCCCTTTCTCCTTTTCCTTCCTGATGCCGCAGTGCTTAGAATGCAATATTACCGGCAAACTCTGCCCACAGCCAGCAGTTCGATCCTGACCAGCTCAAGGTTGACTCAGCCTTCCATCCTTCCAAGGTGGGTAAAATGAGGACCCAGATTGTTGCGGGGCAAGAGGCTGACTCTATAAACCACTTAGAGAGGAATGTAAAAACACTACGAAGCGGTATATAAGTGCTACTGCTACTGTTAGAATAAAGAAAGCCATTCAAAATATGCGGTTCCACAGAACAGGCAAGTGTGTGATTGTGGACAGGCTACTTACAAAATGGCCAGCAGGCTATCTAAGCCTGAGTTTTCAACCCTGAGTTGGTCAAGGAGGGAATAGCCAGTTCTATACCACCCACCGCACAAAACTGGAAGAGCCTGTAGTACAGTGGACTAAAGCACTGTTATTAACATCTGCTGCTTGCAATTACTGCAAGTTCAAATCTCACCAGGCTCAAGGTTGACTCAGCCTTCCATCCTTTCAAAGGTAGGTGAAATGAGGACCCAGATTGTGGGGGCAATAAGCTGACTTTGTATAAATATACAAAAGTATGAAGGATATTGCTTAACGCATTGTAAGCCGCCCTGAGTCTCCGGAGAAGGGAGGCATAAAAATTAAAGTAAAAAACAAAACAAAAACACAGAAACACTTGAAACCAATTCAGATCGATATTGTGACAGGATCTGAGTCAGATGTGCAGATTAAAAGGTAAAGGTTCCCCTCGCACATATGTGCTAGTTGTTCCCGACTCTAGGGGGCGGTGCTCATCTCCGTTTCAAAGCCGAAGAGCCAGTGCTGTCCAAAGACATCTCTGTGGTCATGTGGCCGGCATGACTCAACGCCAAAGGCACACGGAACGCTGCTCCCTTCCCACCAAAGATGGTCCCTATTTTTCTACTTGCATTTTTTACCTGCTTTCGAATTGCTAGGTTGGCAGATTAGGGATCCCTTAATCAGAGGAGCAAAGTAGCAGGGCCTCCAAAACAGGTTCCTTGAGAAGACTTCACTTTTACTCCAAGGCTACACTGTCCTGACTAGAGACAACAACAACACACCGGAGAGGAAGAAGATCTTTTTCAAGTAGTTTAGGTCATGAGGATATTTCTTAATCTCTCTGGAGAAAGCAGAAGGTACATTGCCCAGCATTTAGTTTCCTAATTGAGGCTGGACAGATGTTTTGGGGAAGTAAATAGGACCTGAAGCTGAGTGCCATCCTCTGTTATTGTCAGGTACACCAGATGGGCACTTGGCAATCGGCATGAATTTAACAATGGTTGAGATGTCCTGGGGGCGTGTGAGTCGCAATTGGTGACCTTCCCAGCTGGCTTCCGAGAAGCAAAGTCAATGGTGGGAAGCCAAATTTGCTTAACGATCACATGTTTCAAGTAACGACTGTGGTGGTTCATTTAACAACCATGGTGGCAAGAAAAAAAAAGTTATAAAACCGGGCATGACTCATTGCAGAGCAATGGAAATTCTGGCTCCTGTTGTGATTGTAAGTTGAAGGGAGGGAGGGGGGGAGAGAGAGAGAGAGAGGAAAGAGAGAGAGAGGAAAAACACAGAGAGAGGAAAAAGAGCAAAAGAGGACAAAGGAGAGAGGAAATAGATCGATAGATCGATGTAGATATAGATATAGATATAGATATATAGATAGATATATATTGTTCACTTCATCACTCTAAATAAGTATAAGAATCTCATCTTCCACACATGAAAATTTCTGCAAAATTGTCTTGTTCCTTAAACGAATTCCTCGACTTGATGCCTTTTGGCTACACTAGAACTCCCAGCTCCCAGAATTCTCAGTCATCGTGGCTGAGAATCTGGAAGTTCTGCTCCCAGCATTTCTGAAGGGCATGAGATTGGAAAAATTAAAATAAATAGTTAGAACCAGTTGGGGATATTCACCTGGTAGCTAAGTGAAACATCTTGTAATTAATTAAGACATACTATATATATATATATAAGAGAGCTGAATAAATACTAGAACATCCAACTCATGAGATTGCAACAACATTCTGTTTTCCTTGCAAATAAATTTTGGTAGCCAATTGTCTTCATGCTACTAAATGAGAACTGCTTGGGGGAAAGAAAAAAGGGTCAAGAGAATTTTTCTGCAGTGCACTAATCTCACCAACCAATATTTGTTTGAGCAGTGGGAAATGAATAGCAAAGCTGAGCAGGACGTCCGTATCGCAGAAGGTGGAGGAGAGAGAGAGATGTCTCATTGCTTTATTTATTGAAGTGGAATAAATTACACATTGCAAATGTGTTCTTGTTTAAGCTGGTGAGGAGTTGGGAGAGTCCAACCTGGGTTGATTCAATTCATTCCCATCATTCAGTTTAGGGCCTTAGGACATTGCAAGCTACAGAAATCCACGATGAAAATAACCAGATAAGCTGATCAGCACAATTTAGATCGCCAAGTGGAACAAATGTGACTCTTTGCAATTAATCAGATTGCCTAGTACAGATTTGTGATGATACCGATCAACAGCACTTTCTTAGAGAGATCCCAGGTTGTGGGCTAATTTAATTACAAAGCCTGTGCTATTTTTTTTCTGCCTCTCTCTCTTCTCTCTTTCTCTCCCTCTCTCTCTGTCTCTGTCTCTCTGTCTCTGTCTCTGTCTCTCTGTCTCTGACTCTCTCTCTCCTCCCTCCCTCCCTCTCTCTCTTCTCTCTTTCTCTCCCTCTCTCTCTGTCTCTGTCTCTCTGTCTCTGTCTCTCCTCCCTCCCTCTCTCTCTTCTCTCTTTTTCTCCCTCTCTCTGTCTCTGTCTCTCTGTCTCTGTCTCTCTCTCTCTCCCTCCCTCTCTCTCTTCTCTCTTTCTCTCCCTCTCTCTCTGTCTCTGTCTCTCTGTCTCTGTCTCTCTCTCTCTCCCTCCCTCTCTCTCTTCTCTCTTTCTCTCCCTCTCTCTCTGTCTCTGTCTCGCTCTCTCCTCCCTCCCTCTCTGTCTCTCTCTCTTCTCTCTTTCTCTTCCTCCCTCTCTCTCTCTGTCTCTTTGTCTCTGCCTCTGTCTCTCTCTCTCCCCCCCTCTCTCTCCCCCCTCTCTTTCTCTCTTTCTTTCTTTCTCTCCTCTTTCTCTTTCTCCCTCCCTCCCTCCCCACTCCCCCTGTATTGGGTCTAGTGCAGGGGTGAGTTCTACTTACCTTTACTACCGGTTCACAACGGGAACTTTGCTCGCTCACATGCCTTGCTTCTGTGCATGCGCAGATCGCCGATGATGACATCCGGGACAGTGGGCGGGGCCTCCTGCCAGTTTTACTTCTGGTTCTTGCGAACTGGTTCGAACCGGGGGGGCAACCCACCACCCAGACTCTGGTGGTTAAAGGCTAGAAATCAGGAGACTGTGAGTTTTAGTCCTGCTTTAGGCGCAAAGCCAGCTGGATGACCTTGGGCCAGTCACTTTCTCTCACCTCCAGGAAGGAGACAATGGCAACCTCCTTCCAAAACTCTTGCCAAGAAAATTGCCGGGACTTGTCCATGCAGCCACTAGATGACAAGATTGATTTGTAGGCATAAAAAAAAAGAAGAAGAAGAAAAGAAAATCCATAAAATTAATACAATGAAATGCTGCTGTGCTTGAGAATCCAAAACCCGAGGATGAATTAAAAAGCTCTATTCAAAGACTTCAGGTTTTTTTTTTTTTAAAAAAGGTCAAGTTTGAGCAAGTTTTCCTCATTGGTCATACGTCCTGCCTAATGAATGGATGCTGTTTCTGTGGACGGGACACAAATATACGCTTTGATCCCATTTCTTGACCTTTTGGCCTTTTATCGTGTGAAGTTTGAGGGAACAATTCCAAGCCCCTTTGGCCAAAAGTGTTTAGAAACTCTTTTCAGACTTTCCCAGTGAACAAAGGAAGATCAGAGATAACACAGGAGGGTCCTGGGAATGTTGGCTGTTAAATTTACATACGGCCCCCTCCTCCAAGACTTAAATTTGATTCAGTTCTGACTGCTGGGATCAAATTCCACCTTCTGAATCTTCCATTTCAAATAGGGGGAAAATCACTTTCCTGAGACGACTTCTGGAAGATAAATCTTGTCACAGAGAAAAAGGTCTTGTGGGAGGTTTAATATATATTTTTGAAGGATGTCCTCCAACATAGTATGAACTAGTATTTTGTGAATGGTTCCCATCCAAGAAAATAATGATCTTTGTTTGTACCTTCTACCCTGGTTTAACCTGCCTCATCCATGCTACTACGCATGTATTCAAGATCGTGCAGTCAATGAAGGGATTAGAGTCCATGAAGGTGATTGATTGATTGATTGATTGATGATGTGTCATCAAGTAGGAGTCGGCTCTCAGCAATTCATCAGCATGAATGCCACCATGAAATATAGGTAGTTCTTAACTTACAACCATTCATTTAGTGACTGTTTGAAGTTCCAATGGCACCGAAAAAAGTAACCAGTTCCTGCTCTTTTGCAGCATCGTCACCGGGGGTTGGTTCTAATTTTTTTTACTACCGGTTCTGTGGGCGTGACTTTTGTGGGCGTGGCTTGATGGTCATGTGACAATTATTTAGGATTTAGCAGAGGTACTGGTCTACCAGGCTTTTAACTGTTTGCAGAGCTGTACCGATCTACCCATTTATTTTTGCAGGCACTGATCTACTCATGTATTTTTGCAGGCACTGATCTACTCATGTATTTTTGCAGGCACTGATCTACTTATGTATTTTTGCAGGCACTGGTCTACCCATTTATTTTTGCAGGCACCGGTCTACTCATTTGTTTTCTTTTACCACTGATCAGCTGTAGGGCGGCCCTTTGAAGCCCGGCGGCAAGATTTTAAACAGTCTTTTTCCCTCTAGCCATCAGCTGGGACTCAGGAGGCAGCAATAGATTGGGGGTGGGGCCAAATAAAGGGTAAGAATAACGCAGGGGGTGGGTGGGTGGGAGGCGAGGGGGGGCAGGGGAGGCAGAACCGCTTCGGTGATGTCCTATCGTCACCGCTACTGACTCGGCGGAACCGGGCAGAACCAGGAGGAACCCACCACTGATCGTCACATGATCCAAATTTGGACACTTGGCAACTGACATGTACTTATGACAATTGCAGCATCCCGGGATCATTTGATCATCATTTGCAACCTTTTCTGCTGGCTTCCGACAAGCGTGGGCTTCAATGGGGGAAGCCAGATCCGCTTAATGAGCACATGATTCACTTATTGAGTGCAGTGTTTTTCGCTTAATGTAACAGGTTGTAAATTCGGGCGTGCCTCACTGAACAATTGCCTTATTTAGCAGTGAAAATGGTGGTCATAAGTTTGAGGGTTGCCTGTAGTCGTTTTTAATACGCTGTTGAAACTCTGTTAGTGTTAGTGAGATGGCTATTAGAGGTGTGGTTAGAGGGCAGGAGAAGGGAGGTCAAAGGTCAAGATGGTCACCATCTTGACTTTCTTGACCTCCTCCACGGGAGCTGCTGTCATTCACTTTGCATCTCGCAAATATAGGAAGGAGGTTTATGCCTCGCCTTTTTCGTCATAGGTTCTCCTGCTTGAGCAGGGGGTTGGACTAGAAGACCTCCAAGGTCCCTTCCAGAGATTCTATTCTATTCTATTCTATTCTATTCTATTCTATTCTATTCTATTCTATTCTATTCTACTCTACTCTACTCTACTCTACTCTACTCTACTCTATTTTCTATTCTATTCTATTCTATTCTATTCTACTCTACTCTACTCTACTCTACTCTACTCTACTCTACTCTACTCTACTCTACTCTAGTCTACTGTGGTTGTACAGTGATTAGAATGCAGTATTGCGGGCTACTTTTGCTGACTGCCAGCTGCCTACAATTTGGCAGTTTGAATCTCACCAAGCTCAAGATTGACTCAGCCTTCCATCCTTCCGGGGTGGGTAAAACGAGGACCCAGATTGTTGGGGGCAAGAGGCTGACTCTGTAAACCGCTTAGAGAGGGCTGTAAAAGCACTGTGAAGCGCAGAGGTGGGTTTCAGCAGGTTCTGACCAGTTCTGGAGAACCGGTAGCGGAAATTTTGAGTAGTTCGGAGAACTGGTAGTAAAAATTCTGGCTGGCCCCACCCCATCTATTCTCTGCCTCCTGAGTCCCAGCTGATCGGGAGTTAATGGGGATTTTGCAGTAACCTTCCCCTGGATTGGGG
Source organism: Pantherophis guttatus (assembly GCF_059756535.1). Classification (NCBI taxonomy): domain Eukaryota; kingdom Metazoa; phylum Chordata; class Lepidosauria; order Squamata; family Colubridae; genus Pantherophis; species Pantherophis guttatus. Next base: position 7,359,327 of record NC_142072.1, read on the forward strand.
AGGGAATGGAGATTTTGCAGTATCCTTTCCGCTGCCATGCTCACCAAGCCATGCTCACCAAGCCACGCCTACCAAGCCATGCCATGCCCACTAAGCCACACCCACAGAACCGTAGTAAAAAATTTTGAAACCCACCACTGGTGAAGCGGTATAGAAGTCTAAATGCTGTTGCTATTATCTCTTGCCCCTTTTGTGTATCTTTTTCATCAACAGATCACTGATTTAAACAGGCATTGCAACAAGTTCAGATGACTTCAATTAAGTAACAATCCCAAAGGCCAAAGTTAATTAGCACTAAAGCCGGACTATAGGGTTCTTTTATTATTTTGAGGAATGGAATCTTATTTAATAATCCAGGCATGGAGGGAGTCTTATGGATTGCTGTCCGTGTTCTGCCTTGGGAATGCTGATCAAATAGGGAAGGATTGCCAGATTCAAAGAATTCACAAAACTGATTTAACGTGCTTAAATGGGGAAGAATCAATGGTGGGTTACTTCCAGTTCAGACCGGTTCTATAGAAACGGTAGTAAAACCGGCGGGAGGTTCCACCCACCGACCCCGAAGTCATCAGGAAGCTTCTGCGCATGTGTGCACGGCCCAGTTGCGAACCAGAAGTAAAGGTAAGTAGAACCCACCCCTGGGGGACATCCGGATCTCGGGGGGACCTCATTCCAGACAGCTAATGCTGCTACAAATAAGGCATGCTTCCAAGGTTCTAGTCAGTGGTGGGTTCCTCCCAGTTTGGCCCGGTTCCGCTGAGCCGGTAGCGGTGACGATATGACGTCACCGAACCGGTTCTGCCCCCCCTGCCCCTCCTGCATTATTCTGTATTCTTAATTCTATTCTTTTCTTTTCTTTTCTATTCTATTCTATTCTATTCTATTCTATTCTATTCTATTCTATTCTATTCTATTCTATTCTGTATTCTTAATACTATTCTATTCTATTCTATTCTGTATTCTTAATTCTATTCTATTCTATTCTGTATTCTTAATACTATTCTATTCTATTCTATATTCTTAATACTATTCTATTCTATTCTATTCTATTCTGTATTCTTAATACTATTCTATTCTATTCTGTATTCTTAATTCTATTCTATTCTATTCTATTCTGTATTCTTAATTCTATTCTATTCTGTATTCTTAATATTATTCTATTCTATTCTATTCTATTCTGTATTCTTAATACTATTCTATTCTATTCTGTATTCTTAATTCTATTCTATTCTATTCTGTATTCTTAATTCTATTCTATTCTATTCTGTATTCTTAATACTATTCTATTCTATTCTATTCTATATTCTTAATACTATTCTATTCTATTCTATTCTATTCTGTATTCTTAATACTATTCTATTCTATTCTGTATTCTTAATTCTATTCTATTCTATTCTATGCTATTCTATTCTGTATTCTTAATTCTATTCTATTCTGTATTCTTAATATTATTCTATTCTATTCTATTCTATTCTATTCTATTCTATTCTATTCTATTCTATTCTATTCTATTCTATTGAAAAAAGTGACTTATGACAGTTTTTCACACTTATGACCATTGCAGCAGCATCATGTACATTAAAATTCAGTTGCTTGGCAACGGTTTATGATTGTTGCAGTGCTCCGGGGTCATGGGATCGCCTTTTGCAAGCTTCTGACAAGCAATTGGGGGGAGCGAGATTCATTTAACATGTGACTAACTTAACAACTGTGGTGATTCCCTTAGCAACTGTTGGCAAGAAAGGTTGTAAAATAGGGCAAAACTCCATCAACACATGTCTCACTTAGCAACAGAAATTTTGGGTTCAGTTGTGGTTGAAAGTCCGGGATTACCGGTGTGGTGCCCAAAATGCAGAGTTCTCATCTCTTGATGTGGCTTTTGTCCATCGCCTGGAGTATGTTGGCCATGGTAGTAATTCATGCTAAATCAGCCTGTTTGCATTTCTTTGTTCATCCCTTCAAGTCTGCCTTGCTTGCCAGGGGTGACACAGAGAGCAAACTCTTGCAGGATGCTCTCGTCTTATTTCCCGCAAGAAATATCACCCTGCTTGCTTCTGACTATGGAGGTTTCATCGGATGCGATACGAGTTCAAACATGGCTCTAAGCCATCATGTCTTTTCCTTGCTCCTGTTTCTGCACAATCTGCAAAAGCCGCTTCTAGGATTGATGGCAAAACGCAATGTGTGAACCAGAAAAGTTGCGGCTGACTTAATTGGGCTAATACGATGAACAGAACTGAGGTTACCACCTTGGGGGAAACTCAACGGCTGCTCGTGATCTTTCAAACCATGAAGCCCTTGGAGGGAGTCTCTGGGTCCCGAAGCTGCGTTTGTACCAAACGCTCATTTGAGGCTGCGTAGCTTGCGGTTCAGTGCGTTGTGTCTGTAGATCATGTTCCAAAAAGACAACTCCTCAGCCATTTTGCAGTCACATCAGCCATTCCTGCATGCTACTAAGTACGTGCTGCATGGGACTATTAACTGCTAAGGAAAGCTTCGAGCAGGGTTGCCTTCCTTTATTACTCACAACTCCTAGGTAGCTCTCGGATAACAAACTCTGAATGGGCAAAGATTTAGGAGCCAGTCCCAAAGGTGCTTTTTGCAAGAGGCAACTGGACTTTCTGGTTTTTCTTGGAAGACGTTTCGCTTCTCATCCAAGAAGCTTCTTCAGCTCTGACTGGAATGGTGGGGTCAAGGAGTATAAATCCTTCCATTCCCCACTACCATCCAGGACTACCTGTAATTTGGTTGGTGTAGAAAGAATGGCAGCGTCAAAAGAGAGATCAGCTTAGAATCCTTACAGAGCCACAAATGTACTAAATTCAACAAACCGTGAATTCAATTTCTAGCAGGTGCTTGTCAGGTTTCGATGTCATCTCAAATAAATTGCACTCCCAAACAATTAATCTTTGCTGAAATATTCCATTTATTGAGTACGACAGATCTGGCCCCGACTTCGTCGTAGCCGATACTAACCCTCTGACCCCCAAACCCTTCCCTTTCCGTTCCCCAATTCTCATCTTCTCATTGGCCATCTTCCAAGTCAGTCTCCCCAGCTTCTGACCTCACCTCACAGGAATGTTCCCCCCTCCCATCCCATCTCCTAGGAGATATTATCTACAGAGAAAATAAGTAGGTGAAAAGTCAAGCCTCGTCTTTTTATGGCAGCATCAGAATGCTGACAGTGCTATTAGTTGAGAATGTTTTCTGTGTATAGGCATGTTTAACTGGAATTTCACATGTGGTCCTGGTGTTTCTGTAGGTTGTGAAATTCCAGTTAAACATGCCCAATTTGTTACGAGTACAGTAGGGCAATTGTGTTTTCTGGTTTTGAGTGTATTGTGTGATTCAGTGGCTGCGAGGTGCCTATTGCACTTGGATAACATGATGACATAATGCACATGACTCCGATCTGTCACTGCACTGCAACTGGGTCAGAAGTCAGTTATAAATGTGGAAGGCAGATGACATAGCTGAAACCAGACAAGTTAAAACGGCCAGCCCCAGGCATAAAAACCCAAGTTGTCTGCTCTTGTTCCCTTCATTTTTGGAAGTTCCCCTGTCAGAATTTCAGCCTTGTGTTCCATGCGCCCCTGATTAAATCCTGGGAGAACCAGCCAGCCTCCAGACTGAAGGCAAAACAATTGTGGGCTAGGAATGAAAGCAGTGGGTGAAATCCAATTTTTTTTTTACTACCGGTTCTGTGGGCGTGGCTTTGTGGACATGGCATGGCTTAGTGGGCATGGCAGGGGAAGGATACTGCAAAATCCCCATTCCCCCCCCCACTCCTGGGGGAAGGATATTGCAAAATCTCCATTCCCACCCCACTCTGGGGCCAGCCAGAGGTGGTATTTGCTGGTTCTCTGAACTACTCAAAATTTCTGCTACCGGTTCTCCAGAACCTGCTGGAGGCAGGCACCGGCTTTCCACCGGCCAGTACACTCTCATAGAGAGGGGCTCCTCCGGGTGCCGTCGGCCAAACAATGTTGACTGGCAGCCCCCAGGGGGAGAGCCTTCTCTGTGGGGGCACCTACTATCTGTAACAAGCTCCCCCCCAGAGATACGGAGGATCCCGGATCTGCGCACCTTCCAACGCGCTCTTAAGACCTTTTATTCCACCAGGCAGGCCTGGCCTAATCTTTTCCCTCTTTTTAATTATGCAAATTTTAATCGGTTTTTAAATGATTGGGGTGTTTTAATTTGTCTAGGCCAAATTGTTTAATTCGATTTTACTTTGTTTTTAAATTTTGTATCTATGTATTTTTACTGTTTGGCGGTTCACCGCCCCGAGTCCTTCGGGAGTAGGGCGGTATATAAATCAAATAAAGTAAGTAAGTAAGTAAAGGCATTTGCCTTGATCAAATGTCTGATAGAAAATAGGCAGGGCAGACAATCAGCAAACAGATGAATGTCCCCTTTCTCATCAAAAAAAAAAAAAAAAGAAAAGAAAAAAAAAAGAAAAAAAAAGAAAAGAAAGAAAGAAAAAAAAAGAAAAAGACAAAAGGTTGCAGCAGGATCTTATCCCAGGACTGATCTTAGCCGCCGCTATCTTTTTGCCAAGGGAAGTTGAAGATAAAAATAACTCATCATTTTACGGAAAGACTAGGGAACCGTTATTATCATAATTCTGCAGAAAAATAGGATGAAGTGACAGGGTAGGTGGCCAACAAAAAAAAGAGTGGAAGAAAGGTCATTTAAAGAACAACAACAACAACAGAAAAAGAGATTCTTGAAGGATGCCTCTTAAATTGAAAAGGAAGGTGATATCCTGATGGAGAAACAGCATCCTGTTTGTCACCTGCCCAAAAATAGACAGTCTTGAACCTGTTGGCCTTCCAGAAGGTTTTCCCCCAGGCATTGAAACTGGGATGTTGATGGAAGTACAGCAGAGATGTGGTTTTAGAATATAGAATAACAGAGTTGGAAGGGACCTTGGAGGTCTTCTAATCCAAACCCCTGCTTAGGCAGGAAACCCTACACCACTTCAGACAAATGGTTATCCAACATCTTCTTAAAAACTTCCAATGTTGGAGCATTCACAACTTCTGGAGGCAAGTTTCTTCCACTGATTAATTGTTCTAACTGTCAGGAAATTCCTCCTTAGTTCTAAGTTGCTTCTCTCCTTGATTAGTTTCCACCCATTGCTTCTTGTCCTGCCCTCAGGTGCTTTGGAGAATAGCTTGATTCCCTCTTCTTTGGGGCAACCCCTGAGATATTGGAAGACTGCTATCATGTCTCCCCTAGTCCTTCTTTTCATTAAACTAGACATACCCAGTTCCTGCAATCGTTCTTTATATGTTTTAGTCTCCAGTCCCCTAATCTTCTTTGTTGCTCTTCTCAGCGCTCTTTCTAGAGTCTCAACATCTTTTTTACATTGTGGTGTTTGTTTGATGTGTTAAGGATGTGATTTTTAGAAAGCTTGAGCCAGTTTATTGTTAATGAATTTCTATAGCTTGAGGGAAGGAAGGAAGGAAGGGAGGAAGGGAGGGAGGGAGGGAGGGAGGAAGGAAGGAAGGAAGGAAGGAAGGAAGGAAGGAAGGAAGGAAGGAAGGAAGATAGATGAAAAGGAAGGAATCGAAAAGAAGGAAGGAAGACCAGAAGTTGATGGAATTCCCAGAAAGTGATCTACTTGAGAAGATCTTCTAATGGGTGAAGCAGAAACACAATTTTGTTCTCTGAAATGTATGCTGGACACCTGGAAGGGGAGAAGGAAGGGTTTTATTTCCTGGCCTGCCCATCCAGAAGGTTTGGTCTGTTCCAGGTTTGAGGAAACCCATGGAAACCTCATGAGCTCTTGTCTCAGGACTCTGATTGGTCTTGACGCAGTTCATTTGCCTTCCTCTTTCTATTCACATTATTGGTGCTTATTTTTCCTTCTTTGTTTTTTGTCTGTTGAAGCCCAAAGCACATTGGCTGGAAACCTTGGAATTGAGCAGGTGAAGATAAGATCCCAGCTAATATTAGGAGCTGGGTTGGTCTCAGCTCTAACAGGTCTTTGGGCTTGAAGAGGAGAAGCAAATTCATTGTTAGCTGCCATAATGGCTTGGAAGGCCTGGGATCAGTGGTAGGTTGCTCCTCTCACCCATCCAGACATCATCAAAAATGCTCTGCGCATATGCAGAAGTGCCACGTACTCGCAAAGCAAGTGCGTGCACCTGTGCGCTACTGATAGCGAACTGATAGCGCCAGGATTTGAAACTCACTACTGCCTCGGATACAGCCTCCCTGTGGGATCCAGGCTAAAGTCATAAGACACTGAATTACAGCTGTTCTGTCCCAGGTGCAGCCCAGGAGAACTTTCCCTGCAGGTCTGCTGAACCATCTAAGAATGACCATCTGCCCTGTGGGTGGAAGCCAGGATTCTCTGCATTTCCTTCACAAAAATAGAGGATAAGACTTCGCACCTCCTCTGTTAGCTCTTTTATGTCTTCCTTATGGGAGGAAACGATGGAGACGAACACCAGGGTAATACAAGGAGCAGCCACTCTCGGCACAGACCAAAAAAAACCCACCTCCCATCTGCCAGGAGGTAGGATGTGATACTTCGCATAAACATCAGGGTGCTGGCAAGTCTTCCCATTTAGCAATGTTTGTTTGGGTGGTGGATATGCAGGAAAAAAAAAATCTTGTCTATTTTTGGGCACGCGAAACTTGTGGTGGAGGAATATTCGATGTGTTTGGTGGAAGAGAGAGTTGTTAAAAAAAAAAAAGCATCTGCAATAGTGCACTTGCTTGCCTGTAAAACAAGCCCTTGTAAATTAAACAAAGATAGTTCCAAGATTTCGGAGGAAGCGTTTACAGCACTGCTGTGCATTTGCTTGACCTAAAAGAGGAGGAAGCAGCAAAACTGGCGGTTCCTCCCGCTGCTTCTGATCTTTGGATCCTGCTGGTGTTCTGATCTAATCCATTAGCTAGGCACTAAGGGCCATCAATGGCCATCCATTCCCCCATTCCCACCCCAGCCCACCCGAAAGAAGTCGAATTAAAGGCAACAATCAACCCTCCTAGTCTAGCTAAGCTTATTTTCCCTTCGACAGTTTCTCAGCACATCTCCCACATTTTGTCTAAAGGACACACTGAAGGTTGTTAATATTCTCAAATGAAATATCAACAATTAAAAGCCCAGTAAAAACACATTAAAATGATGAGTGCTAGGGCTCCAAAGACAGGGCTGAATGTCTTAAATGCCTTTCCCAAAAATGGAAATATTACAAACTCAGTGTCATTCCCAAGGGAGCGAGGCGAGGAAAAGCGCTCCTCCTAACACACTTGACAAGGTCATGCTGTTTGTTGTTTTCAGAGGTTGCTGAACCTCTCACCGTTTGAAATCAGTGAAGTTTCCTGATAGTTTGTAAAAGTAGCACCTGTCCGTTGTTCCTGAAGACGTCTAACCGGGGGGTGGGCTGCTGGGGGTTCGCAGGGGTTTGGGAGAACCTCTAGCTAAGATTCTGTGCAGTTCGTAAAACCCCCAAATCCCACTCCTGGCTGGCCCCGCCCTGCTCTGCCCTGCCCCGCCCACCCCACCCCTCCCAGGAGTCCCCACGCGGCCTGTTTTGGATGCTGGTAAGTGCAGGGCACACACAGAGGCTCAGTGAGGGCAAAAAATGGGCCTACCGGAAGTTCGGGAAGGCCGGAAATGGGCCTGTTTCCGGCCTTCAGAGGTCCCCCGGAACCCGGGGAGGCCGTTTTCACCCTCCCAGAGGCTCGAGGAAATCCTTCAGAGCAAAAACACCTCCCCTGCCACGGTGCAGGAGGCGACTAGCCATGGCCACCATGGCCACACCCACCCAGCAACCGGGCAGAGAACCCCTTACTAAAATTTTTGAACTCCACCCCTGCGTCTAACGTTAATGTAAGCAAGGCGGGGCTGAACATCACTAAACCTGGTTCACCTAGAAAGGGCCATTATTGGTGTTGTACATGTAGTTGTACCAATGCATTCCTTGCAACCACTGTCTAAGGGAGATCCAGTAACATCTTCAGATCATAAAGGATTCCCAGAATGTGGTTGTATACCTTTCTAGCTCCATCCAGAATAGGGTTTCTCAAATTTGGCCACTTGAAGGAGGTGAGGGACTTCAACTCCCAGAATTCCCCAACTAGCCAGGTTGGCTGGAGAATTCTGGGAGTTGAAGTTGACACCTCTTCAAGTGGCCACGTTGGAGAAACGCTGATGTAGAATAAGTATCTTTTGGTGGACTGGATCCAGTCAGTTCCTTCCTTTCCATGTTGCCTCCATCCCTTTCACTGGAGTGACTTGTCTTATCCATATGCATTGTTTCAGCAAACATTCATTGTCTGAGAAACAAGATAAGAACCCCACAATGAAGTAGATTCCACTGGGTGCATTGTACAGTAGGAACCGGTCTTGAGGCCCTGGCAAATGACGCATACTCCCCACTCTTGGGATCCAGGAGCAGAAGTTAAAATTAATGCTGCTCGGAGTGGCCATGTTATTTGATATGCAAATCCCTTATTCAAAAGGGGCTTGAATTTTTTTTTTGTTTTTTTTAGCAGACAGCTTCTGGTCGATTCCCTATTGCAAAACGTGGCTTTGGGTTTTAATGTTCTGCAGGATTATTTTCTCCCCTCTTTATATTTCCCAGGGTGCCCAAAGTTTTTCTGGTTAGGAAGAGCTTCTGTAAATAATGGCACAAGACGTGATGTCGCTATTAAGATCCTGTTCTGGAAACGCCATAACTTCGTACGCCGTTGTATGAAATAATTCTACCGCAGAGAATAATCCATGTAATCGTATGGACTGAAATCGCCCAACTGACTCTTCTTCACCGCACGGTCAGCCACATTCACCATGTTGTCTGCATCGGAAGCACACTGACTTAATCTGCATTCACATAACATCAAATCAAACCATTTTAAGAGTTTGCACCCGTGGTGTGTTGCTATCGGTTCACAACGGATCGGGCTAACTGGTAGCGGTGGTGGTGGGAAGCTCCGCCCACCGACCCGGATGCTTCTGTGCATGCACGAGCGAACTGGTAGCGACAGGATTTGGAACCTGCCCCTGGTTTGCAGAATACATATCTTGAACCTTAAACTAATTAATTCTTCTGGGTTCAGTCCCTAAAAACGAACTGATGTTAAACCAATGCAAGTTTAGCGTGTTATGTAAATGCAACCTTTGTTAAGTCGTGGTGAGACCATTAGCTCCAAGTATTCCTTGTCGTTTGTTCCTAGATGAGCAGCATGGGCTGTGGCTTTGAAGAGGGAGAAAAAAAAAAGGAATGAAACAGAGGTGTGAACCAAAATGGAGGGAATTCAGGCTGAGGGAGTGTCAGAACCATGATTCACTACATAGCCTATCATAAAAACAGAGCTATTGGCTAGATTTCCACAAATATTTAACAAGGGCTATTACAGATTTCATGGCAGCATTCATATAATATAATAGGTTCAGTTAGAGTTACCTGTCAGCTTTGGAAGCCATATTAGGCCGGAAGCTTCCATGCTGCCACCTTCTCATGTGTGGGAAAGTAGGAGGGGGGATTTAGTAGAGGGGGTTGTCTTTAGACATAATAGCATTCTTCCTGTTGGTCAAGGTCAAGGCGATCCTGCATCTGGAGAAGGAGTGATCGGAGTGCTGTCTCGAGATGGGATGGATGGTGATTGGAACATGTGATCAACTGAGGAGTGAAGGGACAGTTTTGGGAGTTTTGATTTACTGAGGGAAAACCCGGACTTCTCAGATTTGGGATTTCCCCAGATGTGCCAGTTTACCTATTCTAGTAAATAGAATTTTGAAAAATGCTTGCTTCAGAGTTTTTACTTGGAGTTGGGGACTTTTTTGGAACACTGACATTAACCCTGTTTCATTTTTCTGATGGCTGTAGTGTGTGACGTGAAAATAGTCTTTTAGGTAGTTTATGACTCCTTATATCAGGGGTGTCAAACTCGATTTCATTGAGGGCCATATCAGGGTTGTGTTTGACCTCGGGGGCTGGGGTGGGCATAGCCAGCTCGATGTCACTCGTGTTGGGTTGGCCTAAACGCTCTGTCAGCAAAAACGGGCTCCCGAGCGCTGTTTTCGGCTGCGATGGAATCCTGCAACCAGTAGTGGGTTCCAAATCCCGTCGCTACCAGTTTGCTCGTGGGCTTGGGTGCACTTGCACATGCGCAGAAGCATCCGGGTGGATGGGCGGAGCCTCCTGTCACTGCTGCTACCAGTTCGCCCAATCTGGGGTGAACCGGTAGCAACCCATCAATGCCTGCAACCCTCTGCCAGCGAAAACGGAGCTCGGAAGGGTCCTATAAGGCTCACCCAAACTCCATTTTTGCTGGCAGAGGCACTGTGGGCCAGTCCTTCGCTGTTTCCAGGGCAGCCCCCTGGGCAGATCTAAGCACCCCCTAGGCCGGATCCGGCCTGTGGGCCTTGAGTTTGATACCCCTGCTGTATATGGTGCAACCAGACTATGCAGCTTTTATCCACTGAAATGAGTGCATTCACAAGGCCTGCGTAGCTTCTTTTGCCTTTCAGTTAATGGAGTTCAAGATTTTGTTTGTTTGTTTGTTTTTCTGTAAACCATTTAGAGAAGGCTGTAAAACACTGTGAAGCGGTATATAAGTCTAAGTGCTATTGCTATGACTGTGTCACAATGATTTGGGTTTAATCTGTTGTGAGATCCTACTATTGGGATTTGTTCCTCGTGGAGTATATATTGGGGGCAACATGTGAACCCCATCAATGTATCAGGGGCATTAACCAGAAGGGGCATTTCTTTAAAAAAAAGGCAGATAGAATGTGGTGATGCAGGCTCCTCCCCTTTAGAATATGCACCTCCTACAAAAGGGGAAGGGCATGCATTGCAACATTTCATATATACAGCCTTATTCATGGATGCCCCTGATTGGCTGGTTAGGCTCATAACTCATGGTCCATAACTAACAGACTAACATAACTAACTGACAGCTTGGGGTCCCACAATGCACTAGCCCAAACCAAAATAAATAACTATGATTGAGCATAATAATAATAGTTGGGAGCCTGCTGTGTTTTAGTTGGTATTATAACTTTGATAAACAGTTTAAATGTGCCTTCCCTACTTGCTTCTCTGTAGCCCATAATCCTCATCCAGTATGGAATTGTCCTATATGTGAAGGGCGCGAGCCCAGAGAAGGCCGGTAGAGATGAAAAGAAAGGCCAGTGACAGTCCCATTTACATTTTTAATTATCTCTGTATCCCGCCATTGATAAACGTTTGACCCATAATTATTCTGTTACATTTTTAATGAAAATAAGGCTAAGAAGACCTGCATTATGCAGGGTACCTAATATTTTGATGGAAATTGTTTCTTCGGGTACGGCGGATAATGGTTGCTTTGTTTCTCCGTGCAGCTCATTAAATGTTATTCTGATACGAGGGATGAAAATAAACAAAAGAGGGAGGGAATTAAGTTTCTAGCCCTGATGAATGACGAGAGAGAACAGGTCTTGTTGCAAAAGACCCAGAGAAACTGCAGAGCTGCTTGTCAACAGTCCTCGATTTGAATGTTCACATCACTTTGCGTGGCAAGTTAATATCAGCTTGGACCAAACCGGATGGGCGTCCTTTAATTTTTGATTTGTCCACTTGAGTAGCCTCCCTTTGAAGGAAAAAAAAAAGAAACCCTGTGTGTTTGGACAACTTGTTTGCAGCATTTTGAACATGGGTAGGTACATGAAACAAGGTGCTTTGTTGTGCTTTGAGGCAAGAGAGTGAGTAAATGGGAGACCTTGGAGTGCTCCAGCTCTCCTTGATTGACAACAGGTTACTGGGATATCAGACAGACTTTTTCCAACCTTGGTGTCTTGAGAAATCCCTTTAAAACAAACAAACAAACAAAAAAATCAAAAGAGAGAGCGCGAGAGAGAAACACTGGAGATCTTACTGTGTAAAACATGATCTCTCTTGTTTGGCAATAAAGCAGAGGAGATGTTGCAATGAGTCTTGGGATTACTCATCTTTTTCTGATCAGTGCTTTTTTCTTCTTCAGCAGTTGGTCTCCATGGAGGGGCTCCTAAGGGATTCATATTTTGCCAATTTCACTTCTTGGAAAACCCAGTTAAACTACAATTCTGACAGATTTGTGTTATTTCCCCCCTTACCCCACCCCCAATCCACCCACCTCCAGGATGCTTTGAATGGTGTGCCTAGTTCCCAGCTCCTTCAAGTGTATGGAGCCAAGACAAAAGCAAAATTTGATTGAATGGAAATCTACATGTCATTAAAACCCGGATGAATGAATTAGAGTTAAGGAGATTACGTCGTGAGCATTGGATCGTTTTCCCCACCCCCTTCTGCTACAATAAGAGGAAGGGGGGTGAGGGGGGGTTCAAATTTGAGAGAAATCTCCTTTAAAGGCACACCTACTCCGTTTCATCTCCCTGTGCCTAGGTGTCAGGTCTTTTAAGGAGAAGGGTGGCTTTGATGGGTCTGCAGTGCTTCCTCTGGAAATGGTGTATGTGTGACCAAATAACGCCCACTACAAAGGGCATGGATCGATCTCTTTCTCTTTTATGTGGTGGAGATGAGGGGAGTTTTGTTACTGCGGAACAAAATGTGCTCTTTGATGGCAAGTTTGAAGATGATTGCACATGATCTGCAAAGTACTTTGGAGGGCCTGGGGAATGGAAAACAGTAGCAACACGGGAGTACCTTTAGTTATAGCTTATAGTTTTCTTCTGGCTCCCCTTTTAATTTGCCAAGTCTCCTTCTCCTTTCTCCTCCTTCCCCTTCCTCCTCCTCCTCCTCCTCTTCTTCTTCCATTTCTGAATCCCATTACTAGCAATGCCACCCCCAACCCAGGATGTCTATCTCTGCTCTTTTGGAGAACATCTGTTGTTATTCTACAGTTGTTCCAAAATTTGTTCTTGTTTAATTACGGTAGGTTCTCCTGCCAGAGACTCCATTACTACCTATCTAATCTAGCTGTCTATGGAGATTCTCAGTCATCCAGGTCACAGTTGTCCCAAAGGTGTTTTTTCAAGAGGCAACTGGACTTTCTGGTTTTTTTTTTCTTTTGAAGACATTTCGCTTCTCATCCAAGAAGCTTCTTCAACTCTGGCAAGATAGTGGGGAATGGAAGGATTTATATTCCTTGCAGACAGCTGGTCATTTGCATCCTTTTAGAGGGTCTTTGAAGCATTTGGGGGTTTATCAGTGTCCTCAGGATCACCTGAGTTGTGTTCCTGGTTCCTGTAGTCTGCCATTTTTCCTCTGAAAATCCATTCCTACTTCCATGCCATTCCAAGGGTGTTCATCCCAAATTGTATAGCTAGAAGTCTGTAGAGATTCTCAGTCATCCAGGTTGTGGTTGTCCCACAAGAGGCAACTGGACTTTCTGGTTTTATTTATTTTGAAGATGTTTCTCTTCTCATCCAAGAAGCTTCTTCAGCTCTGACTGTATGGTGGGGGAATGGAAGGATTTATATACGCCTTGATTCCACCATCCGGTCAGAGCTGAAGAAACTTCTTGGATGAGAAGCAAAACGTCTTCAAAGGAAAAAAAAAAAAAAACAACCCAGGGAATCCAGTTGCTTCTTGAAAAAAGCACCTTTGGGATATCTAATCTAGCTTCTCATCCACCGATGATCCACTGACACCACCCTCTCCTTTGCTGACCCTCCGAAAGCCCTCGAACGCCCCTCACCCTCTTTGCTGTTGCTTCCTATCTGCCTGCTCTGCCCAGTGATGCAGATGGCAACAACGCCAAGGAGAAAGATCAACGGCTCCTTGAGGACACTAGGCTGACTACCTCCTCCCCCCACCCTTGAACAAAAGCCTGGAGCCGATCCTGTTCAAACAGGGCCCGTTGTGGTGTTGTTGCCGCCTTAGATGTAAGACTGGCTTTGACCAGCCTGGATCTCTCCAGCGTTGAGGTGAGCTTTGGTTGGGAATGCGAGGCAGATAAAAATGTCTTGATATGAGCCCCGGGGATGTTGGAGTTGCCTTAGTAGGTTAGTGCCGAGTCAGGATTCCTTAACAGGCTGCAAGGAGAATCAATAGGAAAGGTGGAGGGGGAAAGTAGAGGGGCTTTTGAGGGAGAAGGGGAGGGGGAGGAATAATATGATGAGCTCTAAGAAAGAGCAATGTAAGTTGGCTGATTTTAAACTAGCAAGATGGGCAAAAAAAATGCCAGCTTCCAAATGCACTTTAAAACAATAAGCACAGACTTTTTAGGGTTCTAAAAGCTTCCTCAGCAGGAAGGACATTTGCATCGTATTTTGCAGCCGCCTTCTCCTCCCTTCCCCTCCCCAACTCAGCAGTGCGAAGTTCATGCAGGCTTTCACAATATAATTCCTCCAGAGCCCCCAGCCTGATGCAGGCTTGCTTGAAAAGAAAGAGCCATGGTTTCCCATGGAGTTTGCAGAACGATACAAGTATTGGGGGGGGAGTTGTGTGTGTGTGTGTTATTTTTAAATGCACAAGTTAGGACGAAATAGGTGGATTCTAAAGAAGCAAAAATGATTAGCCTGAAGGGGGTTATAATGTGGCAGGAACCTATATACTTTGCATACGAAGTGGCCCAGGGAAGCAAGTAATTGAAAAGGCAGAAAATTGCTGTTGTGTTATCAATTCGTAGCCTTGCAGTTCATGTATTTGTCTTGTCCCTTTTTAAAACCATCTCAATTTGTACGTCGTAATTCTCAGCCGTACAGATGCTGGCTGGCTGGCTGGCATAACCGTGCATTCTGAAATACATCATGTAGGCTGGAGAAAAAAGTACCATGGACAGATCATAGAAATTACAGATCGTTCTCAACCTCCAGCCATTCGTTCAGCTGCCCTTCGAAGTTACAGTGGCATCGAAAACAGTGACTTGCAACCAGTCCTCGGACCAGTGGTGGGTTCCTCCCGGTTCGGTCCGGTTCGGCAGAGCCGGTAGCGGTGACGATATGACGTCACCGAACCGGTTCTCCCCCCCGCCCGCCCTCCTACTCCCCCCACGTTATTCTTACCTTTTATTTGGTCCCACCGCCAATCTATTGCTGCCTCCTGAGTCCCAGCTGATGACTAGAGGGAAAAAAACTGTTTAAACTCTTGCCACGGGGCTTCAAAGGGCCGCCCTACAGCTGATCAGTGTTAAAAGCAAACGAATGAGTCAGGTCGTAAGTGCGAGGACTGGTCGTAAGTGCGAGGACCTTCCAGAAATGACTCTGACAAGCTAACCACGTCCACCTAGTCACATGACCTCCAAGCCACACCCACAAAATAAGCCATGCCCACAGAACCGATAGTAAAAAAATTTAGAACCCACCCCTGCCTCGGACTTACAACTGTTGCAGCATTCCTCACAGTCACGTGATCAAAATCTGGGCACTTAGTAACTGGAATGTATTTAGGACAGTTGTAGCTGGCATCCTCTGATCCCGGGATCACGTAATTGCCATTTGCCAGCTTCTGAAAGCAACGTCATAGGGCAACGTCATAGGGCAAGGCTCTTTGAGTGTTTATAAACACTCAAAGAGCCATTTGGACCCATTTCCCACAGAAAAGAAAACACCGGGAGCCACAAAAACCCTTCCCGTGCCTTTCCTGCTTATTTGCTTATTTCCTGAGCGACCACAAAACTAGCATATGTAGTTGAATTAAACGTTCTGTTTTCTTCTGAAACTTTTCTTGGATTTATCCATGGTTGGCCTACCGGGGGTCGAAAAGCTCAGTAAATCACATGCCAGCGGGTGTCGCACATTGGCGGTTGTGACACATATTTTGAGTGACAGGGAGCCACAGCAGAGGGATGAAAGAGCCACATGCGACTCCAGAGCCGCAGGTTGCTGACCCTTGTCATAGGGGAAGCCGGATTCACTTAATGACTGCAATGATTTGTTTAACAACATGGCAAAAAGGTTGTAAGTCACTTAACTTACATTGCTTAGCAATGTAAATGCTGGTCCCAATTGTAGTTGTAAGCCGAGGACTCCCTGTAAGCAGAGGATGGCCAGTTGTCATCAGAACCCACTTGAAAGTGCCACGTTGGAGAAGATTTCCACCGATAGCTCATAGATATTATAAAGAGATTGTTTGTTTGTTTTCTTTTTACCACCCTGTGATCCCTTTTTATTTTTTTTAATTTTTTTAAAAAATTTTTAAATTTGATTTATATGCCGCCCTTCTCCGGAGACTCAGGGCGGCTTACAATGCGTTAAGCAATAGCCTTCATACTTTTGTATATTTTATACAAAGTCAGCTTATTGCCCCCACAAACTGGGTCCTCAATTTACCCACCTTAGAAAGGATGGAAGGCTGAGTCAACCTTGAGCCTGGCGGGATTCGAACTAGCAGTGATTGCAGGCAGCTGGATGATAATAACAGGCTATTAGTCTGCTGTGCCACCAGCTGCCTCAATGTGAGAGCTCTTTTCAGAATTCTAGAACAATGTTTCTGAACTTTAGCTGTGTGGACTTCAACTCACTTTGTTGGCTGGGGAATTCTGGGAGTATTAAGTCCACACATCTTAAAATTGCCAAGGTTAAGAAATACGGATCTAGAAACCTGAGATTTCCTCTTAAAAATATGTTTCTACTTCACAGCTGCAAAGGTGATACAGCTGATAAACTCTATGAACATGGCAGTTTTATTTCAGGCACATGTGCTTTGGCTTAGTTACAATCAGGTACGATGAGCCAAAAGTTTCTCGGCAAAGATGAGTCTTAAGGACAGATGAAACAGAATATTGAGGAAATATCCTGGGAGACGCTTTGGAATAAAAAAATAATAAAGTCTACTGAAAACATCTCAGAGAACAGATCACTGGCTGGCGAAGAGCAGAGGGGATTAAGGAGAGATCACAGGATGATCGTAAGCATAGAAAGAAATGTGAGAAAGGGTCATAAAAATGTTGATTTTGTGCAGGATCCAACCAAATGAGGGCAGGAAGCCAGATATGGGATTAATGTGTCAGAATAGAACTGGAAGGGGCCTTGGAGGTCTTCTAGTCTAGCCCTCTGCTCAAGCAGGAGAACCTATATTATTTCAGATAAGTGGCTGTCCAGTCTCTTCTTAAAAGCCTCCAGTGATAAAACACCTACAACTTCTGGTATTAAGCTGTTCCACTGGTTAATTGACCTCAGTGTTAGGAAGTTTCTCCTTAATTCCAGGTTGCTTCTCTCCTTGATTAGTTTCCATCCATTGTTTCTTGTCCAGGGATTACCTACTCAAGAATATACATTGTTTGGGAGGGGATAAGGGCACAATTAGAATATATTGTATATCTTTTAGTTGTTATAAAAGAAGAAATATGGGGGGGGAGGTCTGTGGGGGGTGCACTGTAATATCTATCTTTCTTTCTTTCTTTCTTTCTTTCTTCTCTCTTTCTCTCTCTCTCTTTCTTTCTTTCTTCTCTCTCTCTCTTTCTTTCTTTCTTCTCTCTCTCTCTCTCTCTCTTTCTTTCTTTCATTCTTCTTTCTTTCTTTCTTTCTTTGTATTTAGATGTATATGTACTATTATTTGTATTTAAAATTTACATAAAATGAAAAGAAAAAGAAAAGAAAAGAAAAGAAAAGAAAGTGTCTTGTCCAGGGATCAAAAGAGGAAGGCCATATGAACAGAAGAGAATAACTTGGGTGTCAAACTACTGACTGAAAATTAAAAGAGAAGGAGGACTCTTGTCATCAAGGAAAGAGATGACTAGAGTAGTATTTTAGGAAAGATGTACAGGTGGTCCTCGACTTACAACCCATTCATTTAGCGACCGTTCAAAGTCGCAATGGCACTGAAAAAGGTGACTTACAACCAGTCCAGTGGTGGGTTGCTCCCGGTTCGGTCTGGTTCTATAGAACCGGTAGTAAAACCGTCAGGAGGTTCCGCCCACCTGCTATGACATCACCACGGATGATACGCGCGTGCGCAGAAGCGTGCATGCTTCCGCGAGCAGTACTAAAGGTAAGTAGAACCCACCCCTAAACTAGTCCTCACATTTACCACCGTGACAGTATCCCCACTGTCACGTGATCGAACATGTAGGCACTTGGCAAGTATTTACAACAGCTGCAGCGTCCCACGGTCATGGGAATCACCCTTTGCGACCTTCCTAACTGGCTTCTGACAAGTAAAAGTCAAGGAGGGAAGCTGGATTCCTTTAGCAACCGCTTGATTCGCTTAACAACTCCAGTGATTCACTCAACGTCCTTGACCAAAAAGGTTACAAAAATGGGGCACTCGACAACAACCCTCTTGCTCAGCAACGGGCAATTCTTGGCCTGATTGTGTGTTGCCAGTTGAGGACTACCTGTAAAAAGTGAGAAGGAATGCGAATGGATTTCCTGAACTCGTGGGTCAGGGATTGGCAGGACCTGCGGGAAAGCGGAAGTTCTTAAAGGAAGGAAAGAAAAGGCTCTGCTTTTCTGGCCTTGTGGTGTCAAAGTCCATCTATCAAGACCTTTCGAGGTCTGGCACAGATTTTTCACACGCGAGGGCCACTCTTTTGGAAACAGACGCTTGTAGAACAAGGGGAACATGTTTCCCAGCTGTACTTTGGCATCTGCTCCATTCAGAAGGATATATGGAGCATGTTAATGGCCTGCAAGTGAGTATGCAAATTGATGGGGACATGCCAACTCAGATGGGCTTCAGCAGTGTGCAACAGTTTCTTCCAATTCTGGAATGCAGTCAGGAGTACGGTGGGTAGGGAGTTGGGTGGGCAGATGACGGTCAGAGATGGATTGAGATAAATGGATGACAGAGGATGGAGTTCTTTGCCAGGGAGGGGGAGAATTAAAATCCCAATACCTATTTCATGTACTTATTCATTTAACAGCCATATATGGCTGCCCCTCTTCCGTGCTGTCACTCTGGGCATCTCACACCAGCAGCAATGCAGACATAAAAGAAAGAAAAAAAACCCCAAAAAATAAAAACCTAGTTTGGTTTAGTTCTAATTTAGTTTAGTTTAGTTCTACTCCCGCCTTAGGCATGAAGTCCAGCTGGGTGACTTTGGATCAATCAACAGCAAACGGTGAGGCTGGGTAACTTTGGGCCAATCATGACGAGACTGTGAGTTCTAGTTCTGTCTTAGGTAGAAAGCTGGGTGACTTTGAGCCAATCATTAGAAACAATGAGTTCGAGTCAGGGGTGAAATGCTACCGGTTCGCTCCAGTTTGGGCAAACCGGTAGTTTTTATCACTACTGGTTCAGGTGAACTGGTAGTGATAAAAACCCTACCAGCTCAGTTGAACCACTTCCCTGTTTTCCCCAAAATAAGACATCCCCTGATAATAAACCCAATCAGGCTTTTGAGCGCATGGCAATAAGGCCAAGTGCTTATTTATTTTTAAATTTCTGGGCATTTATATCTTGGAGGACCTCTCATGGACTATGAATGCTAACATGCTTGTGAAGAAGGCACCGAAGGGCCTGTACCTCCTGAGAATGCTCAGGAAGATAAATCTATCTCAGCATCTACTTCTGTCCTACTATCGTAGCACCACTGAGAGTGTCCTGACATATGGCATTCTTGCATGGTATGGGAGCAACTCTGCAGGGGACAAAAAAGCTCTACAGAGAATCATCAAAACTGCCCAGGATATCATTGGACTCCAGCTACCAGCCCTAGACAACATCTTCGAATCTCGCTGTTTGAGAAAGTTGCATAACTTTCTCAGAGACTCTTCCCATCCTGCTTACAATCTTTTTGGACTGTTGCCTTCTGGCAGAAGATACAGAACAATTAAAACTCGGACCGCACGTTTTCTGAATAGTTTTTTATCCCAGAGCTATAATTGCACTCAACAATGAACTAAAGGGCCACCATCAGTGAGCTCTTGGACAGCATTACTTGGTCTGTTGTGTGGATGTTTGGTTGGGGAATTTGTGGTTGGTGGGGGTGTGTTTGAGGATTGTTATGTGTATTGGACCTGGTCTTTAGGTGTTAAGTGAATTTCGTTGTATGAGTATACTGTGTACACGTACAATGACAATAAAGTTATTTATTTATTTATTCAGGGTTTAAAAAAATATAAGACAGGGTCTTATTTTCGGGAAAACGTGGTAGTTAAAAAAAGCTACCGGTTCGGGCGAATCGGTAGTTTAAAAAAGCTACTGGTTCCTCTGAACCAGTATTTCCGATGATCAGCTGTGCTGCGGGGTTTAGCTTTGCTAGAAAGCAGGAAATCCTACTTTCTAGCAAAGCTAAATCGCGCAGCACAGCTGATCTCCCCCACCTGCTTCTACTTATCTTCCCAAGCCTCCTTTTGGTGCGCACTGCATATGTGCGCACGTGCACACAGTGCACATTTGGTATGCACTGTGCATGCGCATGCAGCATGCATTTGGCGCAGAGTGCACATGCGCGGTCAGTGAACCAGTAGCAAATCAGTTCGGATTTCATCACTGGTTCTAGTCCCTTCTTAGGCAGGAAAGATGGTTGGGTGACTTTGGGCCAGTTATTCTTTAAGATGGTGTATCGCTCAAAGCATCTTCAAAGCCGATGGTGTCTATAGAGAGTCTCATTCATCCAGGTCATGGCTGTCTCAAAGCTGCTTTTTCAAAAGGCAACTTAACTTCCTTTGTTTTCCATGAAGAGGTTTTGCTTCTTATCCAAGAAGCTTCTTCAGCTCAACTGAACTGATGAAGCTTCTTGGATGAGAAACAAAATGTCTTCAAGGAAGTCCAGTTGCTTTTTGGAAAAGCATCTAGAATACGGCATCCAGTTTTGGTCACCACATTACAGAAAAGATGTTGAGACTTTGGAAAAAGTGCAGAGAAGAGCAACCAAGATGATTAAAGGCCTGGAGACTAAAAACATATGAAGAACGGTTGCAGGATTTGGGTTTGGCTAGTTTAGAGAAAAGAAGGACTAGCGGTGACATGACTGCAGTATTCTAGTATTTGAGGGGCTGCCACAAAGAAGAGGGGCTCAAATTATTCTCCAAAGCACCAGAAGGCAAGACAAGAAACAATGAGGAGCCTGGATAGCTCAACAGACTAAAAGCCTGTTATTAACATTCAGCTGTCTGCAATTATTGCACGTTCGAATCTCGCCAGGCTCAAGGTTGACTCAGCCTTCCATCCTTTTAAGGTAGGTAAATTGAGGACCCAGTTTGTGGGGGCAATAAGCTGACTTTGTATAAATATATAAAAGGATGAAGGCTATTGCTTAACGCATTGTAAGCCGCCCTGAGTCTCAGGAGAAGGGCGGCATATAAATCTAATAAAAAAAAAAATGGACGGAAACTAATCAAGGAGAGATTCAACCTAGAAATAAGGAGAAACTTCCTAATAGTGAGGACAATAAACCAATGGAACAGCTTGCTTTCAGAAATTGTAGGCGCTTCATCACTGGAGGTTTTTAAGAAGAGACTGGGCAGCCACTTGTCTGAAATGGTCTAGTGCAGGGGTCAGCAACCTGTGGCTCTGGAGCCGCATGTGGCTCTTTCACCCCTCTGCTGCGGCTTCCTGTCACTCAAAATATGCGTCAGAACCGCCAATGTGCAACACCCGCCAGCATGTGATTTATTGAGCTTTTCAACCCCCGGTAGGCCAACCATGGATAAATCCAAGAAAAGAAAAGTTTCAGAAGAAAACAGAATGTTTAATTCAAGTACATATGCTAGTTTTGTGGCCGCTCAAGAAATAGTCAGGCACAGGAAGGGTTTTGTGGCTCCCGGTGTTTTCTTTTCTGTGGGAAACGGGTCCAAATGGCTCTTTGAGTGTTTATGGTTGCCAAACCCTGGTATAGGGTTTCCGTCTTGACCAGGGGGTTGGATTACAAGACCTCCAAGGTCCCTTCAGCTCTGTTCTGATGGATTGAACCTTTGGGACTTCAAAGCCAAGCTTTGCACCAGCCTTAATATCAAATTGTGGGGACGGCTGGACAAATAACGCAATGTGGGTGATTTATGTCTTATTTTGACTGTGGCCTGCTGCTTTCCAGACATTCTAGGAGCTGAGCTGTGAAAAAAACAAATCCAAAACAACACACACAGGTACAGCTGGCTCTGAGAAATGATTTTCTCAGCTTTGGAAGCTTTTCGTAAGAACATTGGATCTTTTTCAAAGAAATGAAGGGGGGTTTTGAGCAATGGATCAATAATGGGGCAGGAGAGCACCCAAACAGTTGGTGATATGATAGTGTATTGCAAGGGTTCCACTTTCGAAGCCCCAAGAGACCATATACATGTAGTCCTCAACTTACAACAGTTGATTTAGGGACTGTTCAAAGTTATAACAGCACTGAAAAAAGTGACTTATGATCAATGGTGGGTTTCAAAATTTTTTACTACCGGTTCTGTGGGTGTGGCTTGGTGGGTGTGGCAGGGGAAAGATACTGTAAAATTTCCATTCCCACCCCACTCCAGGGGAAGGATACTGTAAAATCTCCATTCCCACCCCACTCCAGGGGAAGGATACTGCAAAATCCCCATTTCCTCCCAATCAGCTGGGACTTGGGAGGCAGAGAATAGATGGGGGCAGGGCCAGTCAGAATTTTTACTATTGGTTCTCCGAACTACTCAAAATTTCCGCTACTGGTTCTTCAGAACTGGTCAGAACCTGCTGAAACCCACCTCTGCTTACGATCGTTTTTCACACTTAACAGCCACTGCAGCATCCTCATTATCACGTGATCAAAATCCAGGCACTTGGCCATTGACTCACATTTATGACCGTTGCTGTGTCTTTCTATCACTTTTGGCGATCTCCTGACAACCAAAGTCAACGGGGAAGCCAGATTTACTGTCTTAACAACTACAGGGGTTCACTTAACAAGTGTTGCGAGACAGGTTGTAAAATGGAGCAAAACTCAATTGACAACTGTCTCGCTTAGCAATGGGAATCTGGGACTCAATTGTGGTCATAAGTCGAGCACTGCCTGTAAATCCCCTGAACCCTTGATCGCTGCCCCACAATTTCTCCACACACACCACCAAAAAAAATTCTCCCCAAGTTGGAATTTGCCCTGTGGAAGACATGGACTACACAGAGAATAATCCTATGAAATGTATTTCATTGAGCCTAATTTTTAATTGCAGTTCAATGTAAATTAAATCTCTCCTGGCTTCGTCCCCTTAGAAATGCAGTTCCTGGTTTGCTACTCAAAGACGGACTCACCCACGCCCTAAATGAAAGAGGATGTTATAAAGCCCCTACTTTAAAGATAAGGTAGAGGGGGAAAAAAGGGGGGGATTGACTCTCTGCAGCTTTTCTGTGGCAAATACTTTTAGTTTTTGTTCTGGCCTAAGCCATTTCTTTGTCACTGCTTCCTTTGGTTTTATAGAATCCAGCCCCTGGCTGATCATGAAAAGCCCGGAGTTTGTCCTTGGCCCTGAAAAAAAAAGAAGAAGAAAAAAAAACTTCACACGTCCCTTGTATTTAGTTGAGGACAGAAACAGGATAACAGCAAGAAACGACCAGTTTGTGGAAGTTACAGACGAGCCATATTCATCTATGGGAACAAAAAAGAAAGAAAGAAAGAAAGAAAGAAAGAAAGAAAGAAAGAAAGAAAGAAAGAAAGAAAGAAAGAAAGAAAGGTGTCTCGTAGTACTTTTTCCGCCTAACAAATTTTATTAAAAGGCTCATCGCTCGTTTCACCAGTTGCACAAAAGCTCCTGCTTTTGAATGAAATTTGTAAATTGCAAAAGATGCTGCCAAGCTCTCTGGGTATTTTGTGTGTGTGTGTGTTTGTGTGTCAGTTCGGAGATGGTGGTTAGAAGAAACAAAATCTTGCGTTCATTTCCTCTGAGGTCCCATTCTTTTTAGATGAAAGAGAATCGGATTTGGGGAGGCTTTCAGAGAAGAACTTCAGAGAATACAATGCATGGGGTACTGTGATATTTTTAGTTACATGGCGGCCGAGGCTTGTGTCTTTGTGTAAATGTACAGTGTTTCATTGCACAGTCTATTCTGTGGTTTATAGACTTGCATTCTATCCCAACGGAAAATTTCAGGAATTTTTATTGATTGATTGATTTGTCAAGAACGTATTAGATAATAAGTATAAACATGGATTGGATATATAAAATAGATACAAATAGAGGAAACATTTTACACTTACCTGCATCCAAAACGGGCCGTGTGGGGACTCCTGGGAGTGGAGAAGTGGGTGGGGCGGGGCCAGCCAGGAGTGGGATTTGGGGGTTCTCCGAACTGCACAGAATTTTAGCTAGAGGTTCTCCCGAATCCCTGCGAACCCCCAGCACCCCACCCCTGATTTCGGGGTCTTTGAAAGAAGAAAATGATGACTTATGATGGGGCCTTTCCATGTGTATAGACTGAGCAGCCGCCTCTATCAGAGTGTGGGCCCTTCCCACAGCTCCACATCTCAAGACTTGCATGGATGAGTTATATAATAAGCATGGGGGTTGGAAGAGAGAGGCTAAGACAAAACCTGTAGCTAATATGTAACACACACACCCTTCCCCGCTTTTTAAACGTGGAAAGATGGATGTCTTTCCATAGATCTCGTCTGCGGCTCCTGTCGGCAAACTTCTTCCCGCTGGTCAGATGGAGACCTCGATCACCTCGGAGGCCTGTGGAGAAAGGCAAGTCCAGAGAGCCTCCAGCGAGGGCTGAGGAGGGCTGTCAGAGACATATATTCACTGCCATTCCCTTGCAATTGAATGAACTTTTAGGGGCTCTGAGACCAAGTGCACGTTGCAAGACCTTACTGGGGCTTTGATTTGTGATTACAGCCTCTTTGCCCACAGCCTGGATAAAAGCTGCTTGCTTATTCTTCCATCTCACCATCTCATATTTTTGTGACCGTGGGTTATTTTACAGGCAAGGATCTCTCACATCTCTGACTACGTTTGGGGCCAAGGGCTCCCGGAGGAGCATTGATTTGTTTTGGCCAGGTATAATTTACTTAGATGGGATTTCCCTGGGTCGCACGAGTCTCTTTTCTGCATCTATCATTCTGCAGCGCGCACGTCCCCTTCGGTGCCTGTCTATCATCTCGAGACTCTTTGGTCCATGCGAAATATTTCTTGTTTGGCTCTCTTCCCCAATGTGCTGGGCTGGCCTGTTTTTCAAGCTTCCAGAATTTGCTCTATTTCTTTCACATTAGCTACTGACCTAGACACCATACCGGGTTAATTGGTATCCTCTGAGTTTACCCTAATTATTTAATTATCTCATTTTTTTTGTTTAGTTTTGACCAGTGCATTGAACTGTACATGAATCAAATGGTTCAAACAAAATTTGAAGGCACCGAAATCCCCAAACCTAGCTAACCAAGATTAAAATTAACTGAGATTAGCACATTGGGCAAAATGCAGCTGTTAGTGTTTGAAACTGATGGATTGCCACTGGTTGAGGGTGATTTAAAACAAATATCTTTTTGTTTAATATGTTCTTCTCATTCGATAATCTCAAGCAGGGGAAACAAAACCATTTAACAAATATGCTCACCGATGAATCATATATATATATACTGGAGAAAAGAGCAGTCAGAAAGAGACAGCGGCATAGATTCAGCCGTTATAGAGCTCAATAATCTCTGAACTACAGTTCCCAGAAATTCTTTCCCTTGACCAGGCTAGCAGAGACTGCTGGGAATTGAAGTCTCGCAACATCTGCAGTGGGACAGGTTGGCTAGACTGCTTAGGTCAGGGTGTCAAACTGGTGGCCCACGGGCTGGATGGGTCATGTGCAGGCCACGCCCACCCCAGCTCCGGGAAGGGGGGAAACATCGCGAGACGTCACGTGACGGCACCATGATGGCACGAGTTTGACACCCGTGCCTTGGGTGAACAGATTCATCTCAGGATGATGGTCTTTACCTGTAAGGGATCTGGGAATTAATTCTACATTCTCAGAGGCCACTATGGAGAAAGCCCTGCAACTGTCTTGAGGCGCCCCACAGCTGGGTCATATGTGGGCTTTGTATCCATGGGACTGACAGCTAGTTTGATGTTGTGGTTAAGACCAGGGGTGGGTTCTACTTACCTTTACTACCAGGATGCAACGGGGCCGTGTGCGCATGCTCGCTTCGCTCAGGCTCAGAGGTGGCATTTACCGGTTCTCTGAACTACTCAAAATTTCCGCTACCGGTTCTCCAAAACTGGTCAGAACCTGCTGAATCCCATCTCTGATTTAGGCCTTCGATGGTGGTCTGCAGGGGTGGGTGGATATAAATGTATTCTGAACTATCCTGGGGGGCGGGGGTGTCCGTGAGGCCCCTCCCTGACTTGCATTGTGTTTTTATTGATATGTTTAAGTGCTGCTCAGTTCTTGTTTTGTCTTGCCCATAGACAAATATTTTTGTGGGAAGGATATCTGCCTGCCAGAAAAAATAGCAGAGCAGACAGAACATCAATGCAGATAACCTAATATGTCTGACTTTTTTTCTCCCTTTTTTTTTTCATTTTAATTGCATTACTCCTTGGCGAACAATCTTGCCTTTACATTTTTCAATATGTCTTCACAAGTTAGAAGCCGCTATCTGACAGCTTTCAGGTTGGCAAGAACATTGCATCCGTCATTAGCTTGGGATTCTGGGAGATGTAGTCTGGTACATAGCTGAAGGTCATGGGGGAGGGACTCTGGGAGATGTAGTCTGATATATAACTCAGGACCACAGGAACCCTCGCTCTTATTAAAGTATGACTCCCACTTTGCCCCTGTGCCTGTTCCCATAGAAGTCTCTGGCTTTTCATCCAACCCATTAACCTGGTTATCAAATTAATTTTTTTTAAAGGTGAACATATATTAAGAAATAGGAATGGTGCAGTGGCCTAGAGGTGTAGCTCTCGCCTCACAGTCAGGAGGCTGTGAGTTTGATCCTAGGTAGAGAGATATATTTCTCTTTCTGGGCACAATGAGAATATGTCTGCTGGGGAAAAAACAAACAAAAAAACTCCGCATTGGCAACAGGAAGGGCATCTGGCCAGTAAACACTCAGCTCCATTCAGTTGCCCAGACTCCATCCTGCAAGGAATTATGAGCTCATTAAAATAAGATGATGATGATGTTACATTAAGAAGTAGCCTGTAACAAAATCTGTAGCATATAAGGAGAACCACTATAAGATGTGGTACAGATGGTACCTAGCCCCTGCGAGATTAGCGAAGATGTATGCAAACCTTAATCCAACATGCTGGAAATGCAAACAAGCACAGGGAACCTTCTTCCATGTCTGGTGGCTTTGCCCAAAAATTAAGAAATATTGGATAAAAATAAAAATTTGGATATCAGAAATAATTGCGGAGGATATTGAGTTAGAACCAGAAATTTTTTTGTTAGGAATGATTAAACGAAACATTAGAAAGAAAAAAAAGTACTTAATATTACATATAATTACGGCAGCTAGGTTAGCCCTAGTGCAAGTTTGGAAAACAGATCAATTGCCATCGGAGCAGCAAATAATTCAAAAAATTTACACATGTGCAGAAATGGACAGACTAACGTTGAAATTGAAAGATAAGGAAGACTCAAAGTATTTTAAGATATGGGACAGTTGGTATGAGTGGATAAACCAATGGAAAAGAAAGTAAAGTCAAAATTTAGTATGGAATTAAAAGTAATAATTATACACCGTCATTAAGGGAAAAAAAGGGGGAAATTAGGTTTGTATATATGTGTACTTATATACATTATATATACTTTGTTGTTTGTTGATATTGTTGTTTGTATTTTAAGGTTGTGAATGTTTTATATAATTTTATTCTTTTTTAAATTTAATAAAGTTTGTTTTTAAAACAGAAAAAAAAAAAGTAGCCTAGATTGACCACTAAATTTCAGTTCAATAAGCTGACAAAGGATGAAGGTTACCAGTGACAGTTTAGCATGTTGGTCAAAAGTAGCTGCTGGCTTGTTGCAGGTTTGGGTAAGTGGGTTGTGGGAACACAGTTTACATCACGGATCAAGACCAGTTTTGGACTTGAGGAGGCAAAGTTTACAAGGTGGCCCCCTTCAGGGGTCCGGGCCAGATTTCCTTGGTGATGGAGCAGCAAAATCACTAGTTAGTAGAAGAAATGGCATCCATCAATCCCTGAATGAAATTTTACCTACGATATGCTTCTGGGTGACTATTGTTCCAAAGCATTTTTGGAACACTAATAGCTATTTCCTATGGAAAGGGAGAGGGAGACCCTGGTGGGGATGTCCTGCTGAGGTCCAAAAGGATTCTTGAGCTGCGGTGGCACAGTGGTTAGAGTGCAGTACTGCAGGCTACTTCTGCTGACTGCCGGCTGCCTGCAATTTGGCAGTTCGAATCTCACCAGGCTCAAGGTTGACTCAGCCTTCCATCCTTCCAAGGTGGGACAAATGAGGACCCAGATTGTTGGGGGCAAGAGGCTGAATCTGTAAACCATACAGAGGGCTGTAAAGCACTGTAAAGCAGTATATAAGTCTAAGTGCTATTGCTTAGTGCTATTCTGACCCATGCCCAATAAACAAGCTGTGTTTGCTAGGTTATCACCCCCTTGGGTTACCCTTGGGCTCTTCAGCTACTTCAGTTTCCATACTGAGTCAGCAGCTAACCCCGGTTGAGTTCACACCACAGGCAAAGCAAGAATGTGATTGGTTTGCAGTTCAGAAGGTCACTTACCAGTGGTGAGCACTTGGCTTGGTTCCAGCAACCTCTGAATTGAAATCTGCAAGCATTGTCCTCTGGATCTTGGCTTGCTTTACTGGGTGTTTTGCTTTCCTCTGGTTGTGTTCACACAACGCACTAGTTCAGGTTGTTAAAGTATGGCCTGGGGACCCCTGAAGGAATCAAGGAATCCGGTTCTCCAGAACCTGTCAGAACCTGCTGGATTTCACCCCTGAATCAGGTTCTCTTGTATTAAATCAGAATATAGTTCATTTGTTTGGATCTAACATATTTTAAAAGCAGCAGCAATGGATTCTCATGCAGAGTGTGTAGGTGGGTGGGGGTTGGATTAGATGATCTCTTGGGTGCCTTCCAACTCTTTCATTTTCTGATTCTGTGTCAGCAGAGGAGTTGTGCTTTTTTTTTTTTTTAATAAGCTTAACCACATCAGCTCTAAACCTGCTAAGCTTGATTAGTTTTAACATTAGTTCAATCTATGTGCAAACTCAGAAAATAAATTAATTGAATAAGCAGGCTAAACGTGCTTTGCGAACACAGAAATTATATACTTGTTATTAGAGCAGCGTTTCTCAACCTTGGCAACTTTAAGATGCGTGAACTTCAACTCCCAGAATTCCCCAGCCGGCCAGAATTTCTTCTGGGTGTGGTCAGAAAAGTCAAGATGGCTGCTGAAGCTCTGAAGCCCTTTTTATAGTTTGTTTACTTTATTGATTAATCCTTGGGCCGATATCAAAGTGCAGACACAAATTATTACTAAAATCTAATAAAAACGATTGAAAATGAAATTGGAATAAAATACGATTTAAAATGAAATTGGAATAAAATATGATAATTTAATACGTAGATAAATAAAATACGATAAAATTATATTTCGGTGTCACCCCTACAATCTACCCCACCCAATCAGTCCCACATATGCCGACCTCCCTTTTTATATGTATTGCAACACCTGTAAAAAGCAGGTGGAGCTTCGATCACACCTTCTTGGCAGCCATCTTGGCTTTGTTTTAACCACAACCCCATTGCTGTTTTAATAAAATAAAATAAAAATCTCCAAGTCACTTTCCTGAGTTTCCCTCTGATTGTACGATATATTAGAATAGAGTAACAGAGTTGGAAGGGACCTTGGAGGTCTTCTAGTCCAACCCCCTGCCCAGGCAGGAAACCCTACACCACTTCAGACAAATGGTTATCCAATCTCTTCTTAAACATTTCCAGTGTTGGAGCATTTACAACTTCTGGAGACAGGTTGTTCCACTGGTTAATTGTTCTAACTGTCAGGAAATTTCTCCTTAGTTCTAGGTTGCTTCTCCCCTTGATTAGTTTCCACCCATTGCTTCTTGTCCTGCCCTCAGGTGCTTTGGAGAAGAGCTTGACTCCCTCTTCTTTGTGGCAACCCCTGAGATATTGGAAGACTGCTCTCATGTCTCCCCCGGTCCTTCTTTTCATCAAACTAGACATACCCAGTTCCTGCAACCGTTCTTCATATGTTTTAGCCTCCAGTCCCCTAATCATCTTTGTTGCTCTTCTCTGCACTCTTTCAACATATAGTATGTTGCTTTCAATTTCTCCCTTGGGAACCCAAAAAGAGCTGACTTGGTTGCCTCTCTATATCTTATCCTCACAACAACAACAAACCCTGTAAGGTAGGTTCAGCTGTCAGAAAGTGACTTGCTGGTCTAGGTTGAAGGGATACTTCTCCCTGAATCTCCTGGTCAAAAGCCAACATTTTAATCAACTTCATTTCTCCTTTATGCTGCTTGACCTTATCTCCTTGTCCCCTTTTTACAGCATTCGCCCTCTATGAACAATTAGGTTTATGCAGTAACTGTTCAAAATTTCTCCATCTCGGCTCTATGCGGGATTTCCTTCTCCCCCTCCCCAAATTCTATAAACATCTTTTGAAATAATAATAATAGTAAAAAAGATTTTTAGAGGGACACTTCTAGAGATCGGATTTGGGGTGGGGAAAGGGGTAGGTATACTATAAGTTAAAGGTAAAGGTTCCCCTCGCACATACATGCTAGTTGTTCCCGACTCTAGGAGGCGGTGCTCATCTCTGTTTCTAAGCTGAAGAGCCAGCTCTGTCCAAAGATGTCTCTGTGGTCATGTGGCCAGCATGACTAAATGCCAAAGGCTCACAAAATGCTGTTACCTTCCCACCAAAGGTGGTCCCTATTTTTCTACTTGCATTTTTTTTTACGTGCTTTCGAACTGCTAGGCTGGCAGAAGGTGGGACAAGGAACGGGAGCTCACCCCGTTACGTGGCACTCGGGATTCGAACCGCTGAACTGCTGACCTTTCGATTGACAAGCTCAGCATCTTAGCCACTAAGCCACCGCATCCCTATTACGTATACTATAGTTCGCTCTGATTGCGGGTACTTTATTTTTAACGCCAGAATCGGTTTGGATGGAAAGCATAAATTGGATAAACGTTGTGCGACGCCGTTGTGTTTCGGTTTCAACATTTTGAAAGCCCCATTGGGCAGGGAGGGAGGTTACCTAGGCTGCTGCTGAAGATGGAAAGCTTTGTTGTGCTTGTGTGTGAAAGGGAAAGTTGTCAGGGTGTGCCCATGGACCTGCATGGTGCATCCAGTAAGCAGCCTTTTTCTTTTTCGCCCCACCATTTGGATTATTATTATTTTTATTTTATTATCTCCAGCCATAATCCATTCCTCTTCCCTCCTTCTCCCCGCCCTATTTTTTTTCCCTGCAGCTTCTGCCTTTCCTAGCTGGTTGCTCTGCCCTCTTTTTCTTCCCCTATATTCAGTGGTGGTATTCAGCCGGTTCTATCCAGTTCAGACAAACTGGTAGCGGCGGCTGCAGGAAGCTCCGCCCACCCACCCGGACGTCATCACATCCCGTTCGAATACCACCCCTGTCTATATCTCTCTGTAGGGCTGGTCAGCAAAACTCCTTGCCTATACAGAGCAGGTGTTTGTCCGGCTGCCCTCCACTCTTAAAATTAAAGAAAATAAAAATAAAAGGATAACCTAATCCCTCCAACCAATAAGAAGTACCTCACGGGAAGAAAAGGGATTGAATTCCTCCCCACCCCATCTTCCATCAGCTGTCGGTTGTTGAGCTGGCCGATGGATGTGCTTGTATATTTGTGTACAGCGAAGGGTGGAGAGAATCAAGAGATAATAAGCATCATTGGAAACAAATCCCAGAAGGGCAGCTTG
Source organism: Pantherophis guttatus (assembly GCF_059756535.1). NCBI lineage: Eukaryota > Metazoa > Chordata > Lepidosauria > Squamata > Colubridae > Pantherophis > Pantherophis guttatus. Next base: position 7,391,002 of record NC_142072.1, read on the forward strand.
TTGTGGCTGAGAAAAGAGGAGGGGCTGTCAAAAAGCAACAACAAACAATTACTTTGTCGCAGTAGCCAAAGATGGACTCTTTTGGCCTCCACTACATTTTGGGGATTGGAAATCACATTCTCAAGTTGTTGGTCGAGAGATAGAACCTTACTTTTTTCACTGTTGAATTTCATTTTGTTAGATAGTGCCCAATGTTCAAGTCTGTCAAGATCCTTCTGTATCTTGAGCCTATCTTCTGGAGTGTTGGCTGTTCCTGCCAGCTTGGTGTCCTCTGCAAATTTGATGAGTTCCCCATCTATCCCCTCGTCCAAGTCATTGATGAAGATGGGGAAGAGTACTGGGCCTAAAACACAGCCTTGAGGTACTCCACTGCTTACTTCCCTCCATGTAGATGCAGTTCCATTGAGGTTTACACGTTGAGTGCAGTTGGTCAACCAGTTACAAATCTATCTGGTGGTGATGCTGTCTAACCCACATTTTTCTACTTTATCTAGTAGTACCGTGCTTCCCCATAAAATAAGACTCTGTCTTATATTTTTTTGAACCCCGAAATAAGTGCTTGGCCTTATTTTCAGGGAGGTCTTATTATTTGGGGGCAAGTGGAGCAAGATGGGTCTCCTCTTGCCGTCTTACCTGATTTCCAGCTCTGTGTTTAAATATTTTCGGGGAGGGCTTATTTTAGCGCATGCATTCAAAAGCCTGATTGGGCTTATTATCAGGGGATGTCTTATTTTCGGGGAAACAGGGTAGGTTATGGTCTACTTTATCAAATGCTTTACTGAAGTCCAAGTAAATGATATCGACAGTATTCCTCTGGTCCACTAATTTTGTCACAGTTTGACTCAGCCTTCCATCCTTCCAATGTCGACACGACGAGGACCCAGATTGTTGGGGGAAATAGGCTGTAAACTGCTTAGAGAGGGCTTGTAAAGCACTATGGAGTGGTATATAAGTCAAAATGCTATTGCTATTGCTATTACTGGCAGGAAAACCATTGTGGAATATGTGCACGTAGTCATGGGCTTAAGAGAGGCTTTACCTTTTAATTTTATTTCTGCTGCGGAGGAATCCTTTAAACAACTACCCTGCCAGAAGAGAGACAGCATTCCCCTCCTCAAATTAGTTGTCAGATTCAGTACCTGCCCCTCTGCCTCTGCCCGGAAATCCACAGCCTCAGTTGATTAGCAGGTGATTATATTTCTCTTCTGACTATTTGTTGAATTGCTCCTATCGTACAGCTGCCATTGAATTAATTAGGCCAGATTTCAGCTTGTCTTTTCCAGAGCATCTGAAATCAGGCTTGAAAAGGGAGAACTTGGAGGTGTGCAAACCACAAAACTCCCTTGCCAGGGATTAAATAGAAGGTCGCCCTCATCATACTTTTGGTAATTCTCTGCCAAAGCATTTTTTCCCTTTGATGCCACACATCGCCCGACCATTTAGTAGGTTCTAGATGAGGTCTTGGATGACACCCACCCACTCCTGAAAAGTCTGTATTTCAAGAGTTAATGTATCCAACCATCTGGGAAAAAAAAAATTGGCTGCAGGCTACTTGGTTTGTGATGGCTCTTCCATCCATGCAAATCATCTTTTGATGATTCATCACCGCAACCCATCAGAAGAAATCATTGCACAGTTGCTGAGAGATGATCAAATTGCAGCCTTCAGAATCTCCCCTTTCCTTTAAATCTGCCACAAAGAAAATCAGGCAGCCCTTCCCATTTCCTCCCCCCCCCCAGATAAAGTGTCCTACTTGCTACAGGAGGAGAGGGGGAAAGAGAGGAAGAAAAAAAACGAGAACCTCCCCTCCCTGTTCTCGTCTTCCCTGTAATATAGAACAGTGACAAAGTTCAACATGAAGTGGATTTTTGCCGCACTGACTGCAATTGGGGAACTTTGTAAAGTTTCTTTTGTACTTCCCTTCCCATGTTTAAATGCTAAATCCTAAAAACTGGGTTAGCACAGCCCAGCTCCTAAACAATGGATTCCTGCCACAAACTAATCCAACAAATGGTAGTAATTCATTTCAAGCTTGGTTTAGTGTATTAGGTGAATCTGGCTTCCAGATTTATGATCTTTGTCTCTTTCAAACTATCTGATCATTGACCAAAATAAGTATCTATCTATCCATCCATCCATCCTTCCTTCCTTCCTTCCTTCCTTCCTTCCTTCCTTCCTTCCTTCCTTCCCTTCCTTCCATCCATCCATCCATCCATCCATCCATCCATCCATCCATCCATCCCATCCATCCATGCCTTTCTTCTTTCTTTCTTTCTTTCTTTCTTTCTTTCTTTCTTTCTTTCTTTCTTTCTTTCTTTCTTTCTTTCTTCCTTCCTTCCTTCCTTCCTTCCTTCCTTCCTTCTTTTTCTTTCCATCCATCCCTACATCCATCCATCCGTCATCTGTCATCCATCCACTCTTTCTTCTTTCTTTCCATCTATCTATCATCTGTCTATCTATCTATCTATCTATCTATCTATCTATCTATCTATCTATCTATATATCTATCTCTATCCATCCATCCATCCATCCATCTATCCATCCGTCCGTCCGTCTATCATCTCTCATCCATCCATCCACTCTTTCAAGATATCAGTATTTCTCTTAGTTGATTAGAAAAGCTGGCTGGGGAATTCTGGGAGTTGAAGTCTGCTCATCTTAAAGTGGCTAAGGATGAGAACCATTCATTTAAAGGCAACGTAGGCATAACAGCGATTGGGATATTCAAATTTCCAGACTTTAAAAAAACTCTCCCCCTCCCCCCCCATTCTTGCAATAATGATATTAGTCAGATTCATCCATTGTAAGCTGAATCCTGGTATGGTTTAACTATGGCTTGCTTGAATTATAATTTGCAGAACAAGCATGCCAGCAGGAGGATTGTGGGAGTTGAAGTCCACACAATTTAAAGTTGCCAAGGTTTGAGAAATATTGGCCTCTTTGATGGGAGCTGTCCAACATTTCTGGAGCTTTTCCCCTTTGTTGACCAGAAGGACTAACCTGCCATTTCTGACTCAGCAGAACATTATACTGTTCTGTACATTATATTGACTGTCCCCATTACAGTCTCCATCCTGCCTCTATTCCAATCCTTGCCAATCCCTCATTTTCTCTCCAGGAAAATGGATGATGAAGCGTAACAGATTTCATCCCTGTTTACCCCTGTTTAGAAAGCCTTCCAGTGTTGCTGCAATTATTATTTATTATTTATTTACACCGATTGGCTACCCAACTCTGGTGGACTCTGAGTGGCATATAAACCAAGGGGGAGAAATACACCCCTAAATACAGCTAAAAACATGAAATCAAGCAGACTAGCCCAGGCTAAAACAATCTAATAAATATGAAATCCACCGAACGAAACAGGGGCCAATAAACCTGTGGGAATCAGTGGGGAAGGACTACTTGAAAATTGGGATAGTTAAGAAGGCCTTGGGCAAGGGAAGGCAACATCCTGAGGACAGAACTAGAAAAAATAAATCAGGGCGCATCATTTGTGCCTTGTGTTTAGGACCAAGTGGGGAAAAGGACCTTGATGGGTGTCTGCAGGATTCAGCCAAGAATGTTTCAGAAAATGAACCAGACAGAGCCAAGCGCTGAAGTGCTGAGCAGCTATATTCTTCTTTTAGCCTCCTTAATTTGTAAGAAATCAGAAAGGTTGCCCTTTACTTTGAGGTCTGTTCTATCTCCTTCGTCTGGCAAGAAGTTGACGCCGGGAGAAAATAGACCCAGCCGAGCACAATTGGTGGAGAAGAGCATCCCTTTTGAATAAAATGTCAGCTTTCTGGCTTCATCCCTAAATCCTTTCCATTATTTCTGGGCCGAAGAGGGAGGGAGGGAGGGAAGGGACGCCACGGTGGGTGGGTAGGTGGGAATTGCCGTTCTGAGTTCTTGCTGCATTACATCCAGGCAAAGCCAGAAGCTCTGTTGCTGCTGCCTCTTGCAGCGCGTGGAGATTAACTGCAGCTCCCTTCCACCGCAGTGGCCCCCCAGCACAGCATCAGGAGGTGGGCAGGTGTAGTGAACCGGGAAATAGCGCTAAGGCGGTTCTGCCGCAGACTTAGGCTACACGTTGATCAGATCAGCTCCCTCGGAAAATGCCAGCTTGGGAAAGGGGGAGGGGGAGGGGAAGGAGGAGGAAGGGGGAGGGGGCCAGATCCCTGATTCTTTGTATGTAAAACAAAGGAGCAAAAAAACAGTAAGGCAGAGGGGCAGGTCAGGAGGCGAAATCCTTCCTTCCTTCCTTCCTTCCTTCCTTCCTTCCTTCCTTCCTTCCTTCCTTCCTTCCTTCCTTCCTTTCCTCTCTCTGTCTCTGCATCCTTTCCTTCCTCCCTTCATCTTTTTCTCTCTCCCTTCCTTCCTTCCCTCCATTTTCTCTTTTCCTCCCTTCCTCTCTGTATCTCTTCTTTCCCTTCCTCCATCCCTCCCTCCACCTTTCTTTTCCTTCCTTCCTTCCTTCCTTCCTTCCTTCCTTCCTTCCTTCCTTCCTTCCTTCCTTCCACTTTCTCCTTTCTCCCTCCCCTCTGCATCTCTTCCTTCCTTCCCTCTCTCCCTCCATCTTTTGTTTCCTTCCTTCCTTCCTTCCTTCCTTCCTTTCTTCCTTCCTTCCTTCCTTCCTTTTTCTCCTTTCCTTCCTCCCTCTCTGCATCTCTTCCTTCCTTCCCACTCACCCTCCCTCCATCTTTCTTTTCCTTCCTTCCTTCCCTCCCTTTCCTCCTTCCATCTCTGCATCCCTTCCTTTCCTTCCTACCTTCATCTTTCTCTCTCTCCCTTCCTTCCCTCCATTTTCTTTCCCTCCCTCCCTCTCTGCATCTCTTCCTTCCCTTCCTCCATCCCTCCCTCCATCTTTCTTTTCCTTCCTTCCTTCCTTCCTTCCTTCCTTCCTTCCTTCCTTTTTCTCTTTCCTCCCTCCCCTCTGCATCTCTTCCTTCCCTCCCTCCTTCTTTTCCCTCCCTCCCTCCCTCCTTCCTTCCTTCCTTTCCTCTCTCTGTCTCTGCATCCTTTCCTTCCTCCCTTCATCTTTTTCTCTCTCCCTTCCTTCCTTCCCTCCATTTTCTCTTTTCCTCCCTTCCTCTCTGTATCTCTTCTTTCCATTCCTCCATCCCTCCCTCCGCCTTTCTTTTACTTCCTTCCTTCCTTCCTTTCATTTTCTCATTTCCTCCCTCCCTCTCTGCATCTCTTCCTTCCTTCCCACTCACCCTCCCTCCATCTTTCTTTTCCTTCCTTCCTTCCATTTTCTTCTTTCCTCCCTCCCCTCTGCATCTCTTCCTTCCCTCCCTCCTTCTTTTCCCTCCCTCCCTCCTTCCTTCCTTCCTTCCTTCCTTCCTTCCATTTTCTCATTTCCTCCCTCCCTCTCTGCATCTCTTCCTTCCTTCCCACTCACCCTCCCTCCATCTTTCTTTTCCTTCCTTCCTTCCATTTTCTTCTTTCCTCCCTCCCCTCTGCATTTCTTCCTTCCCTCCCTCCTTCTTTTCCCTCCCTCCCTCCCTCCCTCCCTCCCTCCCTCCCTCCCTCCCTCCTTCCTTCCTTCCTTCCTTCCTTCCTTCCTTCCTTCCTTCCTTCCTTCCTTCCTTCCTTCCCTCTCTCTGTCTCTGCATCCTTTCCTTCCTCCCTTCATCTTTTTCTCTCTCCCTTCCTTCCCTCTATTTTCTCTTTTCCTCCCTTCCTCTCTGTATCTCTTCTTTCCTTTCCTCCATCCCTCCCTCCACCTTTCTTTTCCTTCCTTCCTTCCTTCCTTCCTTCCTTCCTTCCTTCCTTCCACTTTCTCCTTTCTCCCTCCCCTCTGCATCTCTTCCTTCCTTCCCTCTCTCCCTCCATCTTTTGTTTCCTTCCTTTCTTCCTTCCTTCCTTCCTTTCTTCCTTCCTTCCTTCCTTCCTTTTTCTCCTTTCCTTCCTCCCTCTCTGCATCTCTTCCTTCCTTCCCACTCACCCTCCCTCCATCTTTCTTTTCCTTCCTTCCTTCCCTCCCTTTCCTCCTTCCATCTCTGCATCCCTTCCTTTCCTTCCTACCTTCATCTTTCTCTCTCTCCCTTCCTTCCCTCCATTTTCTTTCCCTCCCTCCCTCTCTGCATCTCTTCCTTCCCTTCCTCCATCCCTCCCTCCATCTTTCTTTTCCTTCCTTCCTTCCTTCCTTCCTTCCTTCCTTCCTTCCTTTTTCTCTTTCCTCCCTCCCCTCTGCATCTCTTCCTTCCTTCCCACTCACCCTCCCTCCATCTTTCTTTTCCTTCCTTCCTTCCATTTTCTTCTTTCCTCCCTCCCCTCTGCATTTCTTCCTTCCCTCCCTCCTTCTTTTCCCTCCCTCCCTCCCTCCCTCCCTCCCTCCCTCCTTCCTTCCTTCCTTCCTTCCTTCCTTCCTTCCTTCCTTCCCTCTCTCTGTCTCTGCATCCTTTCCTTCCTCCCTTCATCTTTTTCTCTCTCCCTTCCTTCCCTCTATTTTCTCTTTTCCTCCCTTCCTCTCTGTATCTCTTCTTTCCTTTCCTCCATCCCTCCCTCCACCTTTCTTTTCCTTCCTTCCTTCCTTCCTTCCTTCCTTCCTTCCTTCCTTCCTTCCTTCCTTCCACTTTCTCCTTTCTCCCTCCCCTCTGCATCTCTTCCTTCCTTCCCTCTCTCCCTCCATCTTTTGTTTCCTTCCTTTCTTCCTTCCTTCCTTCCTTTCTTCCTTCCTTCCTTCCTTCCTTTTTCTCCTTTCCTTCCTCCCTCTCTGCATCTCTTCCTTCCTTCCCACTCACCCTCCCTCCATCTTTCTTTTCCTTCCTTCCTTCCCTCCCTTTCCTCCTTCCATCTCTGCATCCCTTCCTTTCCTTCCTACCTTCATCTTTCTCTCTCTCCCTTCCTTCCCTCCATTTTCTTTCCCTCCCTCCCTCTCTGCATCTCTTCCTTCCCTTCCTCCATCCCTCCCTCCATCTTTCTTTTCCTTCCTTCCTTCCTTCCTTCCTTCCTTCCTTCCTTCCTTTTTCTCTTTCCTCCCTCCCCTCTGCATCTCTTCCTTCCCTCCCTCCTTCTTTTCCCTCCCTCCCTCCCTCCTTCCTTCCTTCCTTTCCTCTCTCTGTCTCTGCATCCTTTCCTTCCTCCCTTCATCTTTTTCTCTCTCCCTTCCTTCCTTCCCTCCATTTTCTCTTTTCCTCCCTTCCTCTCTGTATCTCTTCTTTCCATTCCTCCATCCCTCCCTCCGCCTTTCTTTTACTTCCTTCCTTCCTTCCTTCCATTTTCTCATTTCCTCCCTCCCTCTCTGCATCTCTTCCTTCCTTCCCACTCACCCTCCCTCCATCTTTCTTTTCCTTCCTTCCTTCCATTTTCTTCTTTCCTCCCTCCCCTCTGCATCTCTTCCTTCCCTCCCTCCTTCTTTTCCCTCCCTCCCTCCCTCCTTCCTTCCTTCCTTCCTTCCTTCCTTCCTTCCTTCCATTTTCTCATTTCCTCCCTCCCTCTCTGCATCTCTTCCTTCCTTCCCACTCACCCTCCCTCCATCTTTCTTTTCCTTCCTTCCTTCCATTTTCTTCTTTCCTCCCTCCCCTCTGCATTTCTTCCTTCCCTCCCTCCTTCTTTTCCCTCCCTCCCTCCCTCCCTCCCTCCTTCCTTCCTTCCTTCCTTCCTTCCTTCCTTCCTTCCTCTCTTTTCCTCCATCCCTCCTCCACCATCTTAACCTAAAACCTTTAGAGTGCAGTATCATTCTAAGTACTGCAAGCTTTGTTGGGGGGGTTAAAAACAAACCAACGTCTCTTGGACAGAAAGCAGAAGGCTGGGGATGCAGATGGCTGATACTGCTCCCAGCGCTGGAAGGGAAGCCCTAGAGGTTGGATTAAAATGCTTTTCAGAGGGATGAGGGCCTCTCTCCCATCCAGGGCTGGATTAAAGCCAGCAGTATATTTGTCAGAATCAGGATGACCTCCTTCCTCCCCGGCCCCTGCCTCCCTACCCTCGGCTCCCTTGTCCTCCGTGCCTGAAGCAAACCGGGTTTTCTCCGGCTGGCAGATGTGCTGTGATCGAGGTGACCTGCTTTCCCAGGAGGACGCTGCAGGCCATAAAAGCATTTCCCCACCCCTCCCTCCCTCCCAAGCAGGATTTCTCCTAAGCATTTGGTAGCTCAGATCAGGAGATGGAAAACCCTTGAGTAATTAAAGTGCTTTTTCCGTTGTTCCTGTTTGTTTCCCCTGCTGTCTTGTCAGTTTTTCACCGGCGTGCTCTCCAAGCAGATAGTGGCTGGCCTGCAAATGGATGAGCAGATAGTCATCTAGTGTTAGCTCTGAGATGCGAGAATTTAGTGCTGGGGACACCTGGGGTTTTATATCTGGCTTGGCCAGGTTGTGGGAACGATGGTGGTCTACCTGACAAGCTGCTCGAGGGCTGCTTTCCCTCCCCGCCCCCAAAGTATTGGATAGAAGCTCTCATCATTTCCAGTTAATGGGCCTTTCTGGCTGTATCCCCAATTCCCATGCAGTTGCTCTATGTTACCCGCCAATCTTTCTGGGCAACCTCCAGGCTCTAAGAGACTGCTCTAAGGACTGCAGAGATAATGCCAGAATTGACACAAGACGCTTAACCTGGGTCAGAGGCCCGGGCTTGCTTTTGCGCAACGTATTGATTGGAGCTATTTTAAATCTTGAGTGGGGCAAGGAGGAGGAGGAGGAAGAAGAGGAGGCATAGCAAGGTGTGCGAATGACCCGTTTGGTTAGTTTGTAAGGCTAAATATGGTGAAATCCAGAAACTTCAGTGACCTGGTTCAATGAGCTTCCCTAAACTGGAGCTTGCTTTATTTTATTTTATTTTATTTTATTTTATTTTATTTTATTTTATTTTATTTTATTTTATTTTATTTTATTTTATTTTATTTTATTTTATTTTATTATTATATTATATTATATTATATTATATTATATTATATTGTATTGTATTGTATTGTATTGTATTGTATTGTATTGTATTGTATTGTATTATTATATTATATTATATTATATTATATTATATTATATTATTATATTATATTATATTATATTATATTATATTATATTATATTATATTATATTATATATTATTTTTATTTATTTTATTTTTATCTCACTGTTAGGAAACAAACATACCTAATACCCCTTCCTTCTCCTATTTTTACCCCAGAGAGAGAGAGAGAGAGAGAGAGAGAGAGAGAGACCGACCCAGACCCTAAGGCGGGACTAGAACTCGCTGCGAATTGCCCCAAAGTCACCTCAATGACTTTCATGCCCAAAGCAGGACTAGAACTCACAAGTCTCCTGCTGATTGGCTCAAAGTTACCCAGCCTCATCCAATAAACACCTCCCTCCATTTCCCCTGGGGAATACATCATCTCTCTAAAATAGGGTTTTCCAAACATGGAACCTTTAAGGCGGGTGGGCTTCAACTCCCAGAATTCCATGTTGGCTGGCTGACTGGGGAATTCTGGGAGTTGAAGTCCATCCGTCTTAAAGTCGCCAAGGTTGGGAAACCTTGCTCTAAAATGTTGAATGGGTTGGCAAGCAGGCCCTAGGCTGATGAATGAAGAGCTAGGAAGCCCCCTCCCTTCCCCAGCCCCCCACTCCTCTTCCTTTTTATCTCTCGCTCTTCACCCTTCCGATCCTGACTTGAACTGCTGCCTCAGCGAGTGTGTGAGCAGGCCCATTTTTTCCACTTGCGGCAGCTGCCAGTAGCCTTTTCACAATCGATAGGCTTGCAAAGAAGCATTTTCTTATTAAAATCCAAGCGTCTCTTCCCATTTCCATCACTCCCTTTACTTTTCTTCGCTCTCTGATGATGCAGCCGCTATCAACTCTGAACTCCGGAAGAGACCGGCTGGAGGGGGTGGAGAGAAGGAGAGGGATAAAAAGTAAGAAGCTGATGAAAAATAAATGAGGGAAAAAAGTAAGACAGAAGAGAAATGTGGGACTCAAGCGTGCTAAATGTCTGGCCTGTATTTCAAACAATCTTTTTTCTTTATTTTCCCTCCTGGTTCTGGGAAATTACAGGTAGTCGTCGGTTTACGATCCACAATCAAAATTTCCACTACTAAGCAAGACAGTTACTGGGTTGTGCTCGATTTGACAATTTTTTTTTCTTGCCATGGTTGTTAAATGAATCACTGCAGTCGTTAAGCAAGTCATGCAATCATTAAGTAAACTCGGCTTCCCTCAATGCTTTTGGGAAGCCTTGCTGGGAAATTCAGAAATCACATGACCCCATGATGCTGCAACTGTCATAAATACCAGTCAGTTTCCACCTGAATTTTTTTTTTTTTTTTTTTTGTCTTGACTGTGAGGATAGAGTGGCCTTAAATATGTTGGAAGAAATATTTATTTATTTATTGGAATTTGTCAAACAAAAACGAGAACAGGAATAAGAGAATAAAAATACAATGACAGGGACAATAGGCATGTTGGGGCACTTATGCACGCCCCCTCTACTGACCACTTAAATATGAAGGAAGTCAATTTGTGACTGAAACTGCGAAAATTTGTAGCCGAGACAACTGAATCAGGTAGGGCATTCCAGACTTTGACAACTCTGTTACAGTAATCATATTTTTTACTGTCAAGTTTAGAACGATTTACGTTGAGTTCAAAGCGGTTTGTTCGTGCGTGTATTATTGCGATTAAAACAGAAAAAGTCATTTACAGGTAAAACCTGACTACATATAATTTTGTATGCAATACCTAGGTCTGACCGCAAGTGACACAGTTCTAAGTTATCCAAACCGAGATTTTCGAGCCTAGCAGCATAGGGAATTCTATTGTGTACAGAAGAGTGCAAGGCTTTTCTCGTGAAGTACTTCTGAACCCGCTCGATTGTACTGATGTCAGATATCAGATATGTGGTGGGGATTCCAAACAGTTGAACAATACTCTAAGATTGGTCTAGCATAAGTTTTATAAGCTCTAATTAGCAATTATACAATTTCCATCTGGTTCAGTTTCAAGCCGGGAGAAAGACGCTGGAAACATGGAAGCTGATTGGAAAGATGGTTTAATGATGAAGCAGAAACACATGGTTAGTTCGGGTGCAGCTGACCCCATGGAGATGAGAGTGGGGGGCATTTATACCTTGTCTTGGGCTTTGCACTTGAGCTTCCTGTTCCTGTGCAAGAACATGTATTCTATTGGCTGGTGTCAAGACTCCCATGGGGCCATGTACAAATCCTAGGAGTTTGTCTGAGCTACGTTTGGTTGACGTTTGGCCTGCTGATGCAATGAATGGGCTTGTTGAGCAATTCCTATTGTGGTTGAGGGCTAATCCTACCTTGCTGCAGGGAATTTGCTTATGAATAGAGCTAGCTATCTCTTTATCTCTTAAGTGCTGACATCTGCTGTGGTTTATTATGGAAGGTGGGGGCTGCTTTCCAAGAGCATGTTTCTCCATTCCTCATGAAGTGAACTATAATATTCTGCCTTTTTAATATCTCTCAAAATATTTCATTCTTCTAGGAGTGGGGTGGGTGCTAACTTTCTACAAACGTGAGGATCAGTTGTAAGTCTCTTTTTTCAGTGCCATTGTAACTTGGAACAGTTGCTAAATGAAGAGTTGTACATTGAGGACTATTTTTATATTCCTAATTATATGTGCTTGCCTTTGCCGAATGTTTTGGTTTTTTAGTTTTTTTTTTAATTTTTAATAGTATTCGTTGCTGGGTTTTAGCATCCTTTGGTATTTGCCCCTCACCCCAAACTAGCACCGAAATATTTGTGTCCTGGGGAAGGAAATGCATCTTATTCGGTTTCATTCTTGCAGTTAAATCTACTTGGATGAAGAGTATTGTATCAGGTCTGCTTACCTGGCCATTGTGCAAATTGTAATTGTTGAGGTGTGTTTGAAACTGCTGCTATCAAATGGTATCATTTGCTATCAATATTTCCCCCCAACCCTCTGTGGTATATTTGGCATAACAGTAGACACAATCTGACTAAATCTGGCCGGGCCTGGAAGCTAAGCAAGATTGGGGATAGTCAGTATTTGGTTGGGAGACCACAAGGAAATCCATGGCTGTCAGTTGTAATAGCACAGTTGAGATACTCCTCAACTTACAACAGTTCATTTAGTGACCATTCAAAATTACAGAGGCATTGAAAAAAAGGGATGTGGCTGTTTTTCACACTTACAACCGTGGCATGATCCCCAGGGTCATGTGATCAAAATTTGGATGCTTGGCAACAGACACATATTAGTGTCTTAGCACTTAGACTTATATACCGCTTTACAGTGCTTTTACAGCCCTCTCTAAGCGGTTTACAGAGTCAGCCTATTTCCCCCAACCATTTGGGTCCTCATTTTACCCACCTCAGAAGGATGAAATGCTGAGTCAACCTTGAGCTGGTCAGGATCGAACTGCTGGCTGTGGGCAGAGTTTGTCTGCAATATTGCATTCTAAGCACTGCGGCACCAGGGAGGAGAAGGAGAAAGGGAATAAGACAGGAAGGAAGGAAAGAAGGAAGGAAGGAAGGAAGGAAGGAAGGAAGGAAGGAAGGAAGGAAGGAACGAAGGAAGGGTAATAGCACTTAAACTTAGACTTAGATTTCAATTCAGAGGTTGCTGGAACCAAGCCAAGTGCTCACCACTGGTAAGTGACCTTCTGAACTGCAAACCAATCACATTCTAGCTTTGCCTGTGGTGTGAACTCAACCGGGGTTAGCTGCTGACTCAGTATGGAAACTGGAGTAGCTGAAGAGCCCAAGGGTAACCCAAGGGGGTGATAACCTAGCAAACACAGCTTGTTTATTGGGCATGGGTCAGAATAGCACTAAGCAATAGCACTTAGACTTATATACTGCTTTACAGTGTTTTACAGCCCTCTGTATGGTTTACAGAGTCAGCCTCTTGCCCCCAACAATCTGGGTCCTCATTTGACCCACCTCGGAAGGACAGAAGGCTGAGTCAACCTTGAGCCTGGTGAGATTCGAACTGCCAAATTGCAGGCATCCGGCAGTGGGCAGAAGTAGCCTGCAAGTACTGCACTCTAACCACTGCACCACTGCGGCTCATCATATTTATCGTAGTTGCAGTTTCTTGAGGTCATGTGATCCCTTTTTGTGATCCCTTCTTACAAGCAAAGTCAGCGGGAAAGCCAAATTCACTTAACAACCATGTTTCCAACTTAACCACCGCAGTGATTCACTTAGCAACGGTGGCAAGAAAGGTCGTACAATAGGGCAAATGTTTCACTTTAGCAACTGGGCTAAATTGTGGTCGTAAGTCAAGGACTACCTCTATATGGGAACGGCCTTGGAAGAGAGGAAGGAGAGCTGCAGACAATGCCAGAGAAAAGATACCCAAGTTCTCTGAAGAAATGGCACCGGGGCCAACATCTCAGAAGGGACCCTCCTTGGATTGCAGAGGAGGGGGTGGCAGAGGTGTGCTTTTAAGACTTGCAAAATGCTGTTAATGTAACCTTAAAGGGACACAGCGGCTCAGTGGCTAAGACGCTAAGCTTGTTGATCGAAAGGTCGGCAGTTCAGCGGTTCGAATCCCTAGTGCCGCATAACGGGGTGAGCTCCCGTTACTTGTCCCAGCTTCTGCCAACCTAGCAGTTCGAAAGCACGTAAAAAATGCAAGTAGAAAAATAGGGACCCCCTTTGGTGGGAAGGTAACAGTGTTCCGTGTGCCTTTGGCGTTGAGTCATGGCGGCCACATGACCACGGAGACGTCTTCGGACAGCGCTGGCTTTGAAATGGAGATGAGCACCACCCCCTAGAGTCAGGAACGACTAGCACATATGTGCAAGGGGAACCTTTACCTTTAAAGGTAGCATTTCTGGGTGTGCTTCTTGTCTAGACTATCTCGCAAAGCCGACAGTAGGCTAGATGCGAAACGGAAAAGAAAACCTTGAAAGGAAGCATTGCCAAACTGCTCAGATGCTGTTGCCAAGAAGACAGCATGGATGCATCACAAAGTTGCCAGGAACTGGAGCTTGATTTGAGAACATCTTTACTTTTCCTTGACTTCTCCACTTTTTAAACCAAGTGGCAGATCATCCGCTGCTATTGAATGCAAAAGCAGAGCAAGAGGTAAAAAGGGGAGGTTTTGCCTTTGCTACAGGATGGAGGTCAGAGGGAGATTATTTATTTATCAAATTCATAGAGCTGCCCATCGCGCCAGCGGCGACTCTGGGCAAGCTTACAATCCTCCCCATAAAACGATAGTATATAAAAAGCAGCCATGCTAAAAATAAAAAAACAAACAAACAAACAATAATTGGGTAAATAGGAACAGTTTAAAAATCAAAATGTTCTTAAAAAAGCAAAGTAAAACCTTGCACTGGGAAAGGAGGTGTGGATTTTCCACAGTGTCATTCAGGAAACATTGTAAGATCAAAGTCACTCTATGACAGTGTTTCTCAACCTTGGTAACTTGAAGGTGGGTGGACTTCAACTCCCAGAATCCCCCAGCCAGCAGCGCTGGCTGGGGGATTCTGGGAATTGAAGTCCACCCATCTTCAAGCTTCCAAGGTTGAGAAACACTGCTCTATGAGGAGATAGGCAGTTTCTAAATGTGATATACTGTATATGTGTGTGTGTATATGTGTGTGTATCACGGTGCTTTACAGCCCTCTCTAAGCAGTTTACAAGAGTCAGCATATTGCCCCCCAACAATCTTGGTCCTCTTTTTATCGACCTTAGAAGGATGAAAGGTTGAGTCAACCTTGAGCTGGTGAGGATCGAACTCCTGGCAGTGAGCTGAATTACCTTGCAATACTGCATTTACACCGTGCCACCACGGATAAATAATTCTTTCCCCATCCCACCCACCCCAATGATGGGAAAATTCTCCCAACTCTTTCTCAAGGCCAAGACTCCATCTACTCTAGCAGTAGAATTCCACACCTAAAATACGGCATCCAGTTTTGGTCACCACACTATAAAAAAGATGTGGAGACTCTAGAAAGGGTGCAGAGAAGAGCAACCAGGATGATTAGGAGACTGGAGGCTAAAATATACGATGAACTGTTGCAGGAACTGGGCATGGCAAGTCTAGTGAAGAGAAGGACCAGGGGAGACATGGTAGCAGTCTTCCAATATTTGAGGGGCTGCCACAGAGAGAAGTAGATGGGTCAAGCTATTTTCCAAAGCACGTGAAGACCAGACAAGGAATAATGGATGGAAATTGACCAAGGAGAAATTCAACTTGGAAATAAGAAGAAATTTTCTGACAGTGAGAACAATCAGTTGATGGAACAGAAGTTTTTATTTTTATTTTATTTTATTTTGAATTTGTATACCGCCCTTCTCCCTGAGGACTCAGGGCGGTGAACAGCCAAGTAAAAACATCAAGTACAAATATTAAAATACAATTAAATATATATATATAAATTTGGCCCCATTAATTAAAAACGATAAACAAAACAATTAAAAACACTTAAAAAATTAGGCCAGCCCGGCTTGCTGGAAAAGGAAGGTTTTAAGGGCACGGCGGAAGGCACTGAGGTCTTGGATTCTCCTTATCTCTGGAGGCAGTTGATTCCAGAGGGTAGGTGCCCCCAAAGAGAAGGCCCTCCCCCTGGGGGTCACCAGCCTGCACTGTTTGGCTGATGGCACCCCGAGGTTGCCTTCAGAAGTTGTGGGAGCTTCATCACTGGAGGCTTTCAAGAAGAGACTGGACTGCCATTTGTCAGAAATGGTGCAGGGTCTCCTGCTTGGGTGGGGGGTTGGACTAGATGACCTACAGGGTCCCCTCCAACTCTGAAAATCTGTAATCTGTAAATTCTATGGCTCTTTAAAAAAAAAAAAAAAGCTTCCCTTGAGATTGGATTGAATTGAAGGATGGGAAGCATGGAAGACTAGAGATAAGGTTGTAGTACCAGGAAAGACAGGACATTCACACCCACCTTGTCGACAAAATAAGCCCCACACTTCCAAATCCCGCTGTCTTTCGAAAGGGCTTGAAAAGCAAATTCCCTTTCATCATACTGAGTGAGAATTGGTAGAGGAGAAAAACACAGGAGAATTTCTCTGCCTGGTACAGGTGTGAGAGTTGGTTCTCACACAGCCAGGAGGAAACAACACGGGAGCAAAACTGTTGCTTAGAAAAACACAGGACAGACAGAAACAAGCATACCCGCACCAAAGAAGGGTACAAGGGGGCTGTTATATAGGGAGGAAAGGAAAAAAAGAGTTATAAAAGGTATGTTTCTCTAGATCAGTGATGGCTAAACTTTTTGCCATCGTGTGCCAAAAATGGGGGGAGCGTGGGGGGTTGTGCATGTGCGTGCCCACACCCATAATTCTATGCACCCCACCCAGTGCATGTGTGCGCAACCTCCCCCGCGCGACCCCCACTTTTCGCTTGTGATGACACAATGGGCCCGGTAGGCCATTTCCAGCCTCTGGAGAACTTCCGGGGGATGGGGAAGGTCGTTTTCGCCCTCCCCAGGCTCCTGGAAAGGCTCTGGAGCCTGGGGAGAGCAAAAAACAGCCTCCCCCCCCGCAAGGTCCTATGGAGGCAAGAAACAGCCTGTTTCCCTACTTTTGGTGGGCCCAGAAGGGCCAAAAATCAACTGGCCGGTGCATGCATGCACGCCGGAGTTGAACTTGCGTGCCCACCGATATGGCTATGCATGCCACCTGCGGCACGCGTGCTATAGGTTCGCCATCACGGATCTAGATAGATTTTTTTTTAGAAACACAGCCATTGCTGAAGTTTGGTCTTAGTTTCCTAATGTTCTTGAATTTTCTTGACTTTCGGCCCCAATTGAACCCAAAATTTCTATTGCTCAATGAGACAGTTTATGGAGATTCTCAGTGTCACTGCGTTATTTTATTTACCAGCTGAGCCAATTATTTCTGGACTATCAGACTTTCCGTACCTTGCCAAGAATTGTTATCAAAAGTTACTACGCATGTCTGCATTCCTTCACTTGCTTCACACACTCTTTCCTTTGTTCTCTTGCCAGCAAGGTCCGGCTGAGAAATAGCCGGCAAGAATTATTTCAAAAATGTAGCAATTACTTTTCTTAGTTAGTGAGGTGTTTTATTTTCTTTATAACAAATAAATGAGTTTTATTAGAGAACTTTTCTTCGCGTTTTTTTTCAGAATATTGCAACAAGGAATAAGTCTCGATCCATCCTCTAATTAACCAGGGTGATTTGTCCCACAGCCAAACATGGGATTAATCAATGCCCTGACACTCAGTCATCCAAGTCACGGTTGTTCCAAAGGTGTTTTTTTTTTCCAAGAGGCAACTGGACTTTCTGGTTTTTCTTTGAAGACTTCAGCAGAGCTGAAGAAGCTTCTCGGATGAGAAGCCAAATGCCTTCAAAAAAACCCCCAAAAAGTCCAGTTGCCTCTTGGAAAAAAAGCAAGATATTTGGGATAAATGAGACAGTTGTTCAGTGAATTTTGACCCATTTTACGATTTTCCATGTCACGGTTGTTACATGAATGACTGCCGTTGTTAAGTGAGTAACCCAGTTGTTAAGTGAATCTGGCTTCCCCATTGACTTGGCTTGTCAGAAGGTCACAAAAGAGGATTATGTGACCCCCGGGACACTGCAACCGTCATAAATAGGAGTCAGTTGCTGAGCGTACAAATTTTGATCACGTGAATACGGGGATATGCAACAGTCGTAAGTATGAAAAATCGTAAGAAGTCACTTTTTTCAGTGCCGTTGTAACTTTGAACAATCTCTAAATGAACCGTTGTAAGTCGAGAACTACCTGTGTTACTAATCAGGGTTATTGGATTTCTCGTGAGCTTATGGTCTGTGTGGTTCAATCCAACACCTGTGAGAAGATGAAGGAAAGAGGTACAAAGATGGCATAGCCAGCTTGAGTTTTAGTATATTACTTTATTCCTGGAGCCAGTATTTCTGAGATGACACCGTTGTCCAAATTTCGGATGAGATGCTTAAAATGGATATGCTGCCCCCAATCAGTTCTGGACAGATGGTATACAGGAGTTAATTATTAGGGCTTCTTGCTTGGCTCATTTCCCTCAACCTCCTTGAAATTTCCAGACATTGGCCGGTTCTCCACCACTTGTCTTGATTCAGTTGCTGAATCGGATCTGAGCCGGTGCCCAGAGAATCAGGGCAATGACACGTATGGCCTGGGTGAAGAATGATGGATGGAGCATCGGAGGGGGGTCAGAGGTTAATTGAGTACAGTAATTGGGGGAATGGCAGCTATTTACTGACAGAGATGGATGACAAAGGGGCAGGATGGGAGAGGACAATTGGCTGAACAGATAAGATAGTGAGAGGAAGATGAAGTAAAGAAGGGGCACCATTTCTGGTTCCAAGGAAGGTCTCCAAGAAACTGGCGGACACACACTTGGGTATCTAAGCAAGATAGAAGGTTGCTGATAATACCTATGGGAAGGACTAGCAAATCATTGGGTGGGGGAAAAAAATTCCTACATTTGTGTCTATGGAGATTCTCAGTCATCCAGGTCATGGTTATCTCAAAGGTACTTTTTCAAAAGACAACTGAACTTCCTTTGTTTTGTTTTTTCCTTGAAGAGGTTTCACTTCTCATCCAAGAAGCTTCTTCAATTCTGACTTCAGTAAGAACCGAAGAAGCTTCTTGGACGGGAAGCGAAATGTCTTTGAGAAGAACCAAAACAAAGAAAGAAAGAAAGAAAGTCCAGTTGCCTTTTGAAAAAGCACCTTGGGGAGTCCTACACTTGCGGCTTCTCCTGTGCTTCGGACAACAGCTTGACCCACAGAAATTGGCCAACCTTTGTTGTTGTTGTTAGTTGCGAAGTAGTGTCCAACCCATCGCGATCCCATGGACAATATTCCTCCGGGCTTTCTTGTCCTCTGCCATCCTCTGGGATCCATTTAAGCTCACGCCTACTGCTTCAGTGATCCATTCAGCCACTTTGTTCTCTGTCGTCCCCTTCTTTTGCCCTCAATCTTTCCCAGCATTAGGCTCTTCTCCGGGGAGTCCTTCCTTCTCATTAGGTGGCCAAAGTATTTCATCTTCAGGATCTGGCCTTCTAAAGAGCAGTCAGGATTGATCTCCTCTAGGACTGACCGGTTGGATCCCCTTGCAGTCCAAGGGACTCACAGGAGTCTTCTCCAGCACCAGAATTCAAAGCCCTCCATTCTTTTGATGCTCAGCCTTCCTTATGGTCCAACTTTGGCCAACCTAGATGCTGATATAACATGAGCTGCTGTTCCGTGTTCAGGAGCCACAGGGGATAAAGAAGTTGTCAACCTAGTTTCCTGAGATTCTGACGCCGTTTGCAAGTACATAAAATCCAAACGGAATATTACTTAGGAAGAATGGTTGAAACCACATGAGACAGTTGCTTGGAAATACCTGTTTGTTTTTTTTTACGCATGCTTCTAGCTTTAAGTACTGAACAATTAACATTATAACTAATTAAATTTACTAGATATGCACGCCTAAGGCAACACTGGGAAGAAATGCTTGTAGATAACAGCACTGTAGCTACAGAGTATTTAAGCAAGGTAAGGGAAACATGCAGTGTGAACATCTGGAATCCTTGCCAAAGCCGGAGAGTCACATGACCACGTCACCAATATTCGGAGCAGCTACCCAACAGCCCCTCCCGCAGAAATACATTTTTTTCCCCTTCCTATACACAATTTCAGATCTAATTGCCATTTAATTGTTTTTAGCAAGTTTTAATGAGATGTGTTGTTTTGTATTAACGTTCGTGCTCTTTTTTTTTTTCTACGCCGTTGAGAGTCTCGTGGACCTAAGTTTGGCAGCAGCCCCTATAAATGCTATAATAAATAAATCAATACATTTTGGGAGGAGTTTTTTTCCTCCTAGCCCTTCCCCCACCTCCAAGCCCCATCTGGCCTATTTTCAAGCTCTAATCTTTTTTGTTGTTAGCTTCTACTCTCCCCCCGCCCAGTGGTGGAATCCAAATTTTTTTACTACTGGTTCTGTGGGCGTGGCTTGGTGGGCATGGTGTGGCTTGGTGGGCATGGCAGGGGAAGGATACTGTAAAATCCCAATTCCCATCACACTCCAGGAGAAGGATATTGCAAAATCCCCATTCCCTCCCCACTCCAGGGGAAGGATACTGCAAAATCCCCATTCCCTCCCCACTCCAGGGGAAGGATACTGCAAAATCCCCATTCCCTCTCCACTCCTGGGGGAAGGATATTGCAAAATCTTCATTTCCACCCCACTCGGGGGCCAGCCAGAGGAGGTATTTGCCGGTTCTCTGAACTACTCAAAATTTCCGCTACCGGTTCTCCAGAACCTGTCAGAACCTGCTG
The DNA here is from genome assembly GCF_059756535.1 of Pantherophis guttatus. Taxonomy (NCBI): domain Eukaryota; kingdom Metazoa; phylum Chordata; class Lepidosauria; order Squamata; family Colubridae; genus Pantherophis; species Pantherophis guttatus. Next base: position 7,411,188 of record NC_142072.1, read on the forward strand.
GATTTCACCCCTCCTGCTGGATTTCACCCCTCCTGTATCAAAACTGGCCCCTTCCTGCTTTGCTTTCAAGGCGTGATCCTGCTAATGGACACTGAGAAAGATGAATGGAGTCCAGACCCATTTCCATAATTTATTCCCAGCACTCCTTTAGGTGGGAAAGAATAAAAGGAATCTCTAATGAAGAATTTTGAAGTATAATTATTTTGATGGGACTGTGTGGTTTTTGGTTTGGAGGAATTAATCTAAACTCATCCCTGAGTAAATGAGGCTAAGAGCGCAATCTGGGTCGGCCAGCGAGACCAGAGATTTTGTCTTCTGAGCTTTCGGACTCATGTACAGGTAGTCCTCAACTTACGACCAGTTGCCTAGTGACTGTTCAAAAATACAATGGAAACAACCCCCCCCCCAAAAAATGTACTTATGACTTGGATTTGGAGTCCAATTTCTCCCATGGGATCACATTTGCATGCTTAGCAACTGGTCCTCATATGCGGATGCATGACTGCGATTTGCTTCCAGCACAAAACACCTATTATGAGCAAGGGGTCGATTTAATAATTGTGGCATTCACTTAATGCTTTACGGTTATGTGGTGGGGTCTCGACTTACGATCGTCGTGGCATAGAAAAGAAATTCCAGGGTCCATTATGGTCATAAGTAAAGGATTACTTGTACAATATCTCCCTCCACCCTTAGTCTCCAATATCTTTCCCTCCTAGAAGAATGAAATGTTTTGAGAAATATTAAAAAAGGCAAGAAAATATTTCTCCTGAAAGAGAAATAAAAATCTTAAGGGAGACAGAAACTCAGAGACTCAGCTCCCTGCCTCCCCCCATCCCCCTCCAAGCAGATACTGAGCTGGGGCAGCTTTAGAAATGCAGATTTGGTAATCCATTACTGTCTGCAGCAGGTTCTCGCTCTGAACAAAGGTAGGGTTATCCTTCAGCCACAATAGGAATTGCCCAACAAGCCCCTTCATTGCACCAGCCAAACTTCAACCAAACCTAGCTCAGACAAACTCCTAGGACAGTGATGGTGAACCTTTTCGGCACCAAGTGTTGAAAAGGTCATACAGAAACATTGTGCATGTGCTCGTCAGGGCCGTAATCTGGAAAAGCCGAACTTCCTGGTTCTACCACGCATGCACACTCGATGATCAGCTGGCCAGTGTGCATGTGCACACTGGTTTTCGGCACTGCCGAGTGTGCAAAGGGATTGCACTCCAGAAAAGCCAAACGTCCGGGTTCTGGTGCGCATGCGCACCCAACAATCAGCTGGCCGGCGCACTTCCGCACACCGGTTTTTGGCACTGCCATGTAGGCAAAGGACAGCTGATCGTTGCGCGCACATGCGAGCCAGAAACCCGGAACACAAACAGGCAAGGGCGCACATGCCAGGTGACATGGCTTTGCGTGCCACTTTGGTCACCCATGCCATAGGTTCACCCTCACGGTCCTAGGATTTGAACATGGCCCCATGGGAGCGTGACAACAGCCAATAGAATACATGTTCTTGCACAGGAACAGGAAGCTCAAGTGCAAAGCCCAAGACAAGGTATAAATGCCCCCCCCCACTCTCAACTCCATGGAGTCAGCTGCACCAGGACAAACCATGTGCTTCTACTTCATCATTAAACCATCTTTCCAATCAGCCTCCATGTTTCCAGTGTCTTTCTCCCGGCTGGGATATGAACCAGATGGATATTTCTTCCAACAGTGCCATGGGCAAACAATTGTCAAAATTCTCCTTTCTATACCAAACTAGCAACTTTTATCATAAAACAGCCCAGCATCGTTTTCAGTTCCCATGCTAACTTCAAATCAGCCCCTCCCTTTACAGAATACTGTAGCGGGATCTATGAACCTATTAAGGACAAATCCTTGCTGCGGTGAACAAAAAAAAAAAAAAAAAACAGATTTGATTTAGGAAGGTTTCTTTTTTTCTTTTCTTTTCTTTCTTTCTTTTTTTTTAAAGCCGTAATTAACTTGATTTGAAGCCTAAACCCAACCCCCTGCCTCAGTTTCTCTGACGGCGCCATGGAATGGAAGGAGGTGCCGAATGCGATTTTTGCATGAAAGGAGATGAGAAGGAAGAGAGGCAATTTCTGAAAGCTTGCCAAGAGATTTTGCTTCTTATAGTTTCTTTGTAGGATTACTACCGTTTTAAGGAGGAGGGGTGGTTCAGAGTTAGGGATTTATCAGGCTTAAGCCATTGTGTATGGGGATGCACGCACATGTGTGAATGTGTGTGAGAGATACAAAGGGAGAGAGAGAAAACCTTGGGTATCAGTATTTCTCTAGTTGTGACATTTATTTCAACCTCACCCCCTCCGTCACCCTTCGTTTTGAATGCATAAGTGGCTGCATGCAACACCACATAATTTATTATAATACGACGGTGCCAATAAATGTACCGCTTTTACAGAAGCACAAGCTGAAAATTGGGTTCTGCCCCAAGAAACTTTGAAGATCGAAGCAGGGAAGCATTGAACAGACCTACCAGGGCACATTTATAGGGATTTTTTTTTTTTGGGACGTATTTTAGGGCAAGGTCAGAGATAACATTAAAAGGTAAGCGAGGAAGGTGGGTTTCTATGCTCCCCTACTTCCCTAGAGCAGAGGATAATGCTGAATGATATCTGGAGAGGCATCTCAGAGCTTCAGAAAAGGGATGAAATTTGATGGGGGAAGTTTTTAAAGAAAAAAAAGGGGGCAGGGAGAAAGGAAGGCGATGGTGCCATTAAGCCATCATCATCATCATCATCATCATCATCATCATCATCATCATCATCGTGATAATGTCCCAATTACCGTGTTTGCTCTTCAGGGAGATGCGAAAAGCTTTAATTCCACTGCAGTCAAGAAGATTAATGGAAGGAGAACAGAAATTGCCAGCTGCCAGATATTTTTACCTGCCCATTCAGAATTTTCCGTTTGATTTGAAGCTCAGGTATTTTTTGCATGGAATAAACGAGGTAGTTACGGTAGATTCGTGGGTTTAAGTTGTTTGTATATTATTTTCAATCCCGCCCTCAAAGGATACGTCCTCCCCCGTCATCAAATACAACACCATTTTTCTGTTCTACACTAGTGGTAGTTTGTTTTTTGTTTCTGTTTTTTGTTTTGTTTTTATTGAATTTATATACCGCCCTACTCCCGAAGGACTCAGTGCGGTGAACAGCCATAGAATAAAACATATAAATACAAAATTTAAAATAAAAGAAAAGGAATTAAATAATTTGGCGGAACAAATTTAAAACCCCAATAATTTAAAAACAAATTTAAAATTTCCATTTAAAAAGGGAAAGACTTAGGTCAGGCTAGCTTGATGAAATAAGAAAGTCTTGAGCGCGTGACGGAAGGTATAACGAATCCGGGATCCTCCGGGGGGAGCTCGTTCCAGATAGTAGGTGCCCCCACAGAGAAGGCTCTCCCCCTGGGGGCCGCCAGTCGACATTGTTTGGCCGACGACACCCGGAGGAGCCCCTCTCTATGGGAGCGTACCGGCCGGTGGGAGGCTATTGGTGGAAGCAGGCGGTCCCGTAGATAACCAGGTCCTAAGCCATGGAGCGCTTTAAAGGTGATAACCAAAACCTTGAAGCGCACTCGGAGGACCACCGGGAGCCAGTGCAGCTCGCTCAGGAGAGGTGTTACATGGGAGCGCCACGTCGCTCCCATCACCACCCGCGCGGCCACACTCTGCGCCAGTTGGAGCCTCCGAGTGCTCCTCAAGGGGAGTTTGTTTTTTGTTTTTGTTGTTGTTGTTGTTTTTTTCAAAATTCTAGTCTGGGAGAACTGAAAAAGCTTCTTGAATGAGAAGCAAAATATCTTCAAGGAAAAACGAAGTCCAGTTGCTTTTTGAAAAAGCACCTTTGAGACACCATGACCTGCATGACTGAGACTCTCCATAGACATCTGGACTATGATGTCTATGGATAGTCTGGGACTACCTTGATTTTCTTTCCGAGTCCACTAAAAAAAAGAAAGTAAGATTTAGGCAAGAAAATGGGGAAGACTAAATTCCACATGAAAGGAAATTTTACCCAGAGGCTCGGCATCAAGGCTCCTACAAAAATGCCCTTTTTATGAAAGAAATGTTGGCTGCTTTGCACAGCAGGCTAAACATTCCACAGTCATAAAATGTTGACCTAGAATCACTTGCTGATGTTAGAACATGGGAATCGCATGTGCTATGAACTTAGCTGTGTTTTGCACAGCTCTCCTGGATTGTATATCTACAGCATCGGAAAGAACATGCCCACTGCAACTTGTGACAAATTCTCTCTTATGAACTGGGCCATCAAACCAGTGTGTGGGATATCTATGGAGATTCTCAGTCATCCGGGTCATGGTTGTCCCCAAGGTGCTTTTTTCAAGAAGCAGCTGGACTTTCTGGTTTTTCTTTGAAGATGCTGAAGAAACGTCTTGGATGAGAAGTGAAACATCTGCAAAAAACCCCCCAGAAAGTCCAGTGGCCTCTTGATGTATCTGTACAAATGTATCTTTTCTTTTATGTACACCGAGAGCGTATGCACCAAGACAAATTCCTGGTGTGTCCAATCACACTTGGCCAATAAAGAATTCTATTCTATTCTATTCTATTCTATTCTATTCTATTCTATTCTATTCTATTCTATTCTATTCTATTCTATTCTATTCTACTCTACTCTACTCTACTCTACTCTACTCTACTCTACTCTACTCTACTCTACTCTAATTCTGTTCTGTTCTGTTCTGTTCTGTTCTGTTCTGTTCTGTTCTGCTCTACTCTACTCTACTCTACTCTATTAATTCTCTATTCTATTCTATTCTATTCTATTCTATTCTACTCTACTCTACTCTACTCTACTCTACTCTACTCCTATTCTATTCTATTCTATTCTATTCTGTGCTGTGCTGTGCTATTCTATTCTATTCTATTCTATTCTATTCTATTCTACTCTACTCTACTCTACTCTACTCTATTAATTCTCTATTCTATTCTATTCTACTCTACTCTACTCTACTCTATTAATTCTCTATTCTATTCTATTCTATTCTATTCTACTCTACTCTACTCTACTCTACTCCTATTCTATTCTATTCTATTCTATTCTATTCTATTCTATTCTATTCTATTCTGTGCTATTCTATTCTATTCTATTCTACTCTACTCTACTCTACTCTACTCTACTCTACTTCTATTCTATTCTATTCTATTCTATTCTATTCTATTCTATTCTATTCTATTCTATTCTATTCTATTCTATTCTATTCTAACAAAGCACTTTTGGGACAACGTGTGGATAATTTGTTCAAGTGTAGCATGTTCCTTGGAAGGATACAGGCATCTTTTCTCTGTAGTCTGACTTCAGATTTAGTGTGTCAGCCCTTTGAGAAGGTTCCCATCTTCTTCACAAGGAAACTTGGATGAGCTTCTGAAATCCTGCCACCGATGCTTTTCGTCTTCAACCCCTCAAAGCAAACCTTCCTTTGGTCCTTTCTGTCTTTTCCCAGCATCTTGAAGCAAATCTTCCCAGCTCAGCTTCCTTGCCCTGCCATGTCACCCTCTTCCTGATGCCTCCCCAATTCACCTCACTCCAATTTGCATAATTCCCAGCCACCATTAATCATTCTAATTAGCTGAAGCCAGTGAACTGGAAGATGGCAGAAATGCAGCATTTGGTGTGGAGAAAAGGATTCAGAGTGCTGATACTCAGTCTAGGGAGAAACCGGCTTCTCTAGCTGTGTCATGGAAGGCAAATAATACCTGCAGATGTGTCTGTCATTGGTCCAACATTTCCAGGGTGGGCGTGGCCATGGCGGGCATGGCTTAGCCGGCCTCCTGCACCATGGCGAGGGGGCCATTTTTGCCTTCCCTGGGTTCCAGAGGCTTTTATCGAGCCTCCGGGAGGGCGAAAGCGGCCTCCCCAGGCTCTGGAGGCCCTCTTCCGGTAGGCCCGTTTTTCATCCTCCCTGAGCCTCCATGCGTGCCCTGCACTTATCTGTATCCAAAATGGGCTGCATGGGGATTCCTGGGAGGGGAGAGGCAGGGTGGGTGGGGCCAGCCAGGAGTGGGATTTGGGGGTTCTCTGAACTGCACAGAATCTTAGCTAGAGGTTCTCCCGAACCCCTGCGAACCCCCAGCATTTCCTTTTTCAGTCTCGTTGCAAGGGACATTTGGCCGTTTCTCAATTTAAATTTGCACCAGTTTTGCATGGGAACGTGATCGAAATTGTGTAGCGTGATTGCTGGATTGTAGGGTTGGCGTTGTGTGAATCCAGTTGGGGTGGGTAGGTTGGGGTTCAGTATGTCATGCGTTCTCTTCCTTCCATCAATCCAAGGGTGTAAACCAGGCTAAGTCAACTGTGCAAATCAAGTTTCTTGGCTTTAACAGAGTTTCCACTATTGCTTGCCTTAATGTTTGTTTGTTTGGATCAAAGAAAGGCGGTCTAGAAATACCATACCTAAAAGAAAATTCTAAATAAACCACATTTTCATCTGGTTTGTGGTAGAAATTCAGACCACGCACTGACACAGAACTGGTCCATTAGAATCTTAGCAAATGCATTCACTCAACAGGCTAAGTAAGCTTTGGTAACTTTTTGTGATAGTGGTGCTAATGATAGCGGCAGAGTGTTGTACACGTTTGGCCCATCTGGTGAATTTGTGGAAGATATTGTGGCAGGTGTCAAACCCAGGAAATAGATTAAGTCTATGGGGACTGAAGGCTAAAACATATGAAGAACGGTTGCAAGAATTGAGTATGTCTAGTTTAATGAAGAGAAGGACTAAGGAGGAAAAGTGTTGCAGTATTTCAGGGGCTGCCACAAAGAAGAGGGAGTCAAGCTATTCTCCAAAGCACCTGAGGGCAGGACAAGAAGCAATGGGTGGAAACTAATAAGGAAAGAAGCAACTTAGAACCAAGGAGAAATTTCCTGACAGTGAGAACAATTTATCAGTGGAACAACTTGCCTCCAGAAGTTGTGAATGATCCAACACTGGAAGTCTTTAAGACATTGGATAACCATTTGTCTGAAGTGGTGTAGGGTATCCTGCCTAAGCAGAGGGTTGGACTAGAAGACCTCCAAGGTCCCTTCCAACTCTCTTATTTTATTCTATTCTAAGTCATGGACTAGGTGAAGCAAACTGCATGAATGTTGTGTAAATGGAAGCAATTGAGAAACCTGTTTATTTACTTAACGTATTTATAACCCACCCTACCCTGACTGTGAAGTTCTCAGGGCAGCTTCCAAAAATAAGCCAAATATTATAAAACGAAGAGATTATAAAACTCAAATCACCATATAGGAACCGGCATAAACAGTTCATCCGTTGGGATAGAGGGATAACAAAACAATTTTTTCGTTGTCTCCAAAGGTTAGCCGGATTGGGACTACCTATAACACTGAAGGGAAGATGTTCCAGAGAACAGGTAGTCCTTGTTTAGTGACTGCCTCATTTAGTGACCATTTGCCGGTGATGAAAAAAAATAATTTTATGACCAGTCTTTTACCTTTATGATCTTTGGCAGGTGTATAGCAAAGGAAGGAATCTGTTCTCTTCAATGGATATTAACAAACCCATCATTTTCGTCCCTCTTAATTCTTCCAGAAATCCCTTCAAGTCCCTTATTTAATCCCCATATTTTCAGAGGTGGGCTGCTGGGAGTTCGCAGGGGTTCGGGAAAACCTCTAGCTAAGATTCTGTGTGGTTCGAAGAACCCCCAAATCCCACTCCTGGCTGGCCCCGTCCACCCTGCCCCGCCCCTTCCAGGAGTCCCTACACGGCCTGTTTTGGATGCAGGTAAGTGCAGGGCACACACGGAGGCTTGAGGAGGGTGAAAAACGTGCCTACCAGAAGTTTGGGAAGGCCAGAAACAGGCCCGTTTCCAGCCTCTGGAGGGTCTCCGGAGCCTGGGGAGGCCGTTTTCGCCCTCCCGGAGGCTCAAGGAATGCCTCCGGAACCCGGGGAGGGCAAAAACACCCACCCACCCCCACTGTGGTGCAGGAGGCTGACTAGACCACGCCTACCATGGCCACGCCCACCCAGCAACTGGGCAGAGAACCCCTTGCTAAATTTTTTTTTTATTGCAAAAGTTTTACAATTACATTTTCACCCCTTTTTTCACCCTCCCCACCTCCCTCCCCAAACTTCCCATCCTCCCTAACCCTCCCTAACCCTCCCCCCCCAGACTTCCCTATTATGTACTCATAACTAATAACACTGATATATAAGCTTGAACCCATCCCTCATCCTGTATAATTTTTCCTCTTTGTCTCTTTACATTAAAATATTTCTAATACATTATTTTCAAATAAAAGCTATTTGATACTTTCTAGTTTGGTATTTGTTCTGAACATATTCTATCCACCTTTTCCATTCCCATTCATAAGTCTCTTGTGGACAGTCTTTTAAATATGCTGAAATCTTCGCCATCTCTGCAAAACTAGCCATCTTCAAAGTCCATTCTTCGATAGTGGGCAAAGCTTCATTCTTCCAATATTTACCTATCAACAATCTTGCTGCTGTTATCATATACAATATCAGTTTTATTTCACCCCGTGTAAAACCCTTAACTATACCCAATAAAAACAACTGTGGAGAAAATTGAATTTTTTTCTTCAAAACATTCTGCATGACCCACCAAATTTTTATCCAAAAAGCCCTAACTTTCCTGCAGGTCCACCAAACATGATAATACGTAGCATCTAAACATTCACATCTCCAACATTTTGGCTGAACATTAGGGTACATACATGACAACTTTTTAGGATCTAAATGCCATCTATAAAACATTTTATAAAAATTTTCTCTCAGGTTTTGCGACTGTGTAAATTTAACATTCTGAACCCAAATTTTTTCCCAAGTTTCCAGCATCACTGGTTCTTCAAAATTCTGTGCCCACTTAATCATACAATCTTTAACTAATTCCGTTTCTGAATCTCTTTCTAACAAAACATTATAAAGCCTTTTAATATGCATTGGACCTTTCTCTCTTATATGTCTAACCAATTCTTCCTCATGCAACATAATACCAGTTTTTTGGTCCTCTTTCCATCTCAGTTGTAATTGATTATATTGTAACCAAGTTAAGTTAATCCCTTCATCCAACAGTGTCTGTAATGTCTTCAGCTGCCATCTGCCCGCATCTGTGAAAAGAACCTCTTTATATAAAAACCCCCCCAAGTGACATTATATTTGTATTCCACAAAGTATGACCAAGATCCAGCCATAGCGGTATTTTATAATCCCATTTGAGTCGGTGCTTACCTTGCTGGAGGGTCTCCGGAGCCTGGGGAGGCCGTTTTCGCCCTCCCGGAGGCTCAAGGAATGCCTCCGGAACCCGGGGAGGGCAAAAACACCCACCCACCCCCACTGTGGTGCAGGAGGCTGACTAGACCACGCCTACCATGGCCACGCCCACCCAGCAACTGGGCAGAGAACCCCTTGCTAAAATTTTTGAAGCCCACCCCTGCATATTTTCCATAATAAAATGCAAAACTTGTCAATACACTTTTCCCCGTCTTCTTTTAGCAAATGTCCATAAAAGTTTTCCTGTCCTTTTCTTGGACTTATTTCTTAGCCGATGCTTAACTTTCAAAATGGACTCTGAATTTATGTCCCTGAGGCTTCAGGAAGCAGAAGCACGGTTACATTTAGGATAGATTGTTAGAATCATTGTAAAATGCCATTTCCCCAGCATGCTTCCTTCATTCACCCTTCAGCAGTTTTGCGTCTCCTGGATATCTTATTCACATCGACTAAGATTTCTGAGGCCTGAAGTTCTAATGCATTTGGATGGTACCAAGCTGAGGAAAGCTGTTTCAACTTATGTCCTGTCAGGGCTTGAGGCTCCCATTGCTGAAGTCAGATTGTCCAAAATATTTTTTTATTTCAAAATACTTGAAAGGGAGGTTTGGGGGCATGAAACAAAGCTTCGCAACCTATAGTCTTCTTCTGCCTTTGGAGTAAAACTTGGCTCTTCTAGGCCATGGAAATGAGGGGAGGGGGGTAATGGAGAGAGAGGAGCACTTAAGAAATACAAAAATTAACTAACTAACTAAATGAACTGTTGTATGTTGAGGATTAACTGTACATATATATAGGTAAAGGTAAAGGTTTCCCTTGCACATATGTGCTAGTCGTTCCCGACTCTAGGGGGCAGTGCTCATCTCCGTTTCAATGCCTAAGAGCCAGCACTGTCCGAAGACATCTCCATGGTCATATGGCTGGCATGACTAAACGCCAAAGGCTCACAGAACGCTCTTACCTTCCTACCAAAGGTGGTCCCTATTTTTCTACTTGCATTTTTTTACGTGCTTTCGAACTGCTAGGTTGGCAGAAGCTGGGACAAGTAATGGGAGCTCACACCATTAAGCAGCACTAGGGATTCGAACTGCTGAACTGCCGACCTTTCTGATTGACAAGCTCAGCGTCTTAGTCACTGAGCCACCGCGTTCCCTGTGTACATATATACATACCCCCAAAATGGGCTGTTATAGCCTTGAAGATGGGCTGTCTTAAGGATTCGGAGAGCTGTATGTAGAGGTGAGAATGAAACAAGCTTTTCGGAGATTTTGTCCCGTTGTAGATTACTCAGAATATTCCAAGAAAAAGGAATATTTTGTGGATCTGTTGAGTCCTGAGCTGGAGAGAAAACACAGTTCCCAATTTAATGCAAGCTGTAAGATGAAATGCACCAAATCGTTTTGCACATTTTACACTTTGTAGAAAAAACTAATTAATTTTAAGGTTTTGGGTTTTTTTTTCTTTCCCTTTTTACATTAAAAGAACACCTGCCTTCTCTTCCTCAGGAGTATTCCGACAGTCAGATGGCTCTTTTCAAAGTCATCTATGTTTGAAAACATAGCCCCGGGTTCTGAAAAACAGGGAGAGAGTTCAAGATGTAGAGGTCAAATGTTTCCTGGCAGGTTAAAGGAGGTATTTGGGAGCAAGCTGATTAGATCGCCTTCTGGCAAAAGGGGTGTTTTGTGCTTAATGTGCTAAACGTTGGGCTCAGAGATCCAAAATAAATGTGAAGGTGTTGGGCTTGGCAGAGGGGAGAACATGAGAACGGCTGACAGTGATTGGTGGAAAGGAGCCTTGTGCTCTGAGGCGTGAATTCCCATCTCCCCAGCTTTGACCTTCCCGACTCCTTCAGGTAGAAAGGAATGATCTTGACAGGTTGGTCGGAGAAGAAGGCAGGGAGCTGGGATGCAGAGAGAGAAGGGGGGAAAGGGTGCAGAGAGAGAGCAAGAGAGAGCGAGGAGTCCTTAGGGACAAGCTTTTGTCCCTTGTTGAGACATAGCTCTTCCTAAAATGTAGGCACCAGATTATCTCTTTCCTTTCAAAATTTAGACGTTCAAAGTTGGGGTAGAGATTTCTGGCACAAAGTAAAAGCTCAGATGGGGCACTAGAGAAGAAGAGAGAGAGAGGGAGGGAGGTGGAGAGAGAGAAAGTGAGAGAGAGAGAGAGAGAGAGAGAGAGAGAAAGCTCAGATGGGGCACTAGAGAAGAAGAGAGAGAAGGAGGGAGGGGGGAGAGATAGAAAGTGAGACACAAAGAGAGAGAGAGAGAGAGTAAAAGCTCAGATGGGGCACTAGAGAAGAGAGATAGAAGGAGGGAGCGAGCGAGCGAGAGACAGAGAGTAAAAGCTCAGATGGGCCACTAGAGAAGAAGAGAGAGAGGGAGAGGGAGGGACGCATAGAGAGAAAGAGAGAGAGAGAGTAAAAACTCAGATGGGCACTAGAGAAGAAGAGAGGGAGAGGGAGGGAGAGAGGGAGGGGTGGGGGAGAGAGAGACAGAGACAGAGAGACAGCAAGAGACAGAGAGAGACCTGTGTAGCTACCAGAGGGTGAGCTGGACGACAAGCTCTGGAAGCTTTAAAGAGCTAGGGAAAGCTCTTAATTCTTTGCTGGTATCTAATGAGAACCTAGATTTTGACCATCAAGAAATGGTAGCTCTAGAAGTTGGCCATTAGCTCTAAAAACAACAACAACAAATCTACTAGGTCGATGCTTGGTTTTGCAGGCTAATGTGCCCAATCCAGGACGAACCTGTAGCAACCCACCACTGCTATCCATCCTACCTATCTACCCATACTGCCTATCTATCCATCCTATTGATATATCCATCCTATCCATCCATCCATCTAGAGTTAAAATAAATCTACCCCTCCCTGTTATTTACAGTATTTGATTCACTAATGATGGCTCATTTTCCAGGTAGAAAGGATACTGAGAAAGGATCTCAGTTTCTGGGGCTCCTAGAATCCTTACAAATCCCCATAAGGAAAACTACATTTCCCATAGTCCCCAACCTCTGGACTTTGTAGCATTCAAAGAGCGTCTACCATAGAATAAGGAAAGTGAACTGCTGTGATGTGAGCCAGAGAGAATTTTTTGAAAAACAGGACCTCTCCATGTGAGTGTTGGGAATGGAAAATGTGCATACGCCCAGCCAACTAATTACCAACTTTGGCACCATCTCTCCTCCTCGCTGGTCACCGCTGAGTCACATTTCTAGCTTGTGGTTCTTCACAGCAGCAGCAGTCGGTACAGAAGCCTGACAGAAAGTGGAGTTGAGGAACTTCTTAGCTCCAGATAATTGTAACAAGCAGTGGTGGGATTCAAATAATTTAACAACTGGTTCTCTGCCCTAATGACCAGCTGGGTAGGCATGACCATGGTGGGCGTGGCCAGGGAGTGTGACAGGCAGCACTCGGCCTCCTGCACCCCCCTGGGAGCAAAAACGGGCCACAGGAGGGGAGGCACCACCTCTCTGCATCCCATTTTGGGCCTAGTAGGCCTCCCTGCACTTACCTGAGAGCCAAAATGGGGTGTGTGGGGACTCCTGGAAGGGGCAGAGAGGGGAGGGGCCAGCCAGCAATTTAACTACCAGTTTGCCCGAACCATCTGAATCCTTTGGTAACAAGACAGTCAGAGTTAAAAAAATAAATGAAACAGAATTGGTGATGATGCTTTAAACAGCTTGGAGCTTGACAATCGGAGAGACAAATTTTAAAATTGCCAAGTTCGGAGACCCCCTGTTCTAAGGAATGGTGGGAAATCCTTGTGCATCAAATAAACATCTATGGAAGATGGGAGCTATCCAAACTTTGGGAGGAACACTGGCTGGGATTACTAGCTTTGTGATTGATCTCTGTCCGTAGCTGTTTCTTTGCTCCTCATCTTCTCCCTGGTTTTGCATGTAAAGTAGCCGTCTGCTTCTTCAGCTGGTGGCCAGCTTCATCCATCAGCTTCACAGAATCTTAATCAGCCGTTTCACCCGTAAGAGCTAGGCTGGTTCCCCCCTCCCCAACCATCCCTTTCTCTTTCTCTCTCTCTCTCTCTGTCACACAGAAGCACACACACGTACTTTCCTGTTGATTGGTGGCTAGATTTAAGAACGACCAAGGTCAACCTGGCCCGCTCACCATCCTTGAATTACCCAGACACACTCAAGCACAAGAGATCAGACCATTTCACGTCAAGTTCAAATCACTTTGGGGATGGGCGATGGGAATCGAAGGAAGAATATCCACTCCCGTTTCATGCTTTCAGCCCTTAGCAACATTTCCTATATCGGTCTGTTTCTTTCTTTATTTTAGTCTTCTTAGGTCACCGACAGGGATTGTTACAAGCAGGAAATTTCCTGGGAGTAGACAACAAAGGGGGAATTGCAATTCAGTTTCCACTGTAGGTTTCGTGTAAGTTTAAACATAACTTGGGAGGAAGCTAAGTTAGCATTAGTGTGGATTTTTTTTGGGGGGGGGGGGACAATTAACTATTTTATTTTATTTATTTATTTATTTAATTTGTTGAACATGTACTAGATAACAGGTATACGTATAAACATGGACATAAACATAGGAAATAAGTACAAATAAATAGGGACAGTAGGACAGGGACGGTAGGCACGCTGGTGCGCTTATGCATGCCCCCCTTTACAGACCTCTTAGGAATGGGGTGAAGTCTACGGTAGACAGTTTAAGGTTGGAGCTGTGAGGGTTTGAGGATGTAACAATGGAGTCGGGTAGAGCAGTCCAGGCGTTGACCACTCTGTTGCTGAAGTCATATTTTCTGCAATCAAGTTTGGAGCGGTTTACCTTGAGTTTGTATCGATTGTTTGCCTGTGTATTATTGCGGTTGAAGCTGAAGTAGTCGTTGACAGGTAGGATGTTGTAGCAGACAATTTTGTGTACTACACTTAGGTCAAACCGTAAGCGGCGTAGTTCTAAGTTTTCCAATCCCAAAATTTCGAGCCTGGTGGCATAAGGGATTCGAGCAGAGGAGTGGAGGACTCTTCTCGTGAAATATCTCTGGACCCACTCAATCATGTTAATGTCTGATATACAGTGTGGATTCCAGGCAGACGAGCTGTATTCAAGAATTGGTCTGGCAAAGGTTTTGTATGCCCTAGTTTGCAGTACAATGTTACCGGAGAAGAAGCTTCACAAAATTAGGGTAACGACTCTTAATGCCTTTTTGGCAATGCTAGTACAGTGAGTTCTGGGGCTTAGATAGTTGGAGATGAGTACTCCCAGGTCCTTGACAGATTGAGAGTTTTGTGTTTCTGCGTGATTTGTTGATTTGTGTTTCTGCGTGGGATTTAACGTGTTTTGCAAAGCAGGACTTTTTATTTTATTTTATTGTGCAAACCCAGAAAGTGGATTAATACAATAATCAGGCTTAATGTGCGGAGTGAAAAACGATTAGAATCACCGGGTGAACGAGGCAATCCCTCTGTCCTTCAGGGATTTCGCTGCCTGGGAATATCGTCCTAGTGATTGAAGTCAGAGGTGAAGGGAAAAGGGAGGCACTTTAAAAAAACAAAAACAAAATAAGGAAACACCGTGTGGGAGAATAAGAACACCTCCAAAAATCAATAGGACACAGGAAATGTATGCTGACAGTGTTGAAAATGAAGAACGTTGTGTAGTTTTAGTAGGCTTTGAATTCCTACTCCCACAGGACAGTTCCCGCTGCAAAAAAGAAAAAGACAGGAATTCATTTTTTTGGAATATATGTTTTATTAATACATCTTTTTTAATAAACATAAGAAGTTCCATATCTTATTGAACAGTGTGTTGTCCGGGCACAGTAGAAATGCAACAATAATCATCGTCATAATCATAATAAAGATGTCAATATTAATCACAAAGTAATAGTACAATTAGTTTATCCACCTTGCAAAATTTTCAATACAATTTTTTTTAATCTTTCTTATTTTTTTAATTTCTAACCTCTGTTTCTGTTAGTTGGTAAAAGGTAAAGGTTCCCCTCGCATATATGTGCTAGTCGTTCCCGACTCTAGAGGGCGGTGCTCATCTCCATTTCAAAGCCGAAGAGCCAGCGCTGTCCGAAAACGTCTCCGTGGTCACGTGGCCGTCATGACTAAAGGCCAAAGGCGCACGGAACGCTGTTACCTTCCCACCAAAGGTGGCCCCTATTTTTCTACTTGCATTTTTTACATGCTTTCGAACTGCTAGGTTGGCAGAAGCTGTGACAAGGAACGGGAGCTCACCCCGTTATGCGGCGCTAGGGATTCGAACCGCTGAACTGCCGACCTTTCGATCAACAAGCTCTGTGTCTTAGCCACTGAGCCACCGCGTTCTGTTAGTTAGCCATCGGTAAAACAAATCCCATGTTAACAAGTATTCTGTTTCTTCCTTTTCTTTTCTTTTAAATGTCAATCTATCCATCTCGGCACATTCTAATATTTTTTTTAATAACACTTTCCTCTGTAGGGAGACAGGAATTCATTTGAGTGGAAAGGAAACATTACAGATATTTGAAAAGCTGATTTTTCAGATTTTTAGTTTGGAGCCTTAACTGCTTCTTGTTTTGCTGCAGTTTCATTTTCCAAGCAAACACCACTGAACTCTTTATGAACAGCAATCCTGGATGAGGTCATACAGAAATTTAGTATACAGGTAGTTCTCGACTTACGACTGGTCATTTAGCGACCATTGAAAGTTACGATGGACCTCCCTGGGGATACTTAGGAGCTGGTTCTGAAGTTCCAACCACTGCTTTTGCTCTGTGGTCATGTGAGCACATTTACGTCACGTGACTGCATTCTAATTATTTCCAGTTTTGGGCAAAACCAGCCTCATAGCAAATCATATTCTCCCGTCCCATTACAAGAGGCCACATTGTCTAAGGATTCTGGGTTCTAAAGTTAGAGAAAGACTGCAGTTTGCATGACATCAATCTTGAGATCCATTTCTGTTGCTTCCAGCAGCCCATACAATTCAGCAGTGGGTTGGACTAGAGGACCTCTAAGGTCCCTTCCAGGTCTGTTATTCTGTTTCTATTACAAAGGTGTTGCTGAACTTTGACGGCCAAATTATATTTGGGGCGAGGTGATTCTTTGCTTTTTTAAGACACTACACCTCCTCCCCATCAATCGTGCGCTTCACATGCTTATTATGGGGGAAAATACCCCTCCAATCTACCCCGCTAGAAAACCTCAATAACCTCCCCCCACCCACCCAATGTTACTGCAGGATTATCAGAGTCAAAGGAAAGCTGACGGTTTAATATCTTTGCCAATAAAAGGCATCTTTCCTTGAAAGGGAGCATGGGAAGTCTAAGCTAAGATGTAATCATCCTAAACAAGTATTTCTGAATCTCTGCAGAATAAATTTTCCCCACCATTGTGCAAATTCAGCTGTCCGATGAATCATTTGGGCTGTGCATTCCAGAAGAGACAGTGCAGCTTTCTGAATCTTGGCATATACCTTCCTTCCTTTCCCTTCCCTTCCCTTCCCTTCCCTCCCCTCCCCTCCCCTCCCCTCCCCTCCCCTCCCCTCCCCTCCCCTTCCCTTCCCTCCCCTCTCCTCCCCTCCCTTCCCTTTCTTCTTCTCCTTCTCCTTCTCCTTCTCCTTCTCCTTCTCCTTCTCCTTCTCCTTCTCCTTCTTCTTCTTCTTCTTCTTCTTCTTCTTCTTCTTCTTCTTCCCTCCTCCCTCCTCCTCCTCCTCCTCCTCCTCCTCCTCCTCCTCCTCCTCCTTTTCTCTCTCTTCCTCTCTCCCCCCCCCTCAGCACTTGATTGGGCACATCCAAATCATCTAATCATCTTCTGCCACAACAGTCATCACATCAAGTGACAGACATGCCTGGTCAAGCCAGACCTTGTAAAGTACAAATAGTACGGCTTATCTCTTCTGCCACAAAAGCCTTCTGTGTCTGAACTTTTGAGATTGCCTTCAGAACAGAATTTTGACTTGATTGCCTGGACAGTCAAGTTTGGGGGGTGGGGATGGCTGGTATATTCTTTCCTTTCCTTCCTTCCTTCTTTCCTTTCCTTCCTTCTTTCAGTGAGAGCCTTCAGCAAAGCAGGTAAGTTAGCATCTCCATAAGCAAAACCAGATCTTAATTCTAGCGCATCCTATTGTATCATCCCTACAGCCAGATTTGGCTTCTGGTCTTCATTTAGTTCTTCAAACCTGACCTGCTCACTTCTTCTTGCTGTCTTTACTCCTCCTTTGAAGCCTTCTCACATTCAGGCTGCAAGAGAGAAGCAGGAGCTTTGTTCAAGAAAAGCAGAACAAAATACCTAGGTACTCAACTTCTTTGAAACTCATCTAATTTGATACTCGACGCATTTTTACGTGAAAATGTTGTCCTGGCACTCATCATTTGTTTGGTACTCAAGCTAGAACATGTCAATGTCAGCTGCCTTGTGACTCACTAAATTATAATCTTATGGGAAAAATTTGTTTGGTGCTCATCGTTTTTGGTACTCAGCGTACCTCCTGGAACCAATTAACATTGAGTACCGAGTACCAAGGGACGCAATGGCTCAGTGGCTAAGATGCTGAGCTTGTCGATCGAAAGGTCGGCAGTTCAGCGGTTCGAATCCCTAGTGCTCCATAACGGGGTGAGCTCCCGTTACTTGTCCCAGTTTCTGCCAGCTTAGCAGTTCGAAAGCACATAAAAAATGCAAATGTAGAAAAATAGGGACCACCTTTGGTGGGAAGGTAACAATGCTCCGTGCACCAGTGGTGTTGAGTCATATTGGCCACATGACCACGGAGATGTCTTTGGTCAGTGCTGGCTCTTTGGCTTTGAAACGGAGATGAGCACCATCCCCTAAAGTCGGAAACGACTGGCACATATGTGCGAGGGGAACCTTTAACTTTACTTTACTGAGGTACCACAGCAGTGCTTCTCAACCTCAGTGATATGTGAAGTTCAACTTCCAGAATTCCCCAGCCTGTTGGCTGAAGAATTATGGGAGTTAAAGTCCAAATATCTTCTGGATGTTGAAGTCCATATATCCTAAATCCACATACAGATAGGCCTTGCCTTACAACCACTTGTTTGGAGACTGTTCAAAGTTACCATGGCACTGAGAAAAATGGACTTACATCCTGTCCTCATACTTAACAACCATCATGGCATCCCCTAGGTCACATGATCAACATTCAGCTACTTGACCACTCGGCCTGTTCTTACAATGATTGCAAGGATTTAGGATCATACGATCCCCATTTGTATCCTTCCGAGCTGGTTTCCAACAAGTAAATCAATGTAGGATCCGTTTATCAACTCTGGCAAAAAAAAAAAAAAAAAAAAAACCCTTACAAAATTGTGACTCTCTTAAAAACCACCTTCCTGAACAACAGAAATTCGGGTCTCAATTGTGGGCGTAAGTCGAGGAGCATCTGTACTTTAAGGTTGAGAAACATTGAATTAGAATCTTGGTTTGGCTTGATCCATGCAATCATATACAACAAGGGTGGGGAACTATGGCCCATTTAGGACTTGTGGACTTCAGGAATTCTGGGAGTTGAAGTCCGTAAAAGACTCATAGTTCCCCACTCCTGATATAGAAGATACCTGTACCTCTTATTCTTTCCAACAATCCAATTTGAAGCCAAGCTTCATTTGTGGTTGACTTAGAATAACAGAGTTGGAAGGGACCTTGGAGGTCTTCTAGTCCAACCCCCTGCTTAGGCAGGAAACCCTACACCACTTCAGACAAATGGTTATCCAACATCTTCTTAAAAGCTTCCAGTGTTGGAGCATTCACAACTTCTGGAGGCAAGTTGTTCCACTGATGAATTGTTCTCACTGTCAGGAAATTTCTCCTTAGTTCTAAGTTGCTTCTCTCCTTGATTAGTTTCCACCCATTGCTTCTTGTCCTGCCCTCAGGTGCTTTGGAGAATAGCTTGACTCCCTCTTCTTTGGGGCAGGACCTGAGATAGATGTCTTCATAGACATATCCCTACCATTTAAAAAAAAAAAAATCAGCAGCCGTATGCAAATGTTTTTGCACAGCTTTCCCGCAGAGTTTATTTTTCTTTTTCTTCTCTTTTGCTTCCCAGTTTAGCCCACAGCCCTGAGATTATCTAGAACTCTCTCATTTAAGCATTAGCCAAGCTTGACCTCCACTTTTCAAGAGGTATCTAATTAGTCACTGTCAAAGAGAGAGAGAGAGAGAGAGAGAGAGAGAGAGAGAGAGAGAGAGAGAGATGCTGGGTAGCATTATTTTGATCATATTCCTTTATAAATTAACCTGATTTGCACTTCCAGGAGTTACATGAAAATGAGAGCCTGGTTTACATTTAATTTTGGCAATATATTCTGAGGTAAAAAAATGCTTATTTTTAGGATCAGGTTTGTGTGTGTATGTCCCTGTGTGCGCCCGTGGATGGTGTATTTGTTACACTCCTATCTGAGATACGTATATTTTGGACTAGTGTGCCACTCTAAATGCATATTTTAAGGAAGAATATATGCAAACGTCGGCAGCTTTCAGGTAAAATTCCTACAAGGTTAAGTGTTTCAGATAAAGATGTATGAAAATTGCAAAGAAAAAAAAAAGGAGAAGAAACTAAAAATGTTCAGGCATCAGATTTTAACGTCGACACGAAGCCGCGGGGTGAGATCCTCCATCGCCATAGGCTGCAATATCATCAGTACATCGATGGTGCCCAATTATATCTTTCTGCCCCCGGCAAATTAAGCAATGCTGTGAACGTCTTATCCCAGCGCCTGGAGGTTGTGGAGGCCTGGGTGGTGGTGGGGGTAGAGGTGCAGGGAAACAGGCTTCTACTGATTGCTGGCAAGGCTGAGTGGCTTTCATTTTTGGGGTCTTCCAGTTCAGGACCATGACAAACAGACCCATTACACTAGGGATGTCAAATTTAAGGCCCCGGGGTAGATCTGGCCCGTGGGGTGCTTAGATCTGGCCTGCGGAAACAGTGGAAACAGTGAAGGACTGGTCCGTGGTGCCTCTGCCAGCAAAAACGGAGCTTGGGAGAGCCACCCAAAGCCCTCCTGAGCTCTGTTTTCACTGGCAGAGGGTCGCAGGAGACCGTCACAGCCGAAAATGGAGCTCGGGAGCCCGTTTTCACTGGCAAAGCGCTCAGACCACCACAGGCGCCCGCTGACATGAGTGACATTGAGCTGGCCACACCCACCCTGGCCCCGCGAGGTCAAACACAATCCTGATGCAGCCCTCTGTCACTGCGTTATTTTATTTACCAGCTGAGCCAATTATTTCTGGACTATCTGACTTTCCGTACCTTGCCAAGAATTGTTATCAGAAGCTACTACGCATGTCCGCATTCTTTCACTTGCTCTCACACTCTTCCCTTTGTTCTCATGCCACGAGGGTGACGACTGCTGGAAGGCAGCCGGCCCGAATTACTTTCAAAAATGTAGCAATTAACTTTCTTAGTTAGTGAGGTGTTTTATTTTTTTTATAACAAATAAATGAGTTTTATTAGAAACTTTTCTTTGTGTTTCTTTTTCGGAATATTGCAAACAAGGAATAAGCCTCGATTCATCTCCTCTAATTAAACCAGGGTGATTAGTCCCAGAGCCAAACATGGGATTAATAGATGCCCTGACACCCTCAATGAAATTGAGTTTGACACTCCTGCATTACATGGCCCGTGGCGGGGCGGCGGTGTTCCTTCTTGACTTGTGATTCCTGCTCAAAGAGCAGATGACAGTTGTGGCTAAGCGGCATGGGACAACTCATCGCAGCCAACCTGCCATGGACAACTCGCCACAGTCAACTCAGCATGGCCAATTCTCTGCAGCCAACAGCATGGCCAACTTACCGTGGGGCAACTCGCTGCAGGACAAGTCAACAATTCAATTTAATTGTTTAAAATAATTTTAAAAATACTTTTAATTTTTTTGTCACACACATTTTGTTTTGTCCCTCCTTTGGTATCCTTTAATAGCAATAGCAATAACACTTATATACCGCTTCACAGTGCTTCACAGCTCTCTGTAAGCGGTTTATAGAGCCAGCCTATTGCCCCCAACAATCTGGGTCCTCCTTTTAATGACCTTGGAAGGATGGAAGGCTGAGTCAACCTTGAGCCTGGTGAGGTTCGAACTGCCAATTGCAGATAGACGGCAGTCAGCAGAAGTAGCCTGCAGTACTGCACTCTAACCACTGCACCACTGCAGCTCTGATTGTATTCCACTATTTCTTTGATATTAGTGTAACTCTTGTCCCACAGCAAGTTGCCCTACGGTGAGTTGGCCATGGTGAGTTGGCCATGGTGAATTCCCTGTGGCACATTGTCATAGACCTGTGGCTAGGAGGGCTTTTGCAAAGCTTTGTGTTATGTGCCAATTGTACCCATTCTTGCACCAGGAGGCTCTGCTCGTGGTCCTTCATGGCTTGGTCACCTCCCGGATAGACTGTTGCAACCTTACCCATTTCTGTGTAACTACCCAAGCTTGCATACTTTCACGTCCCGTGAAAATTCTCTTTGTGAAACCGATGGGTTCTGCTTTTGCCATCTCTTGGGGGAGGGGTGCAGTTCTTCACAGCTCAACGTTCATGTTTTCTTCTCATGTTGTGTCTTTGGCTGCCCAGGGCTGCTGGTTCGAGGTGCAGATTTCAGTCAGCCAGCTGACAATTACACAGTTTGCCAAGGGGACAACGCAACGCTAAGGTGAGCTTCTTCCTGCGACACCACAATTGCATGGGGTAGGCGTGATTTTCCCTGCTGGAGTTTTGCGGTGAGGTTTTCATGTGGGTTAATTAGTTTGAGCCTTCAGAGCTCTGTATGCTTTTGCATGTATGAACTGCACCTCGTATTCGAAACTTACTTGACTTTGTCAAGTCCCCAGCCCTGATTCCCTGCACCATTGGAAAACTACATCTCAGTCTGAAATTAGATTAACAGAGTTGGAAGAGACTTTGTAGGTCATCTAGTCGAATCTCCCTGTCCAAGCAGGAGACCCTTCACCATTTTTGACAAATGGCAGTCCAATCTCTTCTTGAAAGCCTCCAGTGATGAAGCTCCCACAACTTCCGAAGGCAACTTCTGTTCCATTGGTTGATTGTTCTCACTATCAGAAAATTTCTCCTTATTTCTAGGTTGAATCTCTCCTTGATCAGTTTCCATCCATTATTCCTTGTCTGGCCTTCAGGTGTTTTGGAAAATAGCTTGATCCCCCTCCTCTCTGTGGCAGCCCCTCAAATATTGGAAGACTGCTATCATGTCTCCCCTGGTCCTTCTCTTCACTAGACCAGCCATGCCCAGTTCCTGCAACCATTCATCGTATGTTTTAGCCTCCAGTCCCCTAATCATCTGGGTTGCTCTTCTCCGCACTTTTTCTAGAATCTTAACTCTATCAGTGTTTGTCAATATCATTCCAAACCAGTGGGATGACTCTGAAAATCCCAATTAAAGGAGCTAATATTTGCAAACCACTGAGCAATGGAAGAAGTTATTTTTAATCTGGGATGAACAAATTAAAGACCTAGGAGTATCATGCGTCTTCTGTGACATGATACACACAGGTAGTCCTTGGTTTATGACTGCAACTGAGCTCTGTTGCTAAGCGAGGCAGTTGTTAAGTGAATTTTGCTACCTTTCTTGCCGTGGTTGTTAAGTGAATCGCCGCATCTAGGCGAGTAGCACAGCTGTTAAGTGAATCGGACTTCCCCGTGGAGTTTGCTCGTCAGAAGCTCACACAAATGACCCTGTCGTGAGTAGGAGTCCATTGCCAAGCATCCGAATTTTGATCATGTGCCCTTGGGGATCCTGCAGGGGTTGTAAGTGTGGAAAAACCAGGCCATAGGTCATTTTTTTCACTGCCATTGTAACTCTGAACGGTCCCTAAATGAACTGTTGTTAATTGAGGTCTACCTGTATGAGCAGGGATGGGCTTCAAAAATTTTAGCAAGGGGTTCTCTGCCTGGTTGCTGGGTGGGCGTGGCCTATTCGGCCTCCTGCACCATGGCGGTGGGGGGGCATTTTTGCCCTCCCAGGGCTCTGGAGGTTTTTCTCGAGCCTCCGGGAGGGTGAAAATGGCCTCCCCAGGCTCCGGAGGCCCTCTGGAGCCCGTTTCCAGCCTTCCCGAACTTCTGGTAGGCCCGTTTTTCGCCCTCCCCGAACCTCTGCATGCGCTCTGCACTTACCTGTATCCAAAATGGGCCGCGTGGGGACTCCCGGGAGGGGCGGGGTGAGCGGGGCAGGGCCAGCCAGGAGAGGATTTGGAGGTTCTCTGAACTGCACAGAATCTTAGCTAGAGGTTCTCCCGAACCCCTACGAACCCCCAGCAGCCCACCGCTGTGTATGGGTCGTCCCCTTAACCCCGTTATGTTGTTCTTTTCTCTGGGTGGGTGGGTCGGAACCCAGCATATTTTCATGCCTCTGGTTTCTGTTTTCTGATTTAGCCCTCCCCCCACCCCCCACCACCTGTGTTTCAGCACAGCGTCTTGCCTCGGTTTAAATAAAAGATAGCTCTGTGGCCAAATGCACGGTTACCTGCCTTAACGCATTAATAGCAGCCAGCAATGACTTACAAAATGGCTAATAACTCTGTCAAGAGCAACATAAATTTACCTGGCCTTGATTTTAATACTCTTGCATTCTTTCAGAATGAGACCATTTCCCGTGTCTGGGGGAATACAATTCCCTCAGCCCACATGAACGTCACTATTATATGGTGCTTAGCGGAGCTTTTAGTTTATCCATTGAGTCTGCAACCCCCTTTCTGTAACTGTTTTCTGTTCTTCTTTGTTTCCCCCCCCCCAAACCGCATAGGGTTGGTTTGCACATGCTGCCAAGCCGTGATGTGGTTGGTTTATAGTTTAATATGGTGTGAGAAACGTCCGCTTAGAGCAATCTTTCCCGGCCTTGGGAACTTTTAAGATGTGTGGACTTCAACTCCCAGAATTCCTCAGCCTGCCAGTGGAGTTCTGGGAGTTGACGTCCACACATCTTAAAAGTTCCCAAAGTTGGGAAACACGTTGTCTTAATAGTTTGGCATGATCAGAGAAGGATCCACAAAAAGGATCCATTCCTCACCTAGAATAGGAGAACCTCTAGGGTGAATTCTCTTTTTGGGGTAATCTATCCTGTCTGTCATCCGTTCCATAAAACCCAAATTCATTTTTTTTTAAAAAAAAATATGCAAAAAGTTCACATAAAGGGTTTCCAGGCACAAATAAATGTAGATACATTGTCTTTTCTCTAATCAAAGAAATTAGTTTATTCATCTCAGCAAAATCTGTTAATTTCACCAATTAATATCTCCATGGTGTGTGTGTCCTTCCCGCCCATCCATCTTTCTAGTGGACCAGACACTTCATTAGTTAAACACCAGAGCCTTGGTAGTACAGGGGCTTAAGGCACCCTGTTATTAAGCTTGTTAAGACCAGCTGCCTGCAATTACTGCAGGGTTCGAATCTCGCCAAGGCTCAAGGTTGACTCAGCCTTCCATCCTTTCTAAGGTAGGTGAAATGAGGACCCAGTTTGTGGGGGCAATAAGCTGACTTTGTATAAATATACAAAAGGATGAAGGCTATTGCTGAGCACATTGTAAGCCGCCCTGAGTCTTCGGAGAAGGGCGGCATATAAATCAAATTAAAAAAAAAAAAACACACAAAACCCTGATTCCCCATTCTTTTTCAGCCCTATACAATGAATGCATTTGAATCTTGATTGTTTCCCCCCTGGGTCCTTCCTTCCTTCCTTCCTTCCTTCCTTCCTTCCTTCCTTCCTTCCTTCCTTCCTTCCTTCCTTCCTCCCTCCCTCCCTCCCTCCCTCCCTTCCTTCCTTCCTTCCTCCCTTCCCTTCCCTTCCTTTCCTTTCCTTTCCTTTCCTTTCCTTTCCTTTCCTTTCCTTTCCTTTCTTCTTTCCTTCCTTTCCTTCCTTCCTCCCTTCCTCCCTCCCTTCCCTTCCCTTCCCTTCCCTTCCCTTCCTTCCCTTCCCTTCCTTCCTTTCCTTTCCTTTCCTTTCCTTTCCTTTCCTTTCCTTTCTTCCTTTCCTTTTTTCCTTCCTTTCCTTTCCTTTCTTTCCTTTTCTTTCCTTTCCTTTCCTTTCCTTTCCTTTCCTTTCCTTCTTTCCTTCCTTCCTTCTGAGGCCATATCAAAGGTCTTTGTTCCTGGATTTGCATCAAAGGCATGGAGATGCAAATAGCCAGACCAGTCTCCTCCCCCCTCCTCCTTCTCCTCCCCCTCCCTCTCCTCTCTTGATATTCCTCAGAATGGTCCCAGTGTTTCTGGAACTCAACAGCTTTAAGATGGGTGGATGTCAACTTCCAGAAACCCACCAGTCAGCTATGCTAGAACTGGAAATCCACCCATCCTAAAGTCACCAAGTTTGAGAAATATGGTCTACCCACACTCCGCCTTCTTTTAAGCTATCAGAGGAGAATGTCACCTTAATAGCTTGATAGCTCAGGTGCAGAGGGTCTTCCAACACCACCAATTTTTTTTAAGGGGGCAAGATTCCTCTCCTGTATTTTTTTACACTGCGTACTGTATGGTACTTTACGTAGTGCCTCCAGATGTCTCTTCCACAAGGCAGTTATCCCACCTCCGCTCACATTAGAAGCTGTGAGTCAGCATGCCAACATCCTGCCTCTTGCCATTTTTTCATTGCTCAGGTTTTTTTTCCCTCCTCTTCTCCTTTCTCCTCCCTTCCCTCTCCTCCCCCACCCCCCACCCCCCGGCTGTCCCCTTGAGCAACCTGCACTGTACTGGATTCCCCAGCCTGAATCCGTGGAGACTCTGACCTACTTCCCAAGACTTCTCTGCCCTACCTTGTTTTTTTTTGCAGAATAAAAGGAGGAGGAGGAAATGAAGTCTTGAGTTGTAGGAATGGAAAAAGGGAAAAATACTGTGTCGGGAGGGGGGGGCTTTCAATATTCTATTAACCCCCAGGAAGAAAGGCGGGAGCCCTTAATCTCATTTCCCAGGGAAGACTTGCCTGGCTCAGTTAGATCTCAAATCATCCTGCTGTTGAAAAGGGATGAGGACTGTAGATGCCAATAGATTTCAGAAGTGCTGAGGACTATAAAAAAGGGGGCTGGTGGGGGAGGCGGTTATATGTTGCCCACCCTGGTTTAATCCATCATTCTGTGTGTCAACATAGTGTACTGAGTACTGCATGGATCACTGGCATGGATCACTCGGCAACTTTTAAGACTTGTGGACTTCAACTTCCAGAATCCATCAGCCAGAATGGCTGGCTGAAGAAATTCTGGGAGTTGAAGTCCACAAGTCTTAAAGTTGCCAAGTTTAAGTTTGGAGACCCACAGCCATAGAGAAGCTCACTATGACGGTGTCGTGAAAATGGCTATTCCAGCCACACTCTTTCCCCAACTGGTGTCGATATTTAGCAATATCCTCACAGGTTCCATAGTTGTGTACTAGGAGAAGAAGCTAAGCTGCCTTTTGTTAGTGCCAAAGTAGCTGCCAATTAAGGAAACTGGATATCCCTAATTTCTATGATAGCATGTTGCCTCTTTGCCTGCCTGACTCTGAATTTCACAACCTTAGCCATTCATTATAAGGTGGGTGGACTTCAACTCCCATAATACCTCAGCCAGCACAATTGAAGTCTACACATCTTAAAATGACTGAGATTGGGAAGCACTGCCCTAGATTAATGTGTATTTCTTTAAATGCGCTGGAATAAAATGAATGAGGAGGTAGTCAGAGCCTCTGACTCAGTTTCTCCCCTTCAACCCATCAGCTCTCCTATGGGGCCTTCTGTGGCAACTAAGCTTGCACCCTTTGCCCTCTGTCAGGAGCTAGAAGATAAATGGTGTGCCAGGGTTGGTTGGGCAGAGGAGTTGGGTTAGGAGAAATCTCACAGTCCCCTTTCTTGATACTTTAGGAGACATGTAAATGAATTGACTATGGGTCTGGTCAACCCTCTATCCCAGGGGTGTCAAACTCAAGGCCCGTGAGCCAGATGCGGCCTGCGGGGTATTTAAATCCAGCCTTAAGGGCCGGCCTGGAGATATCAAAGGACCCACCTGCAGTGCCTCTGCCAGCCAAAATGGGCTGCATGTGGCCTCCCTGTGGCCCGTTTTCAGCCTCCACAGCCTCCAGCAGCAATCTGCTGGCCGAAAATGGGCTGCACAGAGGCCTCCTCGCGATCTGTTTTCAGCAGGCAGAATGCTGCAGGAAGCCATGGAGGGCAAAAACAAGGTTCCCCATTTTGGCTGGTAAAGTGCTGCAGAAGGCCATTCAGGCCCAAAATGGAGCAGAAGGGGCCAGCAGAGCGCTACAGGAGGCATCCTTCCCGTCTCCCTCTCCCGCTGTCCCCCCGCCGGCCCGCATAGAACTACAATGCTAATCCGGCCCTCAAAGAAATCCAGTTTGACATCCCTGCTCTGTCCGATTGTTTTTCAACCTCAGCAACTTTAAGCTGTGTAGGCTTCAATTCCTAGAATTCCCCAACCAGCATGAGGAATTCCGGGAGTTGAAGTTCACACAGCTTAAAGTTGCTGAGGTTGAAAAACGCTGCTGTATCCACTAGGTTAGAGAAATCTTTGAGAAAGGGTAAGATCAGATCCTTAGAGGAGGGAAATACCTGTGGACCTACTTGTCATCTAGCCTGACATTAATACCTGAGAGAGTTCTAGAGCTGATCATAGCGCAATGTATCTATCAACGCTGTGAAAACCATGTGGTGATTTTCAGAAGTCAGCATGGATTTGTCAAGAGCAAGTCTTGACAGATTAACTGTTTTTCATTTATTTATTTATTTTTGATTGAGTATCTTCCTGAGTAGATAGTGGGGTTGTTGGGAACGTAATATATCATGACTTCAGTAAAGCATTTGACAAAGTACCCCATGACATTCTTAGCAAGATAATTAAGTGGGGTTTGAGTGGCATGGCAATTATGTAGAGCTATAACTTGCTAAAACTCATACGTGCTCATCCGTGGTTACTCACCACGTGTGGGAGGAATCAATTGGAGATATCAAAGGAGTGGCATGAGGTTCATTTCTAGGACCAGTCATCTTCAACATTTTCATTCATGACTTGGATAAAGGAGGTGAATAGAATGCTTTTCAAATTTCTTGGAACAAGGAAGATATTGTGGACACACAAAACCCACTATTCTGGGATTCAGTAGACATTCAGATTCAAAATGAGCAGAAAGCTGCACAAATACCTGGAAGGAGAGGAATATCTTGGCTTTGAACCAAAAATATTGGTGGAATGTTCACCCCATTCTTGGGGTGGACATTCCACCAATAAGGATCCACTGCTGAAAAGGCCTGTTCTTTACAATTACTCTCCGTTTCAAAGCCGAAGAGCCAATGCTGTCCGAAGACGTCTCCATGGTCATATGGCCGGCATGACTAAACGCCAAAGGCACATGGAACGCTGTTACCTTCCCACCAAAGGTGGTCTCTATTTTTCTACTTGCATTTTTTACGTGCTTTCGAACTGCTAGGTTGGCAGAAGCTGGGACAAGTAACAGGAGCTCTCCCCATTACGCGGCACTAGGGATTCGAACTGCTGAACTGCCAAACTTTTGATCGACAAGCTCGGCATCTTAGTCACTGAGCCACCACATCCCCTCAATGTTTAAGGATGACTATAGGAGATGACCAGGCTGAGGCCGAGGGAGGGGTCAAATGCATTATCAGCCTTGAGTCCCTTCGTACCCACAAGAAATCTAAGTCCATCCCACCTTGAATTCCATTGACTCTTATTTGCCGCCAACTTCCTTTGACCATTAGTAGTTCAGATTCTTGTAGAGAGCTTTAGCAACTGATAAACTTACGTATTCGTCTGATCTACCTGGATCTTCTGATTTCCCGGGGGCTTGACAGTGACCAAAGAATCAAGGCAGAGAACAAAGCCTTGAGATAAAACTTTTCTTTAAAGAAAAGGAAGAAGAAAGAACTACATGATTTCACTAAATGGATAAGTTTGAACCTCTAAGGTCTAGGACTCTAACCTCTTTTTCTTCAAGGCACACTTCTGGCTGGGTGTTTGGCTTTAGAGCTGCATTATGTCACGAGAGATCAGCAGCAATAGCACTCCGGTCATATTTGGGGCCAGCCCTGATTGGAAAGGGTGAATTCGAAGTCTTTTCTCCTTGAAGCTCTTTTCCCATTATCTTTACGGGTGTTTGTCCAATCTATGTCTGACAGCTGTCAGGAACCAAGAAATCAGATGACTTAGTGCCCTTTGCCTTCAAGCCAGAGAAAAAACATTTAAATAATTAAATCTTCCATCTCGGAGCAGCAGGGCAGTGACAGCGTGTCTGTAGAAATTAGGGGGTCCATCTGGCTGGTGAGAAGCCAGGCCACAAGGTGGTTGGGGGGGTCAGGTGGAGGCGGCGGGAGGAAGCACCCAAAGCCTGGTTGAAAGAGGTTGCATTTGAAAGAGTCCTTGTAGGCACAGCAGGTTCACAAATCCGAGGACGTTGTTATCTCCTTTTTATATTGTTATATAAACCCAGAACAACTAGACACAAGAACAGTTTTTTCCCTGAACGCCTTCACCCTGCTAAACAAATAATTCCCTCAACACTGTCAAACTATTCACTAAGTCTGCATTACTATTACTATTAGTCTTCTCATCGTTCCTATCACCCATCTCCCCCCCACTTATGACTGTATAACTGTAACCTTGTTGCTTGTATTCTTACGATTTATATTGATTGTTTCCTAGTATGATTCGATTGCTTATTTGTACCCTATGACTATCATTAAGTGTTGTACCTTATGATTCTTGACGAACGTATCTTGTCTTTTATGTACACTGAGAGCCTATGCACCAAAGACAAATTCCTTCTGTGTCCAATCACACTTGGCCAATAAAGAAGTCTACTATTCTACTACTATTATATTGTTAAGATATTGTCACCTACTTTTTTTATCGTTACCTTTTTTTATTGTTGTCACTATGATATAAAAAAGGTGTTAAGACTCTAGAAAGAGCACAGAGAAGAGCAACAAAGATGATTAGGAGACTGGAGGCTAAAACATATGAAGAATGGTTGCAGGAACTGGGGATGTCTAGTTCAGGGTTCTGCAACCTTAAACACTCAAAGAGCCATTTGGACCCATTTCCCACAGAAAAGAAAACACCGGGAGTCACAAAACCTTGATAGATGTGGCCAACTCGATGTCACTCACTTTCACCAGTCACATGACCCCCTAGCCACGCCTACCCAGCCAGTCATTAGGGCAGAGAACCGGTTGTTAAAAAACAACGGGAACCACAAAATCTTTTTGACATCTCTCTCTACCCCCTCCCTCTCTCTACCCCCCCTCTCTGTATCTCTCTATGTCTCTCTCTCCCCCCCTTTCTCTGTATCTCTCTGTCTCTGCCCCAGCCGCTTCTCCATCCCCCGCCATCACCCTTATGTTCTCAGGCCAGGAGAGGAGTGACTGGGAGGGGAGGGCGAGGGGTGGGGCCAGCCAGTGGTGGGATCATCCAACAGGGAACCACAACAGAGAGCCCAGAGAGCCGCATGTGGCTCCGGAGTGGCAGGTTGTGGACACCTGGTCTAGTTTAATGAAAAGAAGGACTGGGGTGACATGATAGCAGTGTTCCAACATCTCAGCGGCTGCCACAAAGAAGAGGGAGGGGGTCTTCTTTTCTTTTTCTTCTCTTGCACTTTGAGCTTTTCCTTTACTGACTTAGTTCTTCTTTTCTTTTTTTCATTTTATATTAGTTAGCATTTGTTTTTATCTCATTTTTTTTTTAAAAAATCATTAATAAAATTAGAGAACAGATGCTATAATAACATGGGTTTGGGGACTTCAAAGAGTTCAGTGGAGGCACCCAAAGGCTTTTCCGTGCCCTGAGAAGAACCTGGAGTTATGATGCTCTTCTTTCCTCTTTCTTCCTGTCTTTCCTAAAGGGAAGAGAGATACATCCGTCTCTCAGAGATAAAAAAAATGGGCTGATTTTTTTACAACTGATTGTAAGTCTTTTTCCTCTGAAAACATTTCACATCTCATCTGGGGTGGGATTCAGCCGGTTTGGGCGAACATTAGTTCCGATGATCAGCTGAGAGCGAACCGGTTCGCTCTGACGATCAGCTGGGCCCTTCTGCCCACCCCTGTGCTATACCAACCTATATTTCCTTTGTTTGAAGCCCAGCTGATAGGCGCGGTAGAGCGGATTGCCATACCTCAGCTGTTTTACTCACCGGAGCTGCAGTAGAAGGTAAGTTTTAGAGCTGTTTTCAAATGTACTGTGCGTGCACGGCACACGTGTTTGGCAAATGTGCAAGTGAAGTACACACTCAGCAAACCGGTTGTTACGTCAGTTGAATCCCACCACTCATCTCATCCAAGAAGCTTCTTTAGTTCTAACTCAGAAGAAGTTTCTTGGATGAGAAGCAAAATGTTTTCAAAGACAAAAAAAGAAGAAAGCCCAGTTATTTTTAGGGGAAAAAAAAAACACCTTTGGGACAACCATGACTCTCCATAGACGCTCACTCTTATTCCTTCTGCCTCCCCTTCTCTACAGCTGCTACATAGACCAACAGGTGACGCGTGTGGCTTGGCTGAACCGTTCCAACATCTTGTATGCTGGCAACGACAAATGGTCCATTGACCTGCGAGTGCAGCTACTACAGTACAGCCCCTCTGAGTTCAGCATCATGATCAGCCACGTCGATGTGTACGATGAAGGGCTCTACACATGTTCGTTCCAGACCCAGGACAAGCCTCACACCTCGCAGGTGTACCTCATCGTATATGGTATGGGTGCAAGAAAAGGAAGGGAGGGTCTGGAGCACCTCCAGGTGACGCTTCGCACAAATAAGACCTCTCTGATGTCACCGTGTTGAGAAGCTGACCTAGCTTGTTTCTGTCCAGCGATCCTGTTCATGAAATTGCAATGGGTGGAAAGTCTTGTTTTTTTAGATGTTTCCTAGCAATATTTCCATAAGGTCTTCTCCAGGCAACAAAGGTGGCTTGGCATGCTTGGCCAATCGTTCTCATTGCCATCCGTTAGGTATTTCCTGTACGACCAGATCAATGCAGATATGGGAAGGATGTGATATGTTCTCTCTCTTTTTGCTAGACTAGTGGTGAGGCCATTTTTGTTATTTTGAGAGGAGCAGGAGCTTGAGATAGAACATTTTTGGCAAGCTCTTATGCATCAGCCAGAGGAACACTGACTAACTCAGATAAGTTCTCAAGATTTCAAAGCTGGAGAAGGCAAAGAGGATGAGGGATTTGCTTCAAGCTGCTTCTGAGAGATTGGGGAAGGGAAACAGTGTAATGTGGAAGTGCCCTGATTCCAAAAACCTGCAAATGTTGTGCCCAGATAAGACTTTTATGGTGCAATTGTCCTGGTTTTTTTTTATTATTATTATTATTATTATTTCATGGAATTTTACTATCGACGGCAGAGAGAAGATTCCAAATTACATTGTCTCTCATATCTAACATAGAATTCTGGGAGTTGGAAGTCCACAAGTCTTAAAAGTTGCCAAGTTTGGAGACGCCTGTCCTAAGGTGTGATTCACATTCCAGGCTAAACTCTCATACCAGATCCGCAAAACCGATGCCTATATTGTTTTGGACTCTTCCCATAAACTATAGGATGGCTTAACTTTGTGGCATAGGCTCATCTGATTGGCCAATCCAAATTAGCCAGTTCCAAAGTAGTCTAGTAAAAAGAGTTGTGTGAACCCAGCCAAAGGATCTGTAGAGAAATAACTCTTCTCCATCTATACATTCCCAAAGAAGGGGGTGTATATGTTGGCCTCTGAGAACCCAAGTCTCTTCCCAGCTGTCAAAACCAGCTAAAAAAATTTTTCTTCTCTCTCTCTTTCTTCCTTTTCACTTTCTTCCCCAATTCCCAGGCACCTCCAGCCTTTCTGCTGTATTAGCAAAAGCCACAACTGCAACGCTGTGCACCCCGTAATTATAGCCCCACACATCCCCCTTTCTCGTAGTTGCTGGAGCCGGGAAGCTGCTACAATACAAACTGATTGGACTCAGTCTGGGATGAGCAACCTGCAGATTAAGGAAACAGCTGTTCTCCTTCTCCCATAGCTCTGCCACTGCAGACACAACCCCAGTTTATCCTAAAAACAATGTGGATCGTTAAACCCAATCTGGGGGGGGGGTTGTATTTTTTTCATTGAAGGAGAGGGGAGGCTTCTTCCGCTGCAACAGGGAAGGAAGCCCGAAGCATCCCGTGCTGAGGCGGTAGTCCAAAGATAAGGAGGTGGGACAGTGATTTGCGAAATGTGGGGAGTACAGTGCACCTGATGTTGGCTCCACATCTCCAGGGCTTCTGTATTTTCTCTTGGGGGGGTTTCTATCAGCAGTGGTGAAGGCTGGTCACTAGATGGCAGAAGAGTTGGCCGAGGAAGATTTCGGAATTCCCTTCATCCACCAAGGAACAGTTGCCTTCTTCTTCCAGGGCTGAGAGAGCAAGAGAGAAGCACTGGTCCAAAGTCACTCATTGGATTTGTGCCTAAAGCAGGACTAGACCTCCCCATCTCCTCACTTCTCATCCAGTGTCCATTATTCCAATTGGGTCTCTAAATATCAAGGGATCTTCAGGAGAGCTTTACTTGTTGTCTTCTTTTGAACCTTTATCTCTCCCTCTTCTTGTGGGCTGAGGCCTCTTTTTTCCTTTGTCCCATCTCAGCTCTGCCTTCTGTCTCCCAAGGTCATTCTCCCATGCCTTTATGCCACCTCTCTCTTTTAAACTCCACAGTTCCAGCTCGGATCGTGAACATTTCCGCAGCTGTGACGGTGAACGAAGGAAGCAATGTGAATTTGCTGTGCCTGGCAGTGGGAAAACCGGAACCGACGGTAATTTGGCGACAGCTGAAAGGTGAGGAAAGCTGGAGGAGGTGCTGCCCACCCCCTCACCCCCCATTGCAAGCTACTAATTGCCAGCATAAGTGAGAATGGGTGGGTCAGGGAGCTGTGTTCACACCACATGCTAAACATGATTAAATATAAATGAATCCCTGTTTTCAGAGTTTGCAGGATATTTTGAGTCATGCACTGATCAAATGGCCTGGGGTTCATATAACCACTAACCCCTAGTATCGAACCAAGATTAAAATAGACCAAGTTTAGCATTTGTATGACATCAACTGCTCGTTTTAAACTCTCCAGATTGAGCATGTCTAGACACAGCTTGGGTGCCTCCACAGAGGTGGTGTCTGCCAGGTCTCAAGGCGTCTTTTAAGCAGATGGAATTTAGTCCTAAATGCAGAAATCTGCCTTTTTTTAAAAAAAAAATATCTCTCCCCCTCCCGATCTCATCCCTTATTCCCCCATTTAAATAAATCAAATCAGCCTTTTCTTAAGGCTGCAAAAAAAAAAAAAAATCCATTGAAAAGCTGTGGGCAATATGTATGAAATCCCAGATACTTGGGGTGGAGGAAGGAAAAAGTAGTGAGCTGGGCTGAACAGACAATATTGACGGGGATTGAGATTTTACATGTCAACATAAATCAACATTCCTCCTGGACCCCATAATGAGCAGGATAGAATGCTATTTTATTTATCTGTTGGCTCGGTTTGTTCCTGCCGCAAAAAAAGCCGACTTCCCTTCATGCAGAATTTTGCTTCATTCATAAAAGGAGCACAGCTGCAGCAAAGCGACGCTGCCGAAGATTTGAATTGGAGTTTTGACATTTTGCATGAAATGTTGTGAATGGAAGGGAACAAGGCGAGGTAGCGAGTGATGACATCCTAATAGGAACACTGCATTTCTGACTCACCGGGAGATGGAGCCTTATTGGAGAGCTTCCCTTCCTAACTGTGCATTGTGTTAGAGGCAGCTGACTATTTGGTTTATTGCGTACACCAACAATTTAATCTATAGGTAATCTTAAAACTGGAGGGGGGGTGCCGCGCGCGATGGCTCAGCGGTTAAAGACGCTGCGCTTGGAGAGCTGACAATCCGGGTTCGAGACCCGAGTTCCGCGCAGCAGGGTGAGCTCCTGTTCTTCTCCCAGCTCCTGCTCACCTAACAGTTCGAAAGCATGCAAATGCGAGTAGATAAATAGGACCAATAGAACAATGTAGCCATGCTGTCCACATAATCATGGAAATGGTCTTCGGACAGTGCTGGCTTCCTCGGCCAAGAAACGAAGATGAGCACCGTGCCCTAGAGTCGGACATGATTGACAGGGAAATCTTTACCGTGATCTTAAAACTAGTCAGGCAGTAGCATTACCGTCCCCATCTCCACCTCTGCAGAATATGGCAGTTTCATGACAGTTATGGTAACCGCCACTAGCTCTGAATTTGCTTTCTGCACTCTGATTATCTCGGCCTGGGATCTAACTTTCTTCTCTTTCATTTTTGCAGTAGTACAAGATGTTCTTTGAAAATCAGTGTATTCTTTGAGCTAAAAATCACTTAAGGGTTGGTTGTGAGAATGCCCATTTGGGGCATCCCTCCCTCCTCTGTCTGCCCCTTATGTCTGCCCTGTGTGGGGCAGCCCCTGCATGGAGGAGGCCTGGATAACCGTGTTGTGTCATGTGTGTTTTCTTGTGTGTAAGTCTGTTTGTGTCTGTCTCCCTGCCACTGGCCCTGACCCCGTTCCTGCCTCCCTCCTGCCTCCTTCCCCACAGATGGATTCACCAGTGAAGGAGAGTATCTGGAAATCTCAGAGATCAACCGAGAACAAGCTGGGGAATATGCATGCATCACAGCAAACGGGGTCTCAACACCAGACATCAAACACGTCCTTATCACAGTCAATTGTGAGGCAACTTTTCATTTCCTTCCTGCCCTGCATGCTCACCTGTTTTTATTTTCATTTGCATCTGCAATTCTTGGGTCTGAGTGGGATGGTTTCAACAAAAATAAAATAAAAATAAAAATCAATGATTGGTTTGGAATCTAGGCTTAAAGATCAGCCTTAGGCTTGTGTTGCGTTCACACCTCATGGTCTCAGCAGTTCATATACAAATCTGACAGCTACCTTTTCACCATCTGTATATGTTGATAGTTAGGGCCTATTCTATTCTATTCTATTCTATTCTATTCTATTCTATTCTATTCTATTCTATTCTATTCTATTCTATTCTATTCTATTCTATTCTATTCTATCCTATCCTATCCTATCCTATCCTATCCCCTTCTCTCTTCTCCTCTCCTCTCCTCTCCTCTCCTCTCCTCTCCTCTCCTCTCCTCTCCTCTCCTCTCCTGTTCTCTTCTCTTCTCTTCTCTCTTCTCTTCTCCTCATTCGACCTTTGTAAGTAAGGCAATGCACATAACTAATACTCCCTCATCTTATTTTTTTTCACAACAACAACCTTGTTGTGAGCCTTGGTAGTACAGTGGTTTAAAGCACCCTGTTATTAACACAGCTGCCTGCAATTACTGCAGGTTCGAATCTTACCAGGCTCAAGGTTGACTCAGCCTTCCATCCTTTCTAAAGTAGGTAAATTGAGGACCCAGTTTGTGGGGGCAATAAGATGACTTCGTATAAATATACAAAAGGATGAAGGCTATTGCTTAACGCATTGTAAGCCACCCTGAGTCTCCGGAGAAGGGCGGCATATAAATCAAATAAAAAAAAAAAAAACCTTGTGAGATGGGTTGGGCTGAGAGAGAGTGATTGGGACAAAGTCATCCAGCTGGGTTTCATGCCAAAGGCAGGACTAGAACTCACAGTCTGCTGGTAATTGCCACAATGTCACCCAGCTGGCTTTCATGCCTAAAGCGAGATTAGGACTTCCCATCTCCTAGTGATTGGCCCAAATTCACCCAGCCTCCTTTCATGCCTAAGGTGGAAGTAGAATTCCTAGTCTCCTGCCCCAGCATCTTAAGCTATTATGCCATTCCATCCATTTTTCTTTTTATGACTGGCAATGTGATAAGGGTGGATGGATTTAGTTTCCTTCTTCCCTCCTTGGAATGAACTGAGCTAAAGGGGGTGATGGGAGAAGTTATTTTTTGGAGTTAGAAAGATCATTGAATCCAAATGGGAGGAGTTGGGGATTCTTCTCTGGCTCTTTCCGAGCTTTTTAAGATTTTGCCTTGAAGGTCTTTTCTGCCCATAGTTGAAGGGCTGCAGGAGATGCCTGCAGAGAGAGCGGCTTTCACAGTTGATCTCCAATCCGTTTCTCTATCCATTGCTGTCTTTTCCCAGATCCTCCAATCATCACGGATGTCAAAGATTCCCGCCCCTTGATAGGAAAAACAGCCCTCTTGCGCTGTGAAGCCATGGCTGTGCCCGCTGCGGAATTTCAGTGGTTCAAAGATGACAAGCAGTAAGTCTGTTTTTCCCCATCTCCTTCAGCGTCATTCGTGAGCAGAGACAATGGCACTCTGCCAGCTTTTTAGCGCAGACTTTTCCAAAGGTCTTCAATTCCCAGAATGCCTTGGGATGGATTGGGTAGGAGTTGTGGAATGGAAGTGCCCAACTATCTTGAAGGATGCTTGGAGAACTCTTGTTTTAGGCAAAGAGGACAGTGGCATTTTGGATCCATGAAATAGGGAGAGATCAGTGGTGGAATTCAAATTTTTTTACTGCCGGTTCTGTGGGCATGGTTTGGTGGGCATGGCTTGGTGGGTGTGGCAGGGGAAGGATACTGCAAAATCCCCATTCCCATCCCACTCCAGGGGAAGGATACTGCAAAATCCCCATTCCAGGGGTGGGTTCTACTTACTTTTACTATCAGGTTGCAATGGGGCCGCATGCACAGAAATTCCTGATGATGCCGGGGTCAATGGACGGAGCCTCCCACCGTTTTACTACCAGTTCTTGCGAACCGGTCCGAACTGGGGGCAACCCACCACTGCTCCATTCCCACTCCACTCTGGGGCCAGCCAGAGGTGGTATTTGCCAGTTCTCCGAACTACTCAAAATTTCCGCTACCGGTTTTCCAGAACCTGTCAGAACCTGCTGAATAGCACCCCTGGGGAGAGATGGACTTCACGCTTTCTAAACAAATTCACATTACAACGGAGCACAGAGGAATTTGGAAATTCTCCACTAGGAGAACTTCTCTACTTCTCAAAGGGCAGGAGTCCTCTGAGTGGTGACAAAAACATTGTTCCTGAGGAAAAATATCCACAGATTGAATTGTCTCCTGATGACTTCCTGTGAGATTTAATGGAAGTATGAGAAGGTAATCCAGGAAGGTACCAACTTTCAGAGAGGAGATGAACAATGAAAGGGAGAACGTTCACCCAAACAACTTGGCCGTCTTAAAAATAAAACTTCCATCAAAGAGATATTTGCCAACCTTCTCCTCTCCTTTTCAACAATTTTCAAATCTCATTCCTGCCTCAGTCCTTTTCGGAAGGCCTTGACCACTTGGCTGTTCTTTCGGGCTCATTCCATTAAACGGAATATATCTTAGTGCGTCTCAACTGTTCTTGCTTGTTGTCCTCCGTGGAGTTTTGTTGCATTTCATTTTATATTTGTACGCTGCCTGGAGTTGCATTTGGGAGTTGGATGGTCATATAAATCTAGTGAATACATCCATACAGTATATGATCACTCTTTCCTCAGATTGAAGGAGAACTCTTTAAAATTGGAAGATAATTTTATATTTTTGCACTAATCCAAGCAAAGGATCTATAGATCAGGGGTGTCCTGACAACTTTAAGACTTGTGAACTTCAACATGGCTGGCTGGGGAATTCTGGGAGTTGTGGTCCGTAAGTCTTAAAAGTTGCCAATTTTGGACATTCCTGATCTCTAGCTATCTGTTGAAGATGCTTTAATTTGGTTTATGAGAGAAAGGATCCTTCAGGTCGTCTGGCCTCAAGCCAGTGGTGAAATGTAAAATTTGTTACTACCGGTTCCTGATGATGGTGGTGTGGGTAATGTGACTGGGTGGGCATGGCCAACCTTTTTTTTTTTACTTTTTTAAAGCATTTTTACAACCTATTCGGGTGAATAGGTTGTAAAAAAATGCTTTTAAAAGGTAAAAAGAGGCTCTGATAATCACAGCTGTGGCACGTGATTGTCAGAGTCTTTTTTTTTACCTTTTAAAAGCAGGAAGTAACAACACCTGGGCAGATGGGCGGAGCTTCGCGCCACCATCGCTACCAGTTCTCTGAACCACCTGCCAGAATTGCTACCGGATTGCCCAAACCGGTCCGAACCAGGAGAATTTCACTCCTGCCTCAAGCCCTCCAGGGTTTTAAAACTTAATCTGCGTGTTCTGAATTGGGCTCAGAAACCAGCTGGAAATCCATGCAGTTAGTGAAACACTGGCTTAAGAAATGATCGGATCATCTCGTATAATAGATGGGGAAATAGTCTGGCGCAGCAGACAGACAAATAGCATAGGCTGAAGGATCTGTCTGTGCAGCCAGGCTGCGTGTCTCATTCGTTCAACAACATTCCTTGCTTCTCCCCTTCTGAATTGCAGTCATATTAAACAATCTTGTGGCACGTAGTCGCGATTGTTTAATGCAGATTAATTTGTGATCCACCAAGCAGAACGTTGTGTGTGGTACCCTATCCCTCGGGCAAGGCGGGGGGTGCCTGCATGGGGGAGGCGATAAATCGCCCGTTTTGGCTGCCTGCCTGGGATTGCAATGTAAAGAGCTTGTGAGGACCTGGCAATCTCCAAACAGTGACTAAGCTCAGCTTGGAGGGGGTGGGCAAGCGGCTGCCACAAGTGGGGTAGATCGATGGCTTTTTCGGTTGCGCATTTTGCTAAAGACTCTTGATTGTGCCTGGACATTATTTCTGTAATCCTGACAGCCGCGACATACCCCTCAAAGTATGTTGCACCAAAGCTTCCATCATCCTTACGCAGATTAGCAAGCCTCTGGAGATGAGGACATCCTAGGGCAATAAATCGGAAGGGCAGCTGTGAACACCATAAAATCTTGAAGTTTATTTATTTATTTATAACCTGCCTTTATTATTTTTGTAAGTAACTTAGGGTGGCAAACATATCCAACACACCTTCATCCTTCTACTTTCAGGGTAAATTGGACTAAGAGAGAGTTACTGGCCCAAGCTCACCCAACCAGCTTTCATGTCTAAGGCAAGGCTAGAATTTACCATCTCCTGGTGATTGGGCCAAAGTCACCCAGCTGGCTTTTATGCCTAAGGCAGGACTAGAACTTACCATCTCCTAGTGATTGGCCCAAAGTCACCCAGCTGGCTTTTACTGATAAGGTGGGACTAGAACTCACAGTCTCCAGTTTTCTAGCCCGGTACCTTAACTACCAGACCAAACTGATTCTTGTTGCATTTAGTTCCCAAGCTCTCAAGGGCTCTTAATTTGCTGCTTCTTTAAAGTCCACCTAGAGTGAAGCTCAGTTTTCCCGTCTCTTTTAACCATACCGTATTTTCAACAGCTCATCTCCTCAAATTCTGAAGGCTCTCTGAAAGATCTTTTGCTAAACAGGGGTTAGGTGGGAAGGGAAAAGTGGGCAAATACAGATGTCATCTCACAGTTATGGGCTAGCAACAGTGGTGGTATTCAGCCGGTTCTATTCGGTTCGAGCAAACCGGTAGCGGCGGCTGCGGGTGGCTCCACCCACCTGTCCGGACGTAATCACGTGCCATTTATCTACGTTTTTGACACTCTGCGCATGCACGGAGCTGGCACGTGCGAGCATAGCAAGCACTCACATTTGTGAACTGGTAGTGAAGGTAAGTGAATTCCACCCCTGGCTAGCAATACCCATCTTCAGTGAGTGCACGGTTGTATAATGTCTCCACACTTGGGAAATCTAAATTCGTTTACAGTACCATAGCAGAGATTATATCTGAAAGGAAGACAGCTATTCCTGGGCGAAGAGAGGTATAATTGTGCAGGGAACAAGTTGTTATTGTTCTGTCTTTCTGGACTCATGAAAGAATGGAGCTCACCTGTTCCTCAGAACCAATTTTCCAATTTTGCCAAGACTGACACCTGACAATGTGATTTTTCTATGGCTTGCACATTAGCCTCTCTTCCATTTCTCTTCCTGTGTTAGGCTGGTGATAAAAGTTCATGGTCCCATTCTCCTGAGTCTTTGGGGGGTGCTGTTTGTAGTTAGAAGCACTTAGAGAAAGGAAACTGCCACTCTTTATCTTCTTTTATTAGGAAACAGTGACAGTGTCCGTGGGTGTGCGGGAAGTCAAATACCAAAATAAAGGGGAAAACTATAACCACCGCACAGTGGGAGGTGGGAGGGAAGAATTCAGTAATACTAGATGAAAAACTCAAAATTCTGATGGTTGTCAGGCTGTAGAAGGTGTTATATATCATCCCAATGGCCATAAAATCCTGAAAGTTGCATTTAGTGCACAAGCGTAGGGCTCTCAATTTGGCGGGTCATGGAGTCAAACTTTCTATTGTGTACCGTGTTTCCCCGAAAATAAGACCCTGTCATATATTTTTTTGAACCCTGAAATAAGCGTTTGGCCTTATTTTCAGGGACGTCTTGTTATTTCGGGGCGCGTGGAAGAAACCAGAGGAAATGGTGGGGACCGGCTGCACATGTATTTAAATATTTCCGGGGAGGGCTTATTTTCAGGGGGGGGCTTATTTTAAACACATGCGCTCAAAAGCCCGATTGGGCTTATTATCAGGGGATGTCTTATTTTTAGGGAAACAGGGTAGGAGATTCATAATGGATCTAAAAACCATCTGGGGGAAAGGGGAGGTTGGATTGGAATCAGAGTTGTAATGTTGAGGAAAAGAGAGATTGCGCCTTTTCTGTGTATTTGCCCAAATCTAAATAAACTTCCCAACCGGCAAGACGGTTGAAACCAGTGTTGTTGTTTTTTTCAACCTTGGTCACTTTAAGAGGTGTGAACTTCAACTCCCAGAATTCCTTAGCCAGCACAGAATTCTGGGAGTTGAAGTCCATACTTCTTAAAGAAGCCAAGGTTGGGGGGAAAAAAAACCACCACTGGTTTAAATCATGGAACCTGTAGCAGAGTTACACAGAAAAGTGTTTAATGGTGAATCCCGCTACTTTTATTTCCTCATATTTCTTGTGAGGTGGAACAAGGTTTTGGAAGCCCATTTCTATCAAGACTCCTCTCTTCACAGTAGCCTTGATTTTACTCTAATCTGGTGTTTCCTTGTGTGACCTGAAATTAACC
This sequence comes from Pantherophis guttatus, assembly GCF_059756535.1. NCBI lineage: Eukaryota > Metazoa > Chordata > Lepidosauria > Squamata > Colubridae > Pantherophis > Pantherophis guttatus. Next base: position 7,453,436 of record NC_142072.1, read on the forward strand.
ATGGACCTGAAACTGCTTCTGATCCTATTTTCCAAAATCTGAAATGATAATAACCCAAAGCGACTGAGCGTTTGAACATGTACAGAGCGTCTCTCGCTGTCAAAGAACCCTTTGCCTATCTGGGATATGGATGAAAATCTTTTGAGGTTTAGCAAATCTTCCAAGAAACATTAATCACCACTTTATAGGTTTTCCCCACTGCTTGAAAATGATCCAGTAAAAGGAAAATGAACGACTGTGAGATATTGAATTTTATATTACTGGACAGAAAATCTCTGCATCTCCCTGTCTTTCTAATTCATATGCAATTGGAGGAAAGAGAAATGACTCTAGAAATTGCTTTGAAGGAGAAGAGCATTTCCACAGACCTGTTTGGGGAATGGAGTATCTGATATTATTTAGTGATGAAGAGACTGAGGTTTTTGTGGGAGTGTGTGTGAATATCTCAGGGGTGTCAAACTGGATTTCTTCGACGGCCAAATCAGCATTGTAGTTCTCCTCTGCGGGCCGGCCGGGGTGGCTGGGGAGAGACAGGACGGACACCTCCTGCAGCACCCTACCAGCCAAAACGGGGCACGGGGGAACCTCGTGTGGCTCACGCATGCCCCGTTTTTGGCCTGGATGGCCTCCTGCAGCACCCTGCTGGCCAAAACAAGGTGTATGTGGGGGGCTCACATGGCCCCGTGGCCCATTTTGGCCAGCAGAAGTGCTGCAGGAGGCCGTCCAGGCCAAAAATAAGGCACGCCCCCCCATGCCCTGTTTTGGCTTCCAGAGGCACTGCAGACCAGTCCTTTGCTATTTTCAGGCTGACTTATGACTGATTGTCACTCTTACAACCATTGCATCATCCCCAAGGTTATGTGATAAACATTTGGGCACTTGGCAACCGGCATGTATTTAACCATTATGGCAGCGTCTTTGGGGGGGGGCTGTCATGTGATTTGTGAAAATGGCCCCAGAGTGGGCACCACCACCACCACCACCTGTGCCCCATTTTGGGCATAGAAGGCCTCCCTGCACTTACCTGGGAGCCAAAGTGAGGTGCATGGGGACTCCTGGAAGGGACGTGGCCAGCCAGCAATTTAACTTTTCGTCAGGCCCTAAAAACTCATCTCTTTCAGTTAGCTGGTCTCTCTTGATTTTATGATTTTATGGTTGATTTTAAATTTTGATATGGATTTTAAATTGATAAATTTTAAACTATGGGCCAAATTTAATTATTTTAAATCTATTTTTAATCGTACTTTGTTTATAAATGTTTTATTTTGGCTGTTCGCCGTCCTGAGTCCGAAAGGAGAAGGGCGGTATAGAAATTTGAATAATAAAATAAATAAATAAACTACCGGTTCACACAAATTGGCCTGAACCAGCTGAATCCCATCACTGGGTCTACATGTACAAACCTCTCTTCTCCCCCTCTTCTAATACAATAGTCCTTTTTCTCCCTCTGCACACAATACTTTAACTATTTACTTTCTCATTGTCTCCCTCTTCCTAGCAGATTAATTAGTGGCTCGGATGGACTTCAGATCCAGAACGAACGCACACGCTCCATATTGCTCTTCACAAATGTTACCGTTCGACATTACGGAAATTACACCTGCCTGGCTTCTAACAGCTTGGGCTCCTACAATGTCAGCTTACGGCTTATCAGTGAGTCTTTCCTTCTCCCTCTCTTTTCATGCTTTGCAAACTTCTGGGGCTTACCCTAAATTTTGTGCTACCTGCAGGAAATTTTAGAAGCCAGAGCTCCTTGTGGTACCTGGAGACAACCTCACCTGGAGGTCCTCTGGATAGTTTTGTCTATGGAGATTCTCAGTCATCCAGGTCATGATTGTCCCAAAGGTGCTTCTTTTTTTCCCCAAAAAAAGTAACTGGACTTTTTTTTCCCTTGAAGAGGTTTCACTTCTCATCCAAGAGGTTTCTTCAGTTCTGAAGAAGAACTCTGAAGAAGCTTCTTGGGTAAGAAGTGAAATGTTTTCATGTAAAAACCAAGTCCGGTCAGCTTTACGACTCTGGATAGATTGTTGTCCTTTCAAGCAGAGGGTATGGGAGAACAGCAAGAAGGTGGGGGAAGTTTGGCATGTTTTCACACAGGAAAAAAAAAACAGTGTATGCAAGGAATCTAAGACCTAAGAGTAAAAAATTATTGAAAAAATAGACAGTAACAGGGCAAGGTATATGAAGCTCTTAATTTTAAGACCGTTCTGAAAGGGACGCAGAGGCTCAGGGGATAAGACGCTGAGCTTGTTGATCGAAAGGTTGGCAGTTCAGCGGTTCAAATCCCTAGTGCCGCGTAATGGGGTGAGCTCCTGTTCCTTGTCCCAGCTTCTGCCAGCCTAGCAGTTCGAAAGCACGTAAAAAATGCAAGTAGAAAAATAGGGACCACCTTTGGTGGGAAGGGAACAGCATTCCGTGCGCCTTTAGCATTTGGTCATGGCAGCCAAGGAGACATCTTTGGACAGCGCTGGCTCTTCGGCTTTGAAACGGAGATGAGCACCGCCCCCTAGAGATGTGCGAGGGGAACCTTTACCTTTACCTTTAAGGATGTTCTAAGGATTTGTATTGATTCTGAGTTGAATCAGTTTGTGTGGTCCTTGGTGCTTTCTGAGTTTGTTTGCTTTCTTGCAGACATTTCATGACTTAACTAGTAACATCATCCGTGCCCTGATAATGTTACCTAGTTTGGTAATGAAATGTCTGCAAGAAAACAACCAGGCTCAGAAAGCACCAAGGACCCCATAATTCAATACTGAGCTACAAATATTCCCTTCTGTTGAATCAGTTTATATTTTCTTAACATCCTGCGGTTCATCATCCCAAAGCTGAATGATATTTTCAAACTTTTGGGAAGAATTAGTCGTCTCAGAAGGCTTTACGTCTAGTCTTTCTTTATAGAACGTAATTGTCCACGGAGTCTTACCTCTTTTTTCAGACTACAGGTAGTCCTTGACATATAACCAGTTGCTTAGTGACTGTTTGAAGTTACAGAGGACTCAGAAATGTTACTTATGACCCAATTCCAAAGTTCCAACTTTGAACGGTTACCCAATGAACTGTTTTAATGTCGAGGACGACCTACATGGAAGTCTAACTCTGCCCACAGCCAGGAGTTCGATTTTGACTGGCTCAAGGTTGACTCAGCCTTCCATCCATTCCGAGGTTGGTAAAATGAGGACCCAGATTCTTGGGGCCAATATCCTGATATTGCAAACCACTAGGATTGCGGAGTGGTATATATGTCTAAATCAGAGGTGGGATTCCCTTCCCTTCCCTACCGGTTCGCAAATGTGAGCGCGTATGCAGTAGTCCCGTATTATGTCCAGGTGGGTGGGCGGAACTTCCCGCAGTTGCTGCTACCGGTTCAGAACATCAACAATGGCAACCTCTTATTTTTCTTTTTTTCTCCCAGGACCGGGTTCTCTGGACAATGTAGCGGTGGCCAGCACAGAACCTCCTGTCCTTTTGGGTTTGCTGTCATCTGTTTTTGTGACTCTGTTGTTTAAGATTTAGGGCGCCTGGGAAACGATGCAGAACAAGGAAACGGAAACAGGTGAAAGGGAAAGAATCCAAGAGAGGGGGAGAAAGAGAAAGGAAGATATCTCTACTTTCTGGAGAGAGAAAAAAAATGAAGAAAGAAAGAGGGAGAGAGAGAGAGAGAGAGAAATGAAATTTATCAAGAACCCATCACTGTGAGGGATAGAAGAAAACAAACAAACAAAAACGACAACAAAAATATGCATTTGTTTCTACCGCCATTTCTCTTCACCCTTCATCTCAGACACTTTCGGTTGAACTACTTGTGGTTTAACACAACTACAAAGACACAGGGCTCTAACAGTGGATGGCAACGCAACAATCCCCCTTCTCCTCCAGCTCTGCGATTTTAATAGAGAGATCTCCTCCTCTTCCTTGGGCCAGTTGGCCTTCTGAATGCACGGAACCTGGAATGTTGATTCCACAAAAGGGTTGTTTGATTGTTATCGCTTTTATTATGATTGTTAATTTTCTTTGGGGTTGTTGTTGGTTTGGGGGATTTTTTTTTTTTTGCTCTTTTTTTTTTTTCTGGTGGACATTTCTCACCAGGAGGTTCCTTTTTTTTTTTTTTTTTTTTTTGGTTATTTACTAGGTTGAGAATCTTGACATTCATTTAACCAGGTTATTTCAGGTGGTGTGGGCCAGCTTAGCAGACAAGGACCAGGCAGAGACTCAATAATTTTGGTTAGGTCTCGCAGCCTGGGCTTTGTCCTTGTCTGTGTCCTCACGAGAAACATTGGCAACTTCAAGTTCAACTCAACGCATGAAAGTGGTCCAACGTTCTGCACTTGGGCTGCATCTCGGTGACCTGCAAGATCCTCTTTGCTGCCATCTCAGCATCTTTGGAAGACGGATGAAAGAAATCTGCATTTTTCAGGCATGGCATTTAAGCTATCGGGGTAAGAATGACTCCTGCCAATGATTGCTAGAGGTAACTTTCTGTTGTCTAGAGACAAAGACTAAAAAAAAATAGGAACAAATGGTCTGGCTCTTTGACCATCCTGGAAATTTTCTTGCTTTTTACCTTTGGGGTGAGGGGGGGGAGGTATATTATTCGCTGGAAAACCGTGGCTTGGGACATCTGCCAGCTGTTTAATTCGCTTCCGTTTTCCTTTCTTTCTTTTCTTTTGCACTTTTCACAAAACCTTTTCCCTACTCCCGGCAAGTCATGTCACTCTGTCACACAACCAGCTGACTTAACGGTTTCTCACTCGGTGGTCAATTTCGTAACAAAACAACCGTGCCCTGAAAGGTTTTCCATATTTCTGTCTCTGTTCTGATTTTTTTTAAAATTTTATTTTCATGTCCTTGTGAGAAACACTCTTCAGGTTCTTTTTTTGTCGATTGCACTTTGGAATACGGGATCACAGGTGTGCTTACTCACACATTTTCAAACAACTGGGTGTGCGCGGTAGAGCTTAGAAATCGGTATCTAGAGATAGCATGCAAAAATTTAAATGCTCGTCATTGAAACCTGACAGTGAGTTTCAAATTTTTTTACTACCGGTTCTGTGGGTGTGGCAGGGAAAGGATACTGTAAAATCTCCATTCCCTCCCCGCTCCAGGGGAAGGATACTGCAAAATCCCCATTCCTTCCCCAGTCCAGGGGAAGGATACTGCAAAATCTCCATTTCTTTCCGATCAGTTGGGACTCGGGAGGCAGAGAATAGATGGGGGCGGAGCCAGTCAGAATTTTTACTACCGGTTCTCCGAACTACTCAAAATTTCCGCTACCGGTTCTCCAGAACTGGTCAGAACCTGCTGAAACCCACCTCTGCTCGTCATCCTTCAAGTTGCAAAGATAAACTTAAGAGGGTGTCAACCGATCTTCTGCTAACATAACAAGCCCAAACTCCTTTATTATTATGGTAGGTTACTTATACTTATCATGGTAGGTTTGTAAAGTAACACCATTAAGGTTGATAATGGCCGTATTCACACCATCTCTTTAACCAACGTTATTAAATTTATGCATTTTCTCATGTTGCGCAATCTATCAAACCCTAAACATATCCTAAGGGCCTGGTTTCATGCAAGATCTAAAAGATATAGCCAGGGCTGAAACTCACCTAGTGTAGCATGCTGCGTGAATGTAGGCAATAGGTCCTTATCAAACTTGGTTAAATATGTCGTGTGAATGCAGTCAACATGTTGCCTTCCCCAAGAGAAGATGGTTGGAAGTGGAAGATATCTATGTGTGGCAAATGTGCTTATCCTACTTTTGCATCTGGATATAGTTTGACAGGTTTCTGCCTTTAAGAGATTGAAATTCCAGGTAACAGAAGACAAATGGCTGCTGCTAAAAACCGGAGTAAGATGCATGAGACAAGGTCTGTCAAGCAAAGATGGAATTTCTTCCATAAATCTTCTTAGTATTGCTTTCCTCTGGCTCCGTTCACACAACATAGGTAGCCTAGTTACAGCATTTATCCATGTTCTGGGTTTATAATGCAAGTGAACTCAGTGGACTGGGTTCACACAATGGGCCAGATCATTTATTCAAAAAAACACAAAACCAACAAACCATTAAACCAAGATCAAAAGTTACCAAAGTTGGCATGTTGTATGAATACTGTCCACTAGAAGTGTAAACTGAACTAGTTTTGAGTGTTGGGTGGAGCCAGGCATCAAACTCTTGTGCTAAATTTCTCTCTGTGTGTAGAAAGGAATTGCTTATCTCCAGGCGGAAAGAAGACGAGGTAGAAAAATTCCTACCGCAAGTATGAAGCTCTTAGAGAGGTTCTGTTTTAGAGGCAGGGAAGTTTGGGAAGAAGTAGAAAACTTTCTCTTGAGGTCCTTCTGGGCTGGATGAGTGGATATTTCTCACCCTGGGCCACTTTCAAACACGTGGATTTCAACTTGCTAGCTGGGGAAGTCTGGGAGTTGAAATCCACCATCTGAAAGGGGCCAAGGTTGAGAATTAACTGCTTCACAGGGCAGCTCTGTATCCCAGATAAATTTTACGTGTAAATCGAACGAATTAAATCCCCAACCTATTCCAGTTCTGTCATCAGAAATTGGTTATTTTTTTTTCAATACAATATTATATGTCCTCCTAACATAGCACAAGTAGTACAAGAGCACCATTTCTGAATATGCTAGGAGGATAAAAATGCACCAGGAATGCATCTTTTATATATATATATTCCGGTTTATATATATAATCTCGGATGTTTTCCCGCGTCATTGTAAATAAATTGGTTAAAATGTTTAAAATTCTGGTTAAAATCCCAGCTTAAAATCTTCTAAAAATCCTTACAGAGCAAACCAAAAGCCCAGTTGCCTCTTGGAAAAAAGTACCTTTGGAACAGTGGTGAAATCCTGCCGGTTTTGTCCGGCTCGTGCGAACCGGTAGTGGTGGTGCATGGTTCAGTGAACTGGTAGCGGTGGCAGTATGAGTCTCCACCCACCCGCCCAGATATTGTTACTTCCTGGTTTTAACCAGGAAGTTACTCATTTTTGACCCTCTGAGCATGTGCAGAAGGCTTTGTGCATGCGCAGAGGGTCAAAAATCAGAAGTGACGATGGCGCATGCACTTCCGAACTGGTAGGGAAGGTAAGTAGATTTCACCCCTGCTTTGGGATGATTATGCTATTATGGGTTTTTTTTTGTAGTATTACACATCGCTGATGGAAAAAGAGGTGAAGAAGGAATTGCGGGGAAATGCAGCCGTGCATTTTCTGTAAAGTATCCTCAATCCTTTACCCACCGTTGACCAAAAAGTGAAGATGTGTTCACAGATTTTTATTTCGACAGCATAGGATCGAAAGCTTCCGGTTTTCCTAACAGCTTTGTGTCTGTTTCTAAGATAAAGCGTGCGAAATATGCAAAAAAAAAAAAAGAAAGAAATTATGGGAATGTATAGTATTTGCACCATTTATTTAAGTTGTTGTTACACCTCCGCTTTTCTCGCCCCTAACATTTGATTAGCATTATGCAGGTATCTGATGTTCGGTTCGTATTTAAACACAGATTATGTGCAGCTCAAATGCAGCTTTGTAAAAACCACCGTGAGAGAAATATCATTGGATGGGATCATGTCAGTAGAAGTCAAGAAAAGCTCTGGGCTTTTCCTTTGACAAAGCCAGGATAACTATGAAAATAGACTGAGGATTTTCATGTTGCTGAATGTCTAAAAGCGCTGATAGAGAACTTTTGATGGGGCTTGGCATGCCAAAAATTTGGAAAATGCCTAACTTGACACGTGTTCCCCAGTGGTGGGTTGCTCCCGGTTCGCACCGGTTTGGGAGAACCGGTAGTAGCGTCGGCGGGAGGCTCCGCCCACCTGCCCGGAAGTCATCAAATATGCTCTGCGCAAGTGCAGAAGCTTCTGTGCAAAACCCTCTCTGGGCTTTTGAATTTGAGCTTATATTCTGATTGGTTGTCAGACTCCCATGGGGCCATGCAGGGGCAACTCTGTAGGTTGTGTTTTTGAGTCCCAAGCTTGGTTGAGCCTTGCTGGGTGATGATGTAATGAAGGTGCTTTGGGCAATTCCTATTATGGCTCTGCCTGAAGGAGGTAGATCTTTGTGATGTAGAATGGACTGGCCCAGGCCTTAATGGCCCATTGACAAAGGGGGTGGGGGCTGAGTTTCTGCCTCCCTTTTAGGGGAAATATTCTGCCCTTTTAATATCTCCTAAAATATCTCATTTTCCTAGGAGAGGGGAGGAGTGGATGCTAACTTCCTACAGGAGGAAAGAGACGTGTCAGCACTTCAACCTGCATTTACTCTAGTGCTGACATAAGGAGAAGCAAATGCATCTGGAAAGGGACGTTTGACTTTTCACCTACTTATTTTCCCTGGAGATAATATCCCCTAGGAAATGAGATGGGAGGGGGGAAATTCCTTTGAGCTGGAGTAGATTAGGGGTAGAATGACTTGGAAGATGGCCAATGTGTGCAGGGAAGTGGGGAACGGAAAGGGAGGGTTTGGGGGCTGGAAGTCAGTGTTGGCTTCGATTGGAGTCGGGTTAGAATGTCGTGCTTAATAAATAGGAGTTTTTCTTCAAAGACTTTGTTTGAAATGCAATTTATTTGAGACGACCTCGAAACTTGACAAGACGAACAAGACGTTTCCCGTCTCATCCAAGAAGTTTCATCAAGGCTTCACTGATGAATTTTCTTGGATAAAAAGCACAATGCCTTTTTCTTCTTTCCCAAGGGGAAAAAAACAACACTTCAGTTGCCTTTTGAGAAAAGCATCTTTGATTCAAGAACGGTTGTTGTTGGTGGGTTGGTGAATGCTGGTGTGTCACCCAAAAACATGGCGTGTCACCAGTGGTGGATTGCTACCGGTTCTCCCCGGTTCGGGCAAACCAGTAATAGCAATTTGATGTCATCAAATACACTCTGCGCATGTGCAGAGCGCGAGCGAACCGGTAACCAAGATAAGTGAAACCCACCACTGCGTGTCACCTTTGACACGCGTGTCGTAGGTTCTCCATCACTGCCCCAAGTCCTGTCTCCTGGGCCCTCTCCTCAACTAGCAAAACTTACACAAAGAAAGTTTGGCTTTTAAAATGGGGTAAAGTTATGCAAAACTTTAGTTAGTTTTGCAGCGTTTGTGGAGGTAGTGAAACCCCCAGCTTTTTCCTGGTTCTCACCTTATTACGAAATTTCAGGCATTTGGGGAAGTGGATAGTAGAAGGAACTGTAGAAATAATCAAGAATGTGCACACTTTCCCAGGAAAAGCCACTCTCTGCAATGGTTGAGCAAAACCGCCCATTCAGTTTGATGGTACTACAGAATCCGGTTCTTCCAGGAGTTTGGCAGGTGCATGTCCAGCTTTCCCTCCTCTCTTTATTATTACCTTTATTAGGCAATTATTGTTATTCAGCTTTCCTTAGCCTGACCATGTTGGTTGAGCCAGATGAGCATTATAATGCAACGCATCTGGAGGTTTCAGATTTGGGGAAAATTCTTGTGATTGCAAGATATACTGAAGAGCAGGGCGTAAAGGAGAACAGAATCCAGAAAGGAAATCGGGGTGAAAATTGGAGATGCTGTAACTAGAGGTAATCCTCAACTTACAACAGTTTATTTAGTGACCGTTCGAAGTTAACGGCGTCATTGAAAAAAGTGATTTATAACCATTTTTCACACTTAATGACCGTTGCAGCATCCTTATGATCACATGTTCAAAATTCAGACACTTGGCAACTGATTCATACTTATGGTGGCTGCAGTGTCCCATGGTCCCAGGTGATTCTTTTTTGCTACCTTCTGACACATAAAGTAAATGGGGAAGCAATATTTAACAACTGTGTTACTAACTTAACAACTGTAGAGATTCACGTAACAGCTGTAGAAAAAAAAGGTCATAAAATGGGGCAAAACTCACTGAACGACTATCTCGCTTAGCGACAGAAATGTTGGGCTCAATTGTGGTCATAAGTCGAGGACTACCTGTATGCTTTCAGCCACAAAGGGAAATATATAGCTCGTGGCTCCGTTGCTTAAGTCTCAGCGTTTTTTTCTAAGGGGAAAAAAAAATCTGGTTTGAACTGGCAGCTCTCCAAGACCGTGGTCATTTGCATACATAAGGATTAGGTCTGTATTTACTGATAAAGCTCCAGGAGATTTGCAATAGGTCACAGGGATTTCTGACTTCAGCATTTTTAATGCTAGAACATTAAAGAAAAAAAGACAAAAGTGACAGTAAGGCAGGCCTGAAGTTAAACTGATCCAATAAAGAAAGTTTGAAACAGCCACGAGGATGTTGGATGTATGGATGTAGTAAGTCAGTGATGGCTAACCTTTTCCGGACCAAATACCCAAAGCGCCCGCGCATGTGTGCATGCAAATACACATGTGTGCCCAAACCCCCAAAATGTAATGCGTGTGCAGCCCCTGCACACACGCTCCCCACACATGCACACACGGGCCCTTGCACATGCCACACACCCCGCGCATGCATGGCAGAGACCTGAAGACCAAGTGGCCAGCAGGAGGCTCGGGCACATGCGCAGCGGAGCTGAACTGGGGCGACGGCTCGCGTGCCATCAGAGAGGGCACTGCGTGCCACCTCTGGCACACGTACCATAGATTCGCCATCATGGTAGTAGGTGGTTTATTCGGTTCAGAATGCGTCTTTTGCAGACACAGAGGACTTTTGCTCTGACGTCTGGATCTTGTTGTTTTGAGGACTAGAGCAAAGAAGACTTGTAAATCTGAAATCTGCCCACCCAAGGTTTAGATTACTACCATACAAAGTGTCCTCACTTAATGAGGACAACTGTTCAAAGTTACAACAGACACACCACACAGAAGGTACTTACGATCTGATATATTTGTTGTTGTTGCCAGTTCTGGTGTTGGCTGAGTTCTGATGAAAAATGTCTATAGGAATGAATGGGCTTGCTTTATGACTAGCACGTTTGTTTTACAACCGCTGCAAAACAGGTTGTCAAATCAGGTCGGTCAGGTGGCTGTCTGGATTGACAACAGTTACGACTTTAACGGTAGAAATTCGGTATTTCGTTGTGGGCGTAAATTGAGGGCTGCCTGTATTTCTTTTGAGCTATTGAGCTATTTTCTTGCAGAAGAGGAAAGTGGAAAAGGAGAATTAATTGTGACAGTGATGATTCTGCTCAGTATTGCTTTTATATTAGCACGGGTGGATTGGGCCTTTGGACATCTCGGTCGTTCAGAATACAACCTCTGTATAGATTAGAACAGGGGTGTCAAACCCGATTTCATTGAGGGCCACATTAGCGTTGTGTTTGACCTCATGGAGCTGGGGTGGGTGTGGCCAGGGTGGGCGTGGCCATCTTGACATCACACATGTCGGGGGGGAGGGCTGTGGTGGCCCGAGTCCTCTGTCAGCGAAAACGGGTTTCCGAGCTCCATTTTCGCTGGCCAAGGCATCGTGGGCCAGTCCTTCGCTCTTTCCAGGGCATTCCCGTGAGTCAGATCTAAGCACCCTGTGTGCCTTGACACCCCTGGATTAGAACTTCACAAAGTGATTTAGTAAAGCTATGATAACATATCTTATTGTTATTTCATTTTTGGTGACCCAGAAAGAAAGGATGGAGAAGCCCCTGGTTATAAACCACAGATCTCATAAACTTTGGCCAGTATTATTTTTAGTCCTTGGACAGGTCAAAAGGTAAGGTTGCAACTGCATGATTCTTGACTGTTTTAGTATCCCAGTGCAGTGGTGAAATCCTAATTTTTAAACTACCGGTTCTGTGGGTGTGGCTTGGTAGGCGTGGTGTGGCTTGGTGAGTGTGGCTTGGTGGGTGTGGCTTGATGGGTGTGGCATGGGAAGGATACTGCAAAATCCCCATTCTCTCCCCACTCCTGGGGGAAGGATATTGCAAAATCTTCATTCCCACCCCACTCTGGGGAGCGCCAGAGGTGGTATTTGCCGGTTCTCTGAACTACTCAAAATTTCCACTACCGGTTCTCCAGAACCTGTCAGAACCTGCTGGATTTCACCCCTGTCCCAGTGGATGTCCCAAGGTGTCAGAGATCATGAAAAGTATCTTCTGAAGTAAATTCCATAGGATAAACAGTAGCAACCAAGAAAAACAAAAATAAATAATTTCCAATTATTGCACCAGAATTGTGTACTGAGACACCTTCCCTGACTGTTCACTACCGTAATTACACAGGAGAAGAATAGTGACACCAATACATGAAGATACTTCCATCTGAGTGAATGTGGTGGATTTACGGAGTTTTTTCCTGACAGAAAATGGATTCAGTTTAAGAAATGATTCCGTGAAAGACATCCTCGCTGGATAAGTCAGACTCTTTGTGACCAAATTCTCCAAGAGGAAATTCTCCTGTGTTCTGTAGTTGTGTCCCTAAAATCACAAAGAACTGAACTGAATCTGTAGGAGACCTTCCTCAACTGATACCCAATATAGTCAGTTTCACCAGCTATTAGCTAACACTGTGAGGGGGGGGAATAAAGACATCTAATTAAGCTCAGCTTCTGGTAAAGGCATTCATGGGCTTATCTTGGCCACAACACAGAAGTGGTTTATAATTGCCTTCTTCCAGAATTCAATGTATTTGTTTATGGTGACAGACCAAAGAAATCCCCCTATTTTTTTTCTCTCTCTCTCTCTCTAACGAATAGCCCTGGAAATCTCAGGTGGTCCTTCATTCAAGTTCTACTCAGGAACAACCCAGCTTAGCTTTGGAAACCATCGACTCACAGAGAGTTGGTGCTGCTGTTTGCTTGAGGAACGGCATGGATTAAGAAAAGCTACAATCTTAAACATGTCTATGGAGATTCTCTGTCATCCAGCTCATGGCTGTCCCAAAGGTGCTTTTTTCAAGAGGCAACTGGACTTTCTGGTTCTTCTTTGAAGATGTCTCGCTTCTCATCCAAGAAGCTTCTTTAGCTCTGACTGAATGGCAAAGAACGAAGGAGCTTCTTGGATGAGAAGTGAAAAATCTTCAAAGAAAAAACAGAAATCTTAAGCATGCCTACTAGGGAGTTACTTCTGCACGGATGTACGTAAGTTTATGTTATAAGGGAAGATGCAGTAAGTGAGGAGGAGAACAGTCCAGGTGAATAACCGTTCATCTCTTCAGATAGCCATGTTTTCTCCCATCCCTTCCTTCCTCCATGAAACGTCTCTACTTATGAGAAAAGGAGACAATTACAGCATCACCCAGATTTTCTACATCTTTTGGTCTGTCATTGGCTTTCCATGAGGTTAAGTCTTTCCTTCTGTTGTTTTTTGAAACCAAGTTAAAAGGGGAAAGCTGCCATGACAGGAATATCTGCCTTTGATGTGGATCCTCACCCTAGACTGGTATTTCTCAATTCTAGTCCAACCCCCTGCTCAAGCAAGAGACCCTATACCCGTGATGGCGAACCTATGGCATGCGTGCCACAGGTGGCACACAGAGCCATATCGGTGGGCATGCGAGCTCAACTCTGGCACTCATGTGCGCGCCAGCCAGCTGGTTTTCCGGCCTTCTGGACTCACTGGAAGTTGGCAAACAGGCCATTTCTGGCCTCTGGAGGGCCTCCGACTGGTGGGGAAGGCTGTTTTTGCCCTCCCCAGGCTCCAGGAAAGCCTCTGGAGCCTGGGGAGGGCGAAAAACGGGCCTACTGGGCCCACCAGGCCATCTCATGCCAAAAGTAGGAGGAGTGCGGAGGGTCATGCACACATGCGTGGAGGGGGCGGGGTGCATAGAATTATGGATGTGGGCAGACACGCACGCGACCCCCCCTCCCCCTGCTTTTGGCACGCAATGGGAAAAAGGTTAGCCATCACTGCCCTATACCCTTTCAGACAAATGGCTGTCCAGTCTCTTCTTAAAAACATCCAGGGATGAAGCACCCACAACTTCTGATTCCACTGGTTAATTGTTCTCACTATTAGGAAGTTTCTCCTTAGTTCTAGGTTAGTTTCCATCTATCGTTTCTTGTCTTGCCTTTCAGTGTTTTGGAAAATAAGTTGGAGTACAACTTGATAGACAATGGCTTGTGTTTTATACCAGATGTGATGGAATATAAACTTGAGTCTGGGAATGAGGAGCAAGCGGTTAAGGGCAAAGGAGTTCAGAAAAGATTACTCGGTCCTGGGAAAGAAGAAAACATGAGCAAGAAGCTCAGACTAGCCCTGCCTTGATTTTGTTTGGTGTAAGATGGAGTAGAGGAAAATTCTGGCAGTCTTCAAGATTCTGCATTACACCCCGCAAGAGTATTCCTCAAAGCCCTCCCTCCCCTCCTTGGTTTCGTGACCTTCCCTAAGTTGAAGAGCTGACATCAGGCACCCATGGCAACTGCCTGGATTTATGTTACCAAGTCAATAGTGTTCCTTAATCACAGGTCTGTGATTGAACTGCCATGGCTCGTAACTGTTGGCAGTTTTGCTTCCATCTCTCAAAAGAGGCGAAAGGTGTTTTGCAAAAAGCAATGAGTAGGGCAAGCATCTCCTTGATCAATGGCAGAATCCATAACTTTCTTCTGAAATAGTCTCAGTGCTGTGAACGTTTTTATCAATAGATTCCGGCTTAGCTCACGCTGATGGGGATGTCTTGGCCGTTTTTTTTTTTTAATCGCCTACTTCCCCCATGAAATGCAACGTTCTTATACTTTCTCCACCATTGATTGATGGGAATGGAGAAGGAAGCTCAGATTTCCTCCACTGGAAAAGTACTCAGGTTTGAAGGATGATAACTAGGATGTTTACAGTGAACAGCAAGGTGTGACAATCTCCTTCAGGTGGTGGTGGGATTCTATTGACAATTTGATGACATTTCTAAGCATTGTTATATTTTATGATCAGATGGGAGGGTGTCCACATTTCCAGAGACATGCAAGACTTTGAAGGGAAATTGACCCTCCCTTCCTTCCTTCCTTCCTTCCTTCCTTCCTTCCTTCCTTCCTTCCTTTCCTCCCTCCCTCTTTCTCTCTCTCTCAAAGGAATGCTCTACTGTCTCTGTGGTTTGAAATCTGTCTCCAATTCCACCAGCCATGACGAGGTGGGCCTGCTCTGGGCCTCTTCCTTGAAGCAGTGTCACCTAAGGGACCCAGGAGATGTGCCTACTCTACCATAATGCCTCTCCGATGAAGAACCATTGGAGATTTAGATGGCCTAACCCTGTTGGCTTTCCAAAAGGCATTAAAACCTTGGTTGTTCCCTCAGATATTGGGTCAGGATGCTAACTGAGCTTGATGGTTTGGTTGTGTTGTTGGATGAATGCAGTGGTGGGTTGCCCCCAGTTCAGACCGGTTCGCAAGAACCGGTAGTAAAACCGGTGGGAGGCTCCGCCCACTGACCTGGATGTCATCATAGGTGATCTGCGCATATGCAGAAGAGTGCACGCACGGGCACAATGCAAACGGGTAGTAAAGGTAAGTAGAACCCACCCCTGGATGAAAGTCAGCCTGAGGACAATAACTGCATTATATTAAGGTTATCATCGTGTTCATTTTTTTTTCAACTGTGGAGGTTTATGGTTATGGATATGACGTATTGTTAGCTGTCCAGAGTCCCAGGTGTACTGTATATTTCTTTTAAAAAAAAAAATTAAAGAAGAGCAGATCTTTTTGCTAAGATGTGGCTCTAGATTCTCTGCACGAGATTTCTGAAGGATACGTTTTAATGGGCTCAAGTGTAATTGGAGTTATTTTGTTGTTTAAAATTGATATTTTAATTGCCATGAAGGCAAAGGGGATTAGACAGAAGGGAGGATATGAATGAGCGGTCGTGGTGGTGGGGCCCAAGGACCCAGCCCTGGAGGAAATAAGAGTTCCAGTGTCACTTCCTCACAGTCCTATCATAGAACTAGATCCTCAAGAAAGGATAATAGTTAAAAGCCCCTTTATCAGAAGCAGCCACTGAGATTTCTGGAGAATAACAGAATAACACAGTTATTAGAGGTCTTCTAGTCCAACCCACTGCAGGAGACCCTATTACCATTCCAGACAAGTGGCCATCCCTTCTTAAAAGCCTCCAGTGTTGGAGTACTCACAACTTCTGAAGGCAAGACATTCCACCGGTTCAGGGGTCAGCAACCTGCGGCTCTGGAGCCGCATGCGGCTCTTTCACCCTTCTGCTGCGGCTCCCTGTCACTCAGAATATGCGTCACAACCGCTAATGTGCGACACTTGACAGCACGCAATTTATTGAGCTTTTCAACCGCTCGTAGGCCAACCATGGATAAATCCAAGAAAAGAAAAGTTTCAGAAGAAAACAGAAGGTTTAATTCAACTACATATGCCAGTTTTGTGGCCGCTCAGGAAATAGTCAGGCATGGGAAGGGTTTTGTGGCTCCCGGTGTTTTCTTTTCTGTGGGAAATGGGTCCAAATGGCTCTTTGAGTGTTTAAGGTTGCAGACCCTTGCACTGGTTACTTGTTCTCATTGTTCAGAAATTTCTCCTTAGTTCTAGATTGGTTCTCTCCTTGATTGGTTTCCATCCATTGTTCGTTGTCCTGCCTTCGGGTGGTTCAGGAGATCAAAGCAGAGCTGTTGAGTTTTCCTTGGATGATTTCTGAGGGTTCGCTCGTCTATTTTATTTTTTTATTTTTTTAAAAAAAAAAACAGTTTTGCAAATCTCAGGGTCCCCACTAATGCAGTGTTCCCAACCTTAGCCATTCCCAAGTGGGTGGACTTCAAATCCCAGAATCCGATAGCCGGTGTGACTAGTGAATGAACATTCTGGGAGCTGAAGTCCAACACACATTATTTTTGTTACATTACAATCAGTACTCATGGCCAGATTAGAAGGAAATAAATGGACCAGTATAAGCTATGCAATTGATAATACTCATCCCATAACTCTAAGAGAATTTTGCAGCATTGCATTGTGGCTGCAGGTACACTTCGAAGACCTAATGAATGACCTCTAGGATACCCCCTTTGTTTTGTGGCTTTCCCGCCTCTGGCCCATGGGGATCATGCTTTTGCTATATGAAAATGCACGAGAGCTTTGGGCAGTAGAAGGACACAGACTAAGCAGTTGGCTGTGTCCAGAAGTCCTCACATTGTGCTTGCTTTAGGAACTTAGTGAATAATTGGGTGAGCTTTGCTGTCCATTGCTACTTTTTAAAATGGAGAACTTTTAGGGGTCAGCAGTAGGCTTAAGAAACGGAAGTCGAACAATTTGCTGCCCGGCTCAAGAACCGTGCCACTTGAGAACTTTTCACACTGTTGGAAGAGCTAAAGTTCATATGTGTCTCTCCAGATCACGTTTATCTCTTACAAATCCTCTTAAATTGCAGGCTGCCAGAGAAACAATAGGGGAAAGTGAGGGCACGGGAGTCTTGGCTGCTCAGAAGTTATGCTTTTAAAAACGTTGTTATCTACCTTAAAGTGCTCACCCAAAGAAAAGAACCCAGGGGGTGGTTGGGTAGTAAGCCATGAGTAAACATGAGAATTATAGAAAACAAGTGACATTGGGATCCAGATTTGAAGTGGTGAATGGGGTAGCATATCATGTCTCTTTGGGAGTAAATTTGGGACAATTCATTAAAATCATGGCATTGATATTATCTTTGCTTCATTTCAAGGGCTGTTGCTTAATATGCTTAAGTTTGGATTCAGATACTGAGGTTTCCCTCTATTTCACACGTTGGCCAGTTGGATTCTAGATTCTCTTGTTCCTTCTAGGCAGTGGTGGGTTGCTCCCGGTTCGGCCCGGTTCGGGCGAGCAGGTAGTGGTGATGATGTGACATCAGCAAACCGGTTCTCTATGACTGGGAGCTGGGCCCTCCCACTCACCCCTGCGTTATACCAACCTTTATTTGTCATTTTTTAGCCCAGCTGATAGGCGCGGCAGAGTGGATTGCTGCGCCTCAGCTGGGCAGAAATTTAATGCGCTTGCGTGGAGCGTAAGTTTGGCGCACATGCGAGCGAAGCGAGTATGTGTGCGGCGATCACACACAAAGAACGTGCACGAAGAGAACCGGTGGTAACACCGGTTGGAACCCACCACTGCTTCTAGGACAGGGGTGAGCAAATATGGCACCTTTACGACCTGTGGACTTCAACTCCCAGAATTCCCAAGCCAGCCGTGCTCAGAGTTGAAGCCCACAGGCCATAAAGGAGCCCACAGGTCATAAAGCCTGCCTCTGTTCTAGGAATTTGTGACATAATGACCTCCTCTAGCCTCAGTGCCTTCAATAGTTGGTAGCATAACCAGTTTAAGATATGAATGGAGAAATCAAGGATAGCTTCATGATTACTCTGCAATCAAAACCACGAATAGTGATCTATCCACTCAGCTATATGGCCAAAGGGTCCATTGTGACCAATGTCCAAATCTGATGCACTGTCTAATTCATCATGCTGGATTTGGATTTGGGAGGTATCAATGCTAAAACTGAAAGAGTTAGGGATTGAGCAACGCTGATATTTATTCTCAGATTAAGTATCCCACCTTGGTTTCCTGAGAGAAGAATGAGAGGGCCAAATTAGAAGCAAACTTTCGCTCTTTAGTTGAGTTGCTTGCTTGCTTGCTTTTGAATTCACGTATCCTTTTCCCATCTTTTCATTTTGCCTTCCAGCTACTACTTTATCTCATTAGACTTTGGGGCCTGCTGAGACCTATTCTCTTTAATAGGACAATTTGTAAAACGGATTGAGCCTTTTTTTTTTTTTTTTTACTGGTAATCCTTACTGGAGTCCTGTCATAACTATAGCAATTCACTTATCTTTTGCCATAGTGTTAGCATTTCTGGGTCTTTATTGATATCCTGTCAAATATCCTCCTGGGTGGATGGGTGATTGGGTTTTGATGAGCTGAGGAATAGCCAATGGGACATATTTCTTACTCTCCCTACAGGAGTGTGGGCAGCGTGTAGCTCAGCAGTTAAGATTCTGGCCTTGTCGGCTGGAAAGCCGGCAGCCCAAAGTTCGAGACCCGAGTTCCACATGATGGGGTAAGCTCCCATCCTCGCCCCAGCTCCTGCCTACCTAGCAGTTCGAAAGCATGCAAATCAGCGGTGGGTTTCAGATATTGTTACCACCTTCTGCACATGTGTGCAGGCGCCTTTTGCGCATGTGTCCGGCCTCGAAAACATGGCTAAATAGGACGGCATAGCACCAGGGCAGGTGGCGGGTGGCGGGTGGCAGGTGGGTGGGTGGGCCCACCCACCCGCAATCTCCACTAAAGGTTCGGGTGAACCAGTCAGAACCAGCTGAATACCACCTCTGATGCAAATGCGAGTAGATAAATGGGTACCACTTCGGTGGGAAGGTAACAGCATGATGTCACATTACCACAGAAATATCTTTGGACAGTGCTGGTTCAAGGCCTTGAAACAGAGATGAGCACTGCCCCCTGTACTCAGCAACCAATGGAGTAAACTCCACAGGGATTCCTACAGGAGGGTAAAAAATACAGATCCCTCCCCTGTATCTCCAGCTCGCAGACATGCGGATTTACCGGTGTCGATCAAGGCTTATTTGGTATGAGCAGAGTTCCCCAAAACATTGAAGAAAGAACTCTGAAAGCTTTTACACCATGGCGTTGGGAAGGAGGAAAATTGCAAATTTCCTGGGACATAAAATCATGCCAATGAGATCCAGTCAGTATAACTTTGATGAGGCAGTAAAGATTGGCGTTGGCAGGCCAGTCAGAAGATGCTGTAAATCTCAGCTGAATTCTAATTCCTATTCTCTAAATATGGGTTTTAAAACATTTATTCTGCAGTCCTCTCTGTAATCTAGCAGAATTGGAACTAGGGGGGAAAGCTAGCGTGTGCATAAGGAAGAAATCGACAAAATCATGACTGTCATTTCAGAACAACTGAAATGGACCACAGTTCTATTGAAGTGATGATGATGATGATGATGATGATGATCTTCTGAGCAATGTCATCAGAGTTGCATTTACAGAAAGTAAATCCTAACAATTTGACTTCCGTGGAACCTTACTTCATACTTAAGTGGTCAGTAGAGCGGGGCGTGCATAAGTGCACTAACATGCCTATCGTCCCTTGTCATTGTATTTTTATTCTCTTATTCTTGTTCTCGTTTTTGTTTTCGACAAATTCCAATAAATTAATTAATTAAATAAATAAAATAAAATTTGAGGAGTGCGGAATCTCCTTCTGCTGGAGATTTGGCTTCCTCCACCCATGCCAGCTCACCCTTTGAGGACGGCAGAATCCAAGGATGACTTGCTGCACGCGTGCTATCCTGAACCCAAGACTGAGGTCAAACCTTTAGGTATAACTCCAAAATGCCTTGCATTGTAACAACTCACTCATGTTGAGCAGCAAATGGGGGGAGGGGAAGGGGAGAGCATAAATGGGGAGCGGGGAGTGGGGTTTAGAGATGTGAGCACGGTTTTAATTATTTGTCCCCAGCCTGATGCTTTTTTCCACGCAGACTGAATCGCAACGGGGAGGGGAAGAGGTGAGCTGTGGTTTCCCACAGCAGAAGATTGGGCACTATGCAATATTTGCAGCCGTTTAATAGGACCTGAGTTTAATTTTTTTTAAAAAAAACAAACAAACATGGTTTTTGTATTCATTTTTAATCCGTCGCTTCTCTCAAAACTCTCAGGAGAAAGCTTGGAGATTTTGAAAAGGGTGTCTCCCCACATCCCTCTTCTTTTCTTTTCTTGGGTCTTTTTTTTTTATTTTTTATTTTTGCTTTTGTGAAATCAGTGCAATAAATAAAGAAATAAACTTGAACCATTGCAAAACCGGTATCTACTACCACTGGCATGAAGTCCCAGTTGCTTCTAGCGGTAACTTCTGCTGCTGTTAGTCAACGTAACAATATCATCTTCACACATGGTACTGTTTCATGTTTGAGTAATAACATTAAATCCCCCCTACCCCCAAAGAATGTCAGATAGGGTTGTGTTGTTGTTGTTTTGCAGTTATGGATAGAACAGGTCCAATAGGATCTCTCTGGTGGTCCAAGCTGTTAGTATCCCTGAGATAGGAACTGTGCTTCTGACATCTTAACAAGTCCATGCAAAGTTGACAATGTTTTCATGAGTTTACAATCCTGCTTTACACACACATATCTTCTTCAGCCTTATGGGGGGGAATGTCTCCAGAACTGCATTTTGTAGGATGTCTGTGTCAACCGTGTGCAATTTACCTGCAGAAGTATATATAGCCATGTGTGTGAAGTAAACCTCAGTTCGGATTAAGGTCACGTGTATATTTCCTGCCTGGAGTGAGTACATGTTGCGCACTTGGAAATCAAGCAATGAATGTGCATGCATGTGTTTGTGCATAAGTCACACACCAGAAATAAGTGAATAAACCTTTTGCAAGCCATTAGTAAGTCATGTGCAAAGCATGAGTAGACAATGTGATAGTCGCGAGGAAGTCATGTTCAATTTGCAAGTTCATCACAAGCAATTAATGTAAAGCATGAGAAATCAGTGAGTAAAGCAGGCGTTAAACCATGAGTAAAGCATGTGTTAACTATGTGTGACATTTAACTTTTTGAACAATTCTGTGTACACTTTCGTGCCAATCACAGTTACTCTCTTCCAAAAAAAATGTGTCTCACGTGCTAAGCATGTGAATACCAAGTGCAAAAATTACTTAAATATATGTGTCAACCATGTGTCAACCCATGTCTACACCATGTGTAAGTCACATGAAAATCCACATGTAATACATGTCAATACTAATTAAAACATACACACACGAGCCAATATTTGCTCATAGTGATGGAAGTGTATTATGATTTTCAATCATTATGCCTTGTACCAGAACAACATATCTTGGCTATTATCCTCAAGTTATTATTCTTTTAGTTAACTGGTGTTTTCAAATCAAGCCACGAGATTTTCTCAGTCTATATCTGAGCAGCAGGTACACATTCTAAAGTTCTGGAATGTGTCAAGACCATGTACATTTCTAATGCCCATGTGAAATAAGAATCTTCTACAAAAAAAAAAGAAGAAGTTGCAAACCATGTATAAACTATGTGTAAACAAGGCATTAACTTTGTGTAAAGCACTTGTAAACACTGTGTAAAGTGCATGCCGGACAAAGTGCAAAACTCATTAAAAAGCATATGCAAATTCATTATAAAGCACAGGCAGACCAAAGTGTGAACTTGGCGTAGATCACGTGAAAAAGCTCTGTAAAAGCATGTGTAAGCAGAGTGCAACTATTTGCCAACTATCACACCATGTCAAGTATGTGCAAAAGAAAAAAACAAAAAAAAAATATGGATGTAAATGATTTGTGAAGCACATGTAAGCCAAATGTAAAATAGTTGTAAAGTGTGTGTGTGTGCTGCAGAGAGTCTGGCGTTTTGCAAACCAGATGTAAACAATTCATTAAGCATGTCGAAACAGAGTGTAAACTCTATGGAAAGCATGTGGAAAGTCATTGTTAGCTGGGCATAAACACTGGGTATTATAACCCCGAGAAAGTTGTTAAAATGCTGTTTGGACAAGATGGTTTCAACAGAGTTGCAAACTCTCCCCCTTATGTTTATGTAAACCAAATGTAATCTTTTTGGAATAAGAGTATGCAAACAAGGATGCAAACCTATCTTGCAAAATAGGAAGGGATGGTAAAAGGTGAATCTCCAGGCTTTACACAGACTTTACACCTTGTCTGCACATGTGACTATTTGTGCAAACCACTAATTTACAGTAGTATGCACCGTATCAAACCTGTAAAACTTGAGGGAGGGAGAATGTATTATTATTTTCCACCTCCCTCCCCCGGGAAAGAGTGTGAGTGATTTCTGATGGAGTGGGTGGCCCAGAGCTGAGGTCTATGCTCTTAGTTGCCATCAGCAATCATCAGAGAAAGGAAGACTTGATATCTGGAGTTACAGGTAGTCCTTGACTTACAACAGTTCGTTTATAGTGACCATTCAAAGTTGCAACGGCACTGAAGAAAAAGTGACTTATGTCCGTTTTTCACAACCATGGCAGGATCCCCAGGGTCATGTGATCAAAATTCAGATGCTTGGCCACTGGTTCATATTTATGACGGTTGCACTGTCCCGGGGTCATGCGATCACCTTTTGCAACCCTTCTGACAAGCAAAGTCAACGGGAAAGAAGCCAGATTCGCTTAAGAACCGTGTTACTAACTGAACAAGTGCAGTGATTCACTTCAGAACGGTGCCCAGGAAGGTTGCAAAATGGAGCAAAGCTCGCTTAACAACTGTCTGGCTTAGAAATTTCAGCCGCAATTGGCTGGTTGCAAGTCAAGGTCTACCTGTATTCTCATTCATTCATATTCTCTCTCTCTCTCTCTCTCTCCCTCCCTCTCCCACTCCCTCTCTCTTTCTCTCTCTCATTTAAAGAGCCACATTTAAAACAGCCTTCTCCAACGTATCGTCCTCCAGAAGGGCCAGGCTACAAGTCCAATAATGGGAATTATAGCCTGCTGTTTCTGGAAAGTGCCCAGTTGGGGAAAGTTTGGTTTAACTCTGCATTGTTGAGTGATTTTAGAGAGTATCTTCTATTAGAGGTAGAGCTTGTCACTTCCATTACCACAAAGATTCTGGAATTAACAATGGCCTGATTAGGCAGAAGTCCAAGGGGTTCAGTTTCCCAGAGCATCGAGAGGCAGAGAAAGGCCAGTTACTGTATTTGCCTGTTACTCTATGAAGGGCACCTTGAAGCAGGGAGAAAAGATGGCAACTCACAATTAAAAGCACATGTAATTATTGATAGCCTCTAGTAAGTTGATAGTCTTAGCAGAGAGCCCCTTATCTAAGCAAGGGGAGGTCTGCTTCAGTTTGGGATGGGGAGTCCTCGTTTCAGGTGGCCAACTCGCCACAGCCATCTCGCCACAGCTAACTAGCCACAGGAGCTAACTAGCCATAAGGCAACTCGCCACAGACAATTCCACATGGGATAACCCACTACGATACATGTTATCCGCCACTGATAGTACAGTGGTTTAGTGCACCCTGTTATTAACACAGCTGCCTGCAATTTACTGCTGGTTCGAATCTCTCCAAGGCTCAAGGTTGACTCAGCCTTCCATCCTTTCTAAGGTAGGTGAAATGAGGACCCAGTTTGTGGGGGCAATAAGCTGACTTTGTATAAAATATACAAAAGAATGAAGGCTATTGCTTAACGCATTGTAAGCCGACCTGAGTCTCCGGAGAAGGGCGGCATATAAATCAAATTAAAAAAAAAACAAAAAACGAAAAATGCAAATAACATCAAAGAAACAGCGGCAAATAAAATTTACCGGTATCGTGTTGAGTTATCCCACGTGGAATTTTCCGTGGCATGTTGTCCATACAGTGAGTTGGCTATGGCGAATTGTCCCTTTCTGATGTCAAACCACTAAGTAAATTTAATAAGCGAGTCCATGAAGTGACCGAGAGTTGAGCTTCACTTGAAAAAAAAAATTTTTTTTTAGAAAATTGATGAGGCCCTAATAGGAAAGTTGAGAACTTTGTAGGCCTTTATTGCTGAACCTCAACCACCCATCTTCTTCACCAGCTCTTGTCTGAATCTGTTAGGAGCTCTGATTCAGCAGCAGCTCTGGAGTTCTAAGATCTCCAACAATTATCATTTGGCTGCCCTTGTTAGTCACATGGATAGTTGGATTGAAGTCATGGGATGGACTTGCCTACCAGTGAGGAAGAATGAAACAGAGGTGTGCAGATGCTATGGGAAACACCTCTACAGGTGAGACCATTGGTCACCTGTCGCAAAACATGCAGAAGGGTTGGAGAAAAACCTTGTGGAAACCCTTGTGATAATGTCAGAGAGAGATATATAGTAGGAACCACTGTAAATGAGCAAAGTGTTCTGGGAAATAGAGCCCAAAAAAATGATCCCCCCATCCCTTTAGTCGCAGAGCCTCTGAGCGGAAAGCATAAATAGCATAGCTGAGCATGAGGCACACTAGACTTGGTCCTGCAGGATAAACTCTCCTATGCCATGTTCTACCAGCTGTTTAAATGCCTAGGACCATCTTCACAGCAAAGGAGGAATCCTATATAAAGGACCTGGATTTCAAGGCTACCAATATCTGGTCTGCAAAATTTGCAGATGACCATCAGAAGAAAGCAAAGGGACACTCAGTGCCACCTTGTGATTCTTCAGAGTTCTACAACCCAGCTACGGTATGCCTAGTAGATGAAAAGCAGAAGAAACCTGATATAGAAGGAAAGGCAGGGTAAAGAAGAGTCAACGCAGCAAGGTAGAAGTAGCAAACCAGGTTTGGTAAACTACCGAGCCAGGTGTATATATAATGGTTTTGTGAACACGGTCTTAAAATGCAGTCATTGGGCAGATTCACAGAGGACGGATCGGTGCCTAGTAAGGCAAGAAAACTAGGAAATTGCAGTGATAACCAGAGATAGTAGAAGTTTCTACTCCATGTATCTTTACAACCTGGTTCTGATAGCCCTAAAGTCTATGGAGGTGTAGAGCACCAAGACAGTAGAGAAACCTCATCTTCATGGTCTTTGCAGGAGTTCCAAGGACAATGTGGCTGGTGCCGTAATTAGAAGACAGGAAGCAGCAGAGAGATCTTGATCTTGTCCAGGAAAGCCATTGGCCAGGTGCAGAAGGAGAGGTGAACCTGGAGAAGGGAACTGGCAGATCTATGGAAGGGCAACCATGCTTGATAGCAGGCCAATCGAGTCTACCCGCTCCATCAGTGGTCCCACACTCTTACTGTCAAAAACGTTAGAGCAGGGGTCTCCAACCTCGGCAACTTTACGACTTGTGAACTTCAACTCCCAGAATTCCTCAGCCAGCATATGCTGGCTGAGGAATTCTGGGAGTTGAAGTCCACAAGTCGTAAAGTTGCCGAGGTTGGAGATTCCTGCATTAGAGGGTAGGGCAGAAGGGCAGCTGGACAGGGGTGGGGGCATGTTAGTGGATGCTGTACCTCAACACTAAACTATATATATAAAAAAGAGAAAATATTGTAAAAAAAAAATACTTTTATTGCAAGCAAAACGAACAAACCACCTTGTCTTCCATCTCACGCAGGCCCCGCCAAGGGCCACCCCCATTGTAGGGGAACCGTACCTCCCATCCCAAAGGCGTGGGATTCGAACACACCTCAAGCAAAGGGGCTCGAATCCAACACCTAAAAGGGGAGGGAAACCTTGCGGAAGAATTCCCGAGTCTCTGGGTTATTTTTTTAATTTATTTATTATTTTTGCCAAATCCATGAGGGAAAAAAAAAAATTACAAATGAAAGTACTAAAATAATCCTTTTTTCAATAAAATCATAGAAAAACCATGAAAGCGAGTCATGTGTTCATGTCGGAGTATAAATTGTGGTTATCTACGTGGTTTACTTAAGCATGACCTACTGAGTAAACCATATTTAGTTGGCTTCATCCCAAACGCTAAGGTACACCTAACCCATATTTTGGTTGTGTGCTTCTTATGAATTCAGCCTTCACCGCAGCAGCTGGTATGGTATCCTTACAAGAATGAATGAATTTTTAAAAAAATTGAGTAACCATGTCTACACACACACACACACACACACACACACACACACACACACAGAGCGCCATAAAGTTTGAGTTATGGCCATCCCTTTCAAAAACTTGAATTTATAAATACTTTGATGGCTATTATTTTCCCCTAAATACTTCCTGGAATATGTTCAAACTAAGGCTGGATATATTTTTTACTTCTGCCAAGACTCGTAAGAAAAAAAACATGATGTTGGATTTTTATCATTTATCATGTGCTGGAAAGGATCATTACATTTTACACCGAACGAAACATAAAACATTTCTAAAAAAAACGTTTCTTACATTTCTTTAGCAGCTGGTACATCTATTAAGAGGAGAAAACAGATTAGGTGAAAATGTTGAGTTAGAGAGTAGAATATGCTGAAGTTAGGGAGGGGGATAGCTCGGCCTTTTTGTGGAATTTTTTATTATTTTTTCTCCAGCGGATCTTTTGCAGAACTATCCTGTGGGTGATATTTGCCTATTTTTACCTCCATACCATCACAAATTTCTAATTCCATGTAGTACAATGTTCCATTCATGTGATACACACATCTGTGGCAGTGGTGAAATGCTCCGAAGTCTGCTACCGGTTCGCTGTGCGCACGGCGCACACATGCGTGGTATGTGCCAAATGCGTCTGCATGCATGATGTGCGCCAAACACGTGCAGTGCTGAAATAGGAGGTTTAAGAAGCCTTTTCTAAGGTAAGTAGAACAGTGAGGGAAGGGGAACAGCTCTGCCGCACAATTTAGATTCACTTAGCAGGATTTCCTGCTTTCTAGTGAATATAAATCGTGCGTTACAGCTGATCGTCAGAAATACTGGTTCGTCCAAACCGGTAGCATTTTTTTAACTACCGGTTTGCCCGAACCGGTAGTTTTTATTACTACCAGTTTGAGTGAACCGGTCTGAACCAGTAGCATTTCACCCCTGGTCTGTGGTTAATATCTGATCTCAGACCCACTAAATTACAAAATAACCACAAAGGGTTGGTGGCAACATGTGCTAGACTAGAATATGGTAATTTCCTGCTAATCCTTCACTTACGTCCATTCACTTAACAACCATTTGAAGTTACGACAGCTCCTCCCCAAAAGTTACTACCCAATTCCAAAGTTCTAACAGCCACCCCCCCTAGTCATGTGACTGCTTTTTGGGGACCTGGCCAGCCTTTAAAGTTATTTGCAGTACCCTAAGATCACATGAGAACAATTTTATGATGTTTATTTCTGAAAACTGGCATTTACTTTTGGTTTCCAGAAAAAAAACACTCCATAGCAAACAATGGGATCATTTAATGACTATTGTATTTGCTTAACAACTGCTCCCTAAAAGGTCCAGCAACATGATGACCTGCTTTACAAATATCACAACGTATGACCATAATTGTGGCATCCAATTACAGAGGTAAGTCAAGGTCTACCTGTATACAGGTAGTTTGTTATACAGACAGACCCTGTAGCAAACATAACTGTGCATATCAGAAATTCTTTTTTTTTTTTTTAATCACAGTTACTTCTATTCTGTTTACAACAGATTCATGTGGTGAGAGTTGGTCTGATAATAGCCATTTTGCACAGATTTGTAGGTTGGGAGCTCCTGTAGGCCTCAAAAGGGTATTGAAAAACCATACAAATGAGAAATGTAATTTAGGGATTTGAGAATTAAAGGATGGGAGCACAGGGTGGTGGGGAGAATTCCTGATCGAAATTTTCAACATTTCATTAACTACACTTCCCAGTGGTGGTAAAACTGGCATGAAACAGATAACGTGTTTGTTGTCTTTAAAATGCCTTTCAAATCCAAAAGGAAAAACAAGCTATTAACAATCTAAATAATGCAAAAAGTCCAGGAATGAACGGCGTTTAATGTAGAATTATACCGCTTCATCAAATCAGATCTCTTTAGGCTCAGATTGGAAAATCAAGTTTTAACAGGAATATTAGCCATATAGATAGATGCTCAGGCATTTAAATACAACGGGAAGACAAGATTTTTATTGCTTTTTATCCTGGATTTCTTCATATGGATAAGGAAGAGAAAATGTACTCATACCAGGCTAAATATTACTTCTCCCATAGGATGACTTCTTCTGTGTTGTTCAGATCCTAATGACACACAATCTCAGCCAATCTAGGCCGGATTTGATAGGTACAAAGGGAACCAGGACACGCGCAGGAAATGCGGCAAAACTCTGCTTTAATCCCCACAAACAGGCTGGCGCCTCAGAATGCGACGAGTAGGCAACAGGTTCTTTGTAACGTCAGCGCTGGGAGTGTCTGCCTCCTAGCGCCTTTTCAAGTCATTGGGCCGCACCCCCTGTTTGTCTGGCTGCCCACGCCCACCAGTAACCACCATCCGCCGCCTGTTGGTGTTGGGGAAGCGTATGTCCGGATGCCACAGTGTCCACCAGGGCCGACACCCATCCAGCGGCAAATGGGCCCCTCAACTCCAAGAATGGCCCAGAGGGTGGTGCAGAGCTGCTGTGGAAGGCTGCCAGGACTGATCAGCTGGGTGGTGCATAGTCGGCCAGGATCGTCAGCTGGGCAGCGCAGGTTCAGCAGGAAACACTGCAGTTGATTGGCATCATCAAGATGGGGATCAAGCAACTGGGCTGGGCAGATTCAGCCAGGATTGGGCAGCTGGGTGGCGAAGGGTCGATGGGGAACACCGCGGATATTTGGTGTCATCAGATGTGGGACCGCCGCTGCTGAGCCGCCACCTCTCTCGTCACTCCCACTGCATCCCCTCCCCCCATGTATGGTGAGCCCCAGGTCATGACTCAACACACAACACAGGAAGACTGAAGAGAATGATAGATGTATGGTAGATGCTATTATCCTCGGTTAATCACATCCTATAAATGAAATTCCTACAGCAGGTAGGAATTTGGCTGACCTTAAAAACCCAAACAAGGTTGGATTGAATTAGTAACTTGATTGGGCCAGGATATTCCTAGATTATGGGAGAAAGTGCGTGTATAGAAAGAAAAGGTGATAGAGATGTAGAGATAATATCACAGAGGAAACCATTTTCCCGGAAGGTCAGTGTTCCCCTTGACAGGGCATTAGCAAAATGGATTTTGCAGCGCAAAGAATTAATCTCGGGTTGTAATTTATTGTCCAATCTTGTTGAATCAGTAGAAGACGATTACCATTCCTATACCACACACAAGGATACACAAACATACTCCGAGATGAACTCTTTTCATTTACTGCCAATTTAAAGCTGCCAAAAAGAAAAAAGAAAAGAAAAATGCAAAAAAACCCAACACCCCAACATTATTTATTCATAATGATTTCAAGAACCATCCTTACCTGAGAAGCAATTGGAGGAAATCTTTCATCAATGATTTCTGAAAGAGCAAACATGGCACTGTGCAAAACACAGGTCTTTTCCCACAAAGTGGAACTTTTTGCATATCTCTTCTTCTTCTTCTTGTGCCATATCGATCAATGGATGTTGGCGATCCTGTTCGCAATCCTATGTATTTGCATGTATAGACAGAGGAAAACAGATGCTCTCTATTATTTATGTCAATGCTGTTTACCTAGATGATCCAGAGAGATTCATGATTGTACACCCCAATGATCAAATTTTACAAAGGCGAGAAGATTTATTATCTTCCTGTGGACATCGGCTTCAGAGGAATACATCAGGCAGTGTTGTGACCCAGGCCCAAGTAGGTAGTAATCGATGCAAACAGTTCCAAAACAAACAAACTTTATTAGAACAGCTGAGAATTAACTCATTCTCAGTGTAGTCCAAACTAAATTAAAACAAACTCTTCATAACACAAATTCTTCAGTCTAATCACCAACCTTGGTATAATTAGGCAAACTGCCAAAGGTTTGCCTAATTGGCAAAAGTTCAAAAGCAGAAGACACCGACAAGAGATAAGTGCAGCAAAACTGGACAGAAGTTGTTCCACAGATTAATAGTTCTCAGTGTCAGGAAATTTCTCCTTAGTTCTAAGTTGCTTCTCTCCTTGATGAGTTTCCATCCATTGCTTCTTGTCCTGCCTCCAGGTGGTTTGGAAGATAGATTGACCCCCACTCCCTCTTCGCAGAAAGCTGATTCAGCGATACTATTTTTGTAAAATGAGTTCTCCTCGTGTTACGATCATTCGTTCAGCAACTGTTTGAAGTTACGGCAGTGCTGAAGGAAAGAGCTTTAACGATCTATGAGACTTTCTGATCGGCAGCTTGGGATTAATGAAGGAAAAAAGTTTGGGATGCCCTGCACTAAGTCATCTGTTCGTCTCCAGGACAGAAGAATTCCTATCAGTCTTCCTGCAGCTTTCCCTCGACTTACATCCAGCTGGACCTGTTTTTCTCTTTTTCTGTCTCTTTTCTTCTCCCCTGGGCTGCCTGCAATCAGAGCAATTGCCCATCGCAGTGCAGCCATTCATTTAGCTTTCATCTCGGTTCCCATTTAAAAGCAACAAAAATGATTGAACAGCTAGGAGGGAGTCGGCCATCAGGCCAGATTAGCAGGGCTAAATACCAAAAAGCTCATCTTTTGGATGGAGGAGGAGGAAGGGGGGGCAGGACCATACAATAGGTCACTATCTCATGTGGAGAGAGCATCCCGCACCAGCATTTGGGCCCACAGCCCTGTGCCGTTGTTCCAGTCGGTCTGGTACACCCACTGCGGCCTATCAGTTGTGCTGTGTGTATATGGGCAGAAAGATAAATAGAACTGATGCCAAAAGGCATGAAAAAGGAAAAGCCCAGGTTGCATGAATAGAAGCAATGGGTGGAAGCTAATCAAGGCGAGAAGCAACCTAGAACTAAGGAGAACTTTCCTGTTAGTGAGAACAATGAATCAGTTGAACGACTCGCCTCCAGAAGTTGTGGTTACTCCAACACTGGAGGTTTGTAAGAAGAGATTGGACACCCGTTTGTCTGAAGTGGTGTAGGGTTTCCTGCCTAAGAAGGGGGTTGGACTAGAACAGGGGCCTCCAACCTTGGCAACTTTAAGCCTGGAGGACTTCAACTCCCAGAATTCCTCAGTCACGGTGAGTTGGACACCGCAAGATGGCCGTGGCAAGATAGGTGTGGTAAGTTGGCCACGGCGAGTTGTCCTAGACCTGTTTGACATCAGAGGCAGAACAATGACCGATAACCTGCTTCCCGCCTCTCTTTGCCACATTGTTCATTCAATGTATTCTATCTGCCATGCCTCCCTTCCCCATTAAGCTACACTTTTCAAAATAAAATCCATACAAACATAAATATATTAAAATATATTTTATTTTTCCTCCCCAATACAAAATTCAACAAGTATCTTTCTAAAAAAAAATACACACTTTGATTTTTAAAAAAATAGATGAAAATTTCATTGGAACATTTAGGACAAGTACAAAATTAGCCGAATGCTAGTTTGCATCTTCATTCAAATAGTGGAGTTTCCGCTCAGTTTGTAATACTATTTGCAACACTGTCGTCTTAAAGAACCCCATTTCTCCAGGGAAATGAACCGCCACTGTGTCATGATAAAATTTCAATGCCACAAATAACATAACCGGAGCCACAGAGCGTTCTCCACACCAATAATGCTGCTAGACTTAAATACGTTGGTCTGAGATTTACTTCCAAAGTCAAGATGGTTAAACTGAATTACGGATGTGAACTTTCCATTTGCTTCTTTCTCCTGGGTGTGTATCACTTGGCGTGTTATCTTCATTGCTGGGAGCAATTTTATTTGGTAGATCAGTGTTTCCCAACCTCAACCATTTTAAACTGTGTGGGACTACAACTCCCAGAATTGAAACATCTGGCAACGAGCATGTATTTACCAGGGTTGCAACTTCCTAGATTGCCATAAAGTGACCTTCCCAGACCTTCCAATGAGCAACGTCACACAGGATTGTGTGATTCGCTTAAGAACTGTAGTGATTTCCTTAACAATGTGGCAACCCCACCCCCCAAAAAAACCCGGTTTTTAAACAAGGCATGTTTTGCTTAATAACTGCCTTACTTAGCAATGAAAATTCTGGTCAAAATTTGCAAGTTGAGTATCTGCGCTTCCAATGACCCTGTCCATCTGTAGAACCCCAAAACATCCTCAAACTATTTCCATTTTGAACTCTGCAGCAGCTGAAACTTTCACATCCCACCTTGCCAATAAGCATCTTGATCATATTAGATCCATATTTGTTTCTTGCTTCTCATCTGGCACAATCCTAACTCTGTTCCCACTACTCAGCGGATTTTCTTCCTTAGCTACCATGTTTCCCTGAAAATTAGACCCTGTCTTATATTTTTTTGAACCCTGAAATAAGCGCTTGGCCTTATTTCCATGCGCTCAAAAGCCCCGATTGGGCTTATTATCAGGGGAGGTCTTATTTTGGGGGAAACAGGGCACTTTCCTGAGAACTTCTGTTGAATGTGTTACCTAAAAACTCTCATACTACATAATTTCGGTTCCCAGGTTTTGTTTTGTTTTTAACTTTATCCAGGTTGGGCCCTCTCCCTTCCGCCTTAATTACACCACTGTGGAGGAAATTCAATAAAGGTGTTCCGTATTACCCTTCAGAAGCAAATAAGTACTCTCGTTAATGCTATCGTGAGGGAACTGTAGTATTGCTAAGAAAATTAAAACTGTGTTATATATTAACACAGTTTTAATTTTCTTGCAACTGCAGCCTCCTTTGTGCCAGCTATAAGGGGATTTTGAGTCAGTTTTACAAAACAGTAACCCAACACGTTCTCAGACAGTTTATTTGATATGTCATCATGGTTTTTCTTTTCTTTAAAGAACTAGCAAGGTTCTTCTTTGGGTGCATATTTGGAAATTTCTGATTACAGGTAGTCCTCGACTTATAACCAGGAATGGACTGCTGGGGGTTTGCAGGGGTTCAGGAGATCCTCTAGCTAAGATTCTGTGCAGTTTGGAGAACCCCCAAATCCCACTCCTGGCTGGGCCTGCCCACCCCGCCACTCCTAGGAGTCCCCACACAGCCCATTTTGGATGCAGGGAAGTGCAGGGTGCGTGCAGAGGCTCGGAGAGGGTGAAAAACGGGCCTGGCCTCCAGAGGGCCTCTGGAGCCTGGGGAGGCTCTTTTCGCCCTCCCAGAGGCTCAAGGAAAGCCCCCAGAGCCCAGGGAGGGCAAAAGCCCAGCCCCCCGCCATGGTGCAGGAGGCTGACTAGGCCACACCCATCAGGGCCACACCCACTCAGAAACCAGGCAGAGAACCCTTGCTAAAATTTTTGAAGCCCTCCCCTGCTTACAACAGTTTGTTCAGTGACCGTTCAAAGTTACAACGGCACCGAAAAAAAGTGACTTATGACTGTTTCTCACAGTGATGACTTTCCTGGCATCCCCATGATCTCAATTCAAAAATTCAGATGCTTGGCAACCGGTTCGTCTTTATGACCATTGCTGTGTCCCAAGATCATGGGATTTCCCCTTTGGAGACCTTCTGAGAAGCAAAGTCAGTGGGGAAGCCAGATTCACTGAACAACCAGGTTGCTAACTGATCAACGGCTGTGACAGCCGAGGGAAGAAATTGTCGTAAAATGGGGCAAAAGTCACTTAACCAATGTTTCCCTTGACAACATAGATTTGGGGCTCTGTTGTTGGTCGTAAGTCGAGGACTACCTGTAGCTGGCAAAGAAAAATCTGAAGATAATGACGAAAAGGAAACTGGGGTGGGGGTGGGGCGGGAGGAGCCTGCATCCTCATTGAGCAAAACCAACGAGAATGACCATGGGATCCCTCCGTCTTCTTCTCAACGCTGAGAACTTCTTCCTCTGGTTCTATGAAAGCTATCATTGCAACAGAGAATGTTTTTAGACAAAAAAAGAAGAGTCTTGCAAGTTGATTCAATGGAGCGCTCTCATTTCCACACACACTATCGCGTACTGCGCAAAATATCTTTTGTGGGCCTAAAGCCCTCAGAGATATAGTGAATCACAAAGACCAAGAATTCCAGAATCCTTTCTAAGAGGTTTCAAATAGCTCACCCTCCATCAAAAACCAGCTTGTCTTTTTTCAACCATTCCAGGTTGTTGAAGCCTAACCCAAACAAGGAAGTTGCAATCTTTTCTTACTCTCTCTTGGAGGTGGTGTTGCCTTCTCCAACTCAGCCAAAACCAGGAAGCACCACCCTCTCTTTACCTGTCCAGAAAGTCTGGGCAACCCTACTTCGCATTTTATCCCAGTTACTGGCTGGTCGGGCAAAGAATATGTCAAGTTGGAAAGAGTTAATCAACTGCACCAGTGGTGGGATTCAAATAATTTAACAACCAGTTCTCTGCCCTAATGACCAGCTGAGTGGGCGTGGACATGGTGGGCATAGCCAGGAGGTATGACAGGCAGTACTCGGCCTCCTGCACCCCCCTGGGAGCAAAAATGAGCCGTGGGGGAGGGGGACACGCATTCCTCCCCATGCCCTGTTTTAGTCCTGGTAGGCTTCCCTGCAGCCTCCTGGGAGCAAAAATGGGGCATGGAGGGGACACGCCGCCCTCCCTTCCCTGTGCCCTGTTTTCGGCCTAGTAGGCCTTCCTGTAACCTCCTGGGAGTGAAAACGGGCCGTGGGGGGGGCCGCCCCCCCCCCGTGCCCTGTTTTGGGCCTAAGAGGCCTCCTTGCACTTATCGGGAGCCAAAATGGGGCGCGTGGGGACTCCTGGAAGGGGCGGGGTAGAGCGGAGCCAGCCAGCAATTTAACTACCGGTTTTCCCAAACCGGCCCAAGCCAGCTGAATCCCACCACTGAACTGCATCTTCTGTTCCTTTCGTACTCCAATCACCACCCCTCTCTCCCAGAATTCTTTTTCTCCTTATTTCGAAGATTGGAGGCCTCGCTTTAGTGCCAGTGGGGGGTCGAGTGGGGCTGTAAGAATTCATGGAAACCCCCTCCACCCAGACCATTTGGTAATCTTAGCGGTATTTTTCAACCTTGGTCATTTTAAACAGCATGGACGTTAACTCCCAGAATTCTGGGACTTGAAATCCACACCGCTTAAAATGACCAAGGTTGAGAAACACTGATCTCAGAATTGAAGAATGGACTCCATCTTCAAATGAAAAGAAAAGCCAGGAAGATATATCTTTCCCTGCTCTAAAAGCACCGTCGTTTTCCCCTGGTATCCAAGAAGGGGATCTTGACTGGGTTCCAAGACAGAAACTGGGCCAGACTCCAGGGCCGTGCTTTTGATAACAGAATGGAGAACCTTGGCAGGTGTGTGCAGCCTCAGAATATAAGCAGCTTCATGTGATAAAATGGTTTTTTGGAAAAGTAAGCCACATCTCAATCCAACGACAGCCGTATCCTTCCCTACCTGCCACTGTATCCAAGCATTTCCCCTGTAAGATCTACGACCTCGTTTACATTGTCCGTTGTCCTTGGCAGCAAAGCGCGCTTTAGGGATTTTAACATACCATCCATTCAGCAGCTCTCTAGAAGACTTATCGGAGGCCTGCAAATCAGGTCACACTGCGGTGTGCTCTGTCCCAAAAACCGCATCGGAAATCTCAGTATCCAAAACATAATTGTCTAAATTTTGAGGATGCAAAATAGAGCTTCTTAGAAGGTCTAAGTCTGTTGGTTCTTACCTAGACGAGTGAGATTTCCACTCGCCGAGAATGTTTAAGTTCACATCTCATGCTGATGAGATCCATCTGTCGGTTTCTAAGGAAGGTAGGAGACGAAGGCACAAATCCATTTCAGGATCTCAGCATCCCATTTCAACGGCTATAATCGCTGGGTGTCATCTTCACAAGTTTCATTTTAGTGACCCTAACCGCCGGGGTATCATCTTCACAAGTTCCATTTTAGCGACTATAACCCAGCTGGGTGTCATCTTCACAAATCCTATTTTAGTGACCGTAACTGGCTGGGTGAGATCTTCACAAGTCCCATTTCAGTGACCGTAACCAACTGGGTGTCATCTTCACAAGTCCCATTTTAGCGATCACGTCTGGCAGGGTGTGTGATCGTGACCATTTCAGACCTGGGTAGCATTTCGCACAATCCTCTTGCCAGGTTGCCCAGTTGGGGAAGAGGAAGTGCCTTCCCTGATACCGATAGGCTGGGTAGAATCGGGGAAAAGAGAAACAACAGTGTCATTAGCAAACTGTTTGGAATGGAGATAGAAACCAGATTTTGTTCTTCAATTCAAAGCTTTATGTCAGTGCGCAACATATGTACAATGAGATGGGTGGAGCTCCCTCAGTGCACCCCCCCCAAACACAAAACAACTCACAGTGAAGACAGAAAATCCCTAACCCAATAAATCATATTAACAAAACACCAGTGTGTTTTGCATATTGCACCAGTGTGAACATGTTACACATTGTGCCGGCCCTGCAAGTCCATCGTACTACGTAGTTATGATGTTATTTCTCATTCAGGAGTCTGACAGCCCACGGATAAAAACTGTTCTTCAGCCTGTTTGCATGGCTGGCTATATTTCTATATCTCCTTCCCAATGGTAGGAGGGTGAACAAGTGCTAACCAGGGTGACAGTCATCCCTGAGGATTTTCCTCACTCTTCTAAGGCAGTGAGCTCTAGCAATCTCATCTAGTGATATCAGGGGAGAGCCCACGATGTTTCTTTCAACAATTTTGACTTCCCCTTCTTTTCAGGAGAAGTGTGGGAGGAAAGATACTTCTGTGGAGAGGTGACCACTGTGTGATTATTTACCATCCAAACACTGAGAGCACCCAAGCTTGGAGACGAGGTCCGTTTTACTCAGAAAAAAATGAGTACAATATTTTTTGGAGTATAAGACGCACTTCCCCCCCCTCCTAAAAGTGGGTGAAAATTTTGGTGCATCTTATAGACTGAATACCAGCCTGTTTTTGGCCTCCCAAACAGTCCACGCATCGTGTTTTCGCTCTCCCCGGCCCCCAGAAGCACTCTGCAGTGCTCTGCATCAGGGGTGAAATGCTCCCGTATTTTTTTTATTTGATTTATATGCCGCCCTTCTCCGGAGATTCAGGGCTCAGCAATAGCCTTCATCCTTTTGTATATTTATACAAAGTCAGCTTATTGCCCCCACAAACTGGGTCCTCATTTCACCTACCTTAGAAAGGATGGAAGGCTGAGTCAACCTTGAGCCTGGCGAGAGTCGAACCTGCAGTAATTGCAGACAGCTGGTCTTAATAACCAGTTTAATAACAGGGTGCCTTAGACCACTGTACTACCCAGGCTCTTGAGCTGGATTGCCCAGTCCAGTAGCAATCTTGGCTGGTGGTTTGGTGATCCGGGAGCAATGGTGGAGTGAAGCTCTGCCCACCTGCCCAGGTGTCATTACATCCTGGTTTTAACCAGGAAGTAATGTGTTTTTTTACCTTCTGTGCATGCACAGAAGGTCTGCGCGCATGCTCGCTTCATGAACTTCCGAACTGGTAAGGAAGGTAAGTAGATTTCACCACTGCTCCGCGAATCCCGTTTTTGCCCAAAATGGGCCTGTTTTTGCCTGCAAAGTGCTTCTGAGGGGGGCGGGGAGAGCAAAAACAGGACGCATGGAGGCCAAAAACTATTTTCTTTCTTGTTTTCCTTCTCTAAATCTAGGTGTGTCTTATAGTCCGGTGTGTCTTATAGTCTGAAAAATTCAGTAATTTTATGGGGACCTAAATTGTTTTTGTAAACGTCGCAATATTTCTCAGCAAGGTTTTTTAAAATCCCTAGCGGAGTCATGCCAGCCCTCAGATTTTGTAATAGGCTCATTGAACCAAGGCAAAACCAGTTTAAGTTAAAAGGCAGGCTTTGTCATTCCGATGTGGGCATGGGGGAAGGAAGAACGGAAAAGAAAGAAAGGAAAAGAGGGAGTGTGAGGAACGATGGAAGGGGAAAGCAGCACGAAGGACCCATAATACTGGAAACAACATCAGTTCCAACAGCAATCTATTTAAGGCAATATTGGGGTGCTGCACAACCCCATCCTCTTTCCTAGGCATGACATTAAAAAAAAGGGGGGGGAATCAGAAGATATTGTTATACCAACCTTTGGTACGCAGTGCTCAGTTTCTCCATGTAGGATTAGAAGAGCGTTTGAGATTAATTTGTATACAGAATAAATGAGAAATAGGGGGAAAGTATTTGGAGAATAAAACGGAAAGGAAATTCCCCATTATAGTCTGTGCTGGTCAGAGACTCTGGCAGAACATCAGAGACCACCAGGGAATCTGAACAGGAAATGCTCTTCTTGCAACCACATCTACAGTCGTGGCCAAAATTGTGGAAACCCTTTGGGAAAAGTGTATTTTTGAGGTTTGATGGCTAATAACACCACTTTTTTTTGGAGTTTCAAGATAATCCTATTCCACTGCGGGAATGGCCTGGGAATAGCCCAGACCTTCACCCAATTGAAAATCTATGGAGCTGACTAAAGAAACTGGTTAGTCAGAAGCAACCCAGCAATAAAACCCAGTTAATAGAAGCCATCATTCCATCTTGGTTTCACATTAGAACAGCTGCAGAACTGAAAGACTTGGTTCACTCCATGGGAAGACATTGTAAGGCCGTAATTCATGCTAAAGGTTACCCAACGAAGTATTAACTGACATGATGATAATTTTTGTATATCTCGTTTTTTTTCTATGGTGATAATTTTTGTATATCTCTTTTTTTCTACGTGTTTCACTTTACTTCTTTAAACTAACTGCTATTCTAATAGCAAATCCTTCATGAAAGTTATTGCATTACATTCTTGATTAAATTATCTTTCCATGGATATATAATTTTATGGTATTACTCCCCCCAAAAAGTGGTGTCATTAGCTAGTTTTAGAAAATACACTTTTCCCAAAAGGTTTCCACAATTTTGGCCACTACTGTATAATAAGATAGTTGCAGTGTCCCAGGGTTGTGTGATAGGACCTTCATGGGACCTTCCCATCCAGCTTCCAACAAACTAAGTTAATGGCACTGGGTAGAAGCTAGATTCTCTTAACGATTGCATGATTCAGTTAATTGCTATGTTATTCCATAGCAAGATATTTCTTACTACATAACCTACCAAGGTGGTTGGGCCGAGATATCTGTGCAGATGTTCCTCATAGGTGATGGCATAGATGTCGGAGTCTCCTGATGACCATCGAGGATTATCCCAAGAGTCACTTGGCTCAACTTTCCTCCCATTTGGAAACTAAAACCATGTTGAAAGAAAGCATGGGGACAGGAATGAGAAGCTTTTAATATCAACGTATCCAAGTCACTCTGCACCTAGAATCATGATGGCGAACCTATAGCACGCGTGCCCAAAGTGGCACATGGAGCCATATTGCCTGGCACGCGTGGTGTTGCCCGTTCCTCTTCCGGGTTTCTAGTGCGCATGTGCGTGTGACAATCAGCTGGCCTTTTTGCCTGCGGCAGTACAGGAAACTAGAAGAGCTGGTCTTCCGTTTTCCTGCATGAGCATGCGTGCCGGCCAGCTGATCATCGCGTGTGCATGCCTGCCAGAAACCTGGAAGAGTAGCTGTCTGAAACCGGAAGTTCAGTAGCTGAAACTGGAAGTTTATTTTCGGGCACGCACATGCGCCCTGGGCAGCTCCTCTTCCAGGTTGCGGATTAGACAAGCACGCTCGTGCACAGGAAGCATGCACACATTCACGCTCTCTTTTCGGCACTCAGTGCCAAAAACGTTCGCCATCACTGACCTAGAAGGTTGGATTGACTTGTTGATTTGTCTGTAGGGTGTAGGGTTTCCTGCCTAAGCAGGGGGTTGGACTAGAAGACCTCCAAGGGCCCTTTCCAACTCTGTTATTCTATCCTATTCCTTAATAACCACGGCAAAAAAAAAAAGGTAATAAGTTTGAGTTGGTCACAGGATGAGCCAGTTTTTGACTATCACAACAACTGATACTGCGCCTCAACTACAGACGTAATTCGAGGACTACCTGTGCCAGAAGTCCTTTTCCCTTTCTTTTCCTGGGCAAATATTCACTACAAGCTCTGTGATCAGAGAGTCAATTCCACTTGACTGCTTTGATCAACAATCTCTTTCTGCCGAGAAGACCGAGCAGTTATAAATGGGCATTTCCCAGCGAGTTTCACAAAACAACAATCTGCCATTTTTTTTCAGATTGCCCCCAGTCTCTCATTATGCTCCCATCGCTTTTGGTCTCACCTGGCGTGACAGATAGTGGTGCTGAATCTCTGGTGGCGTTGGTGGAGATTTCTCCTTTGCTACAAGGAGTAAAAGCAGACAAAACATCACTTTGACTTTGCAGTGAGAACAAGTTGTTTCCTCGTTCAATTTGGGGCACTGGGAATGAAAACTCTCGACTTACAACAGTTTGTTTAGTGATGCTCCAAAATGACAACGGCACTGAAAGAAGTGACTCATGACTTACGTTTTTCACACTTACAACTGTTTGCAGCCTCACCAGGGTTCCAGGAAGGAAGGAAGGAAGGAAGGAAGGAAGGAAGGAAGGAAGGAAGGAAGGAAGGAAGGAAGGAAGGAAGGAAGGAAGGAAGGAAGATTATGTCCCCCCCCCCCCCGACACAAGTGATGTCGAGCTGACTATACCCATCCTGGCCATGTCCTCCCTGGCCATGCCCCCCCACTCCCGAGGTCAAACACAACCTTACTTATTTATTTATTTATTTTATTAAATTTCTATACCGCCCTTCTCCCAAAGGACTCAGGGCGGTGAACAGCCGCGAGATAAAACACATAAATACAAAAAATTTAAAATGAATTAAAAACGAATTAAATAATTTGGCTAAATTTAAAATACCCCATAATTTAAAACAAATTAAAATTTACATTTAAAAAGGGGAGAAGAACCTTGATGCAGCCCTCAATGAAATCGAGTTTGACACCTCTGATATAGAAGGATGATAATGGCCAATGGTTTCCTGACTGATTGAGCTCAGATTATCAGTGAATTCAACTTTGTTTGTGACTGGCCTAATGCCCAACTCACCTCTCCGAAGGCAGACCAGCCAGACCACTAAGAATATGAGCGCAATGATCAGGAGCATCCCAAAAATGCAGCCAATCACAATCCCAGCAATGGCCCCACCGGACAGATATGAATCTGAAAGGCAGAGGAAGAGAGAGAACCCAGATTTAAAACCATGTGGAGTTTTTAAGCTTTGTTATTCGGTGAGAGCTTCTAAATGTCATATTCATCGTGCAAGATTGAATCCACCCCAATTCCTGCTTCCTTTCTTAATTTTGGACCCTGCTGTCGAGCTAGTTAGAGCCACTGTTCCAAGAATCCGTTCGCTCAGAAATAGTTCAGATCCAGTAATCCGTCCATGTAATGCTTCCTCGAAATCCTAAATCAAGTGTTTCTCAATTTCAGCAATTTTCAGATGTCTGGTCTTCCACACCCAGAATCCTCCCCCCCCTCTTCAGCATGTTGGGGGAATTCTAGGAGTTGAAGTCCACATATCTCAAAGTTATTCAGATTAAGAAACACTGTGCTAGATTTTCAAAACACTCTACAATCTGTTAAAAGTAGAAATAGACAGATTTGTGTCAGTGGATTAAGCCAAGGGTTTGTTCCACCAAGAACTTCTTAAGGTTCTACATTTAGGCAAGAAAAACAAAACACACAGGTACAGTATATGTTGTACCTCACTCAATAGCAGTAACTGTGAGAGGGATCTTGGAGTCCTAGTGAACAACCATTTAAATATGAGCCAGCCATGTGCAGCAGCTGCCAAAAAAGCCAACACAGTTCTGGGCTGCATAAACAGAGGGATAGAATCAAGACCACAAGAAGTGTTAATACCACTTTATAATGCCTTGGTAAGGCCACACTTGGAATACTGCATTTAGTTTTGGTCGCCACGATGTAAAAAAGATGTGGAGACTCTAGAAAGAGTGCAGAGAAGAGCAACAAAGATGATTAGGGGACTGGAGGCTAAAACATATGAAGAATGGTTGCAGGAACTAGGTATCTCTAGTTTAATGAAAAGAAGGACCGGGGGAGACATGATAGCAATGTTCCAATATCTCAGGGGCTGCCACAAAGAAGAGGGAGTCAAGCTATTCTCCAAAGCACCTGAAGGCAGGACAAGAAGAGATGGAAACTTGTCAAGGAGAGAAGCAACTTAGAACTAAGGAGAAATTTCCTGACAGTTAGAACAATTAATCAGTGGAACAACTTGCCTCCAGAAGTTGTGAATGCTCCAACACTGGAAGTTTTTAAGAAGATGTTGGATAACCATTTGTCTGAAGTGGTGTAGGGTTTCCTGCCTAAGCAGGGGGTTGGACTAGAAGACTTCCAAGGTCCCTTCCAACTCTGTTATTCTATTCTATTCTATTCTATTCTATTCTATTCTATTCTATTCTATTCTATTCTATTCTATTCTATTCTATTCTATTCTATTCTATTCTATTCTATTCTATTCTCAGATGACTTGGGACATGCTCTATTCCCAAATTTCATGCTAAAAGTGAAGTTAGATTCTGAGTTTTTAAATCCATGGCTAGTTTTATAAGAAGCCAGAATCCCGGTAAGTTATTTTTTCCTAAAGATTTTTTGGCAGCGCAGAAAAATACAGAACTCCTTCAATCATACTTTGATGATTACTGTAAAAGGGTTTAAAGTACACAGCAAGCATTGTTCTTATACTGAATTGGCTTTATTGGATTTTAGCAACATCATAATGAATCAAAGCTGCGGATTTGTTCAATACTTATCAGAGTTTGCTGAGTTTACTAATGTAACCACAGTACTGCGATTGTCGTTGCTCTCAGTGATGTCATCACATTAAGAAATATATCCTTTCTTTTATAAATGCCTGGGATCATCCACCACTGAGGTAGTCCTAAACTTACGACCACAACTGAGCCCACTTAACAACGGTGTCATTGACTTAACAACTGCTGTGATTCACTTAACAGTTGTGGCAAGAAAGGCCATAAAATAGGGCAAACCAAATGTCTCACATAGCAACAGACACCGTTGTTAAGTGAATCTGGCTTCCCCATCAACTTCGCTCATCAGCAGGTCGCCAAAGCTGATCACATGACCTCAGAACACTGCAACCATCATAAATATGGGTCAGTGCCAGCCATCTGGATTTTGATTATGTGCACAGGTGGGTTTCAGATAATTTTATCATTGGTTCGTTGTGCACTGAGCTTTGTTCGTGCGAGTGGCTTGCATGCATGCACGCGCAGGGGTGAAATCCAGCAGGTTCTGACAGGTTCTGGAGAACCGGTAGCGGAAATTTTGAGTAGTTTGGAGAACTGGCAAATACCACCTCTGCCTGGCCCCAGAGTGGGGAGGGAATGGAGATTTTGCAATATCCTTCCCCAGGAGTGGGGAAGGGAATGGGGATTTTGCAGTACCCTTCCCCTGGAGTGGAGTGGGAATGGGGATTTTGCGGTATCCTTCCCCTGGAGTGGAGTAGGAATGGGGATTTGGCAGTATCCTTCCCCTGGAGTGGGGTGGGAATTGAGATTTTTCAGTATCCTTCCCTTGCCACGCCCACCAAGCCATGCCCATCAAGCCACACCACATCGACCAAGCCACCCCACAGAACCGGTAGTAAAAAAAATTGAATTTCACCACTGTGCATGCGGCTTAGAAAAAAATGCCTAAATAGGTTGGCATAGTGCCAGGGCAGGTGGGCGGCCCACCCACAGGTCAGCACTACCGGTTCAGTCGAACCGATCCAAACCGGCTGAATACCATCTGTATTCTGTGCCGTAATGGTCTGCAGTGGCAGTAAACAGTGAAAAAGATGAACAATTACATCCTTTAGGACAATGTTTTTCAACCTCGGCCACTTTAAAGTGTCTGGATTTCAATTCCCAGAATTCTCCATGATGGCTGGGGAATTCTGGGAGTTAGAATTCCTCGGCCAAAAGCTGAGGAACGGTCATTTAGGGGGCTAAAGAAAAGATATTTCTTATTCCATGAAAGCCATACGTTGCACCACAAGGAGAACACATTTCATTAAACCCCATCCTTCTACTACCTCCAATTAATAAGCCTCAATTTTAACAACCACAATAAAGCACTTTAAATGGCTGAGATGTGCTTCTTTAAAAACGGTAACTGGGAATATTTTGAATTGGCATTAAAAACTTTTCACGTTTCAACCGCTTCTGCTGTCTGTTCAGTGTTATAAAAATCTCACTCTTTTGTGCCTTTTTTTTTAAAAAAAAATGACCATTTTTTTTTTAAAAAAAGCATCATTTTTCAAGTGAGCAAACATGAACGGAAAGAGTATGTTATGGCTCTCTCACGTTAACACCTGTACCATCTGAGCAGTGGGTACACAAACGATCGGAGGTGTTTTTGATTTTCCACAGTTCTGGTTTCATTGAGCTAGCCTTTCCCTTAGGTATTTTAGTCTTCTTCCTACATGTTGCTAAATAAATATTTCATTGCGCTTTCTTTGGATGCTGGAATGAATGGTAGGAAATGCCCATGGGCAGAAATTGTGTGCGCTCGCGTGCCGGCACCCATAATGCAATGA
Organism: Pantherophis guttatus; assembly: GCF_059756535.1. Lineage (NCBI taxonomy): Eukaryota > Metazoa > Chordata > Lepidosauria > Squamata > Colubridae > Pantherophis > Pantherophis guttatus. Next base: position 7,498,247 of record NC_142072.1, read on the forward strand.
GTGTATGACCCCCCCACGCCCCCTGCCCGCCCCGCTCATGCATGTGCGACACCCCCCTTGCACCCCCCCATGCCCCATGCAGGTGTGCGTGACCCCCCATGCTCCCCCGCCACTCTGCGCATGGACGCGGACTCTCCCCACTCCATTTTGGGCCTAGTAGGCCTCCCTGCAGACTCCTGGGACCAAACACAGGCTGCGGGGACAGAACCCTGATTGGACCATGTGACTGATTCTTTGGGGAAAGGAGAAAACTTTTACTTTTAATTAGGTGAAAACATTTGCGGGAACATTCAGAGTCGGTTTTCACCAGCTTGTGCCAATATGATACATCCAAATAAACTATTTTTTGAGGAATCTACCTGCCTCGGAGTTTTGTTTGTTATGGGTGTATTACTTGGAACCCTGACAGTTTCTCCCAAAAAGCCAAGAAGTTGCTCTTAAATATTATCAGCTTTTGAAGTTTAATGCATAAGAGCTCCGAGCAGATTTTGTTGTTTCTGATACTCATTAGTGTTTGTTTGCATGTGTGAAGATAGGATAGTACATCCTACTGTGGTTTGGTAATATATTCCCGAAACCACCCGCAAACCCTGCGGCTACTAAATCTGAGTACCTACCTGGGTGGAGGGTGTGAATTTGAGTGGCGTTCCCAGCTTGGGATCCCAGATAAGGCACTATCTGGAAAGCATAAGTCGTTTGGGGCTGCAATCCTATAACAGTTGTGGATCTGTTGGCAGCTCCTAGTACTTCCACCGTACTCCATTCCTCAGCAGAACGGTGTTGTTTTGGACCTCGCATCTGAATCGCAAAACTGGTCACCGCTGACCCATTTGGGACTGTCCAAGTCAGAGAGGCAGTGCCTGGATGGCTTCCACTTGACAAAGTCCAGTCAGAGATCGAGGGGCCTGCCAAGAGAAGCAAACTCCCTGTTTTTTTCCCATAGATATGAAATGCAAGCAATTAGACCTTCCCCAAGTTAAAACCTATTGTGTATTGGCTTACAAATGCGTCATATAATGGCATGTGGGAATGACCTTGGGAGACAGATGAAGAAATGTTGTCAAGGAAACAGTTGGATAAGAGATAGCACAGCCCACAGCTGCACACTGGAAGGAGCAAGAGTGTAGGAAGGACCAGTGGTGAGATTCAAGTAATTTAACAACCGGTTCTCTGCCCTAATTATTTCTTCCAACAACCAGTTTGCCAAACTGCTCAGAAAGTTAACAACCGGTTCTCCCGAAGTGGTGCGAACTGGCTGAATCCCACCACTGGAAAGGACCCTCCCTAAGTTACTGGACTGGAAGGGTGATGGTGGGAGAACTGTACTTTCAGACTTGCAAGATTTTGTTAATGCAGCTTTATAGTAAAGTAGAATTAACTTACGTTTCCTCTCTGGATTACCTGGGAAGGGCTGGCATCCAGTGCAACAGTTTGCAAATTTATTAATTAATAACATACTAGTGAATGTGTTCGAATCAGAGAGATCCGAGTACAAGTTCTCATTAGATAAGTTTACACCCATCTCTAGTTCTCAGCTCTGCTCACTTTGTAAGTGACTTGTGAGGACATCCCCTTGTGCTCCATATTGAGCTTCCCAACAACAAGGAGAAGACTGAAGAAGACTCCTAACTGACAACCTTACTTCTTAATTCATACTTGTTATCATTGCAACTATCTTCTAATTTTAGACACCTCGTTTCAAGAATTAAGCATCATGGCTATGGTTGTTCTTTCTTTTAAGTACCCCTTCCTACTCCGTAATCCTGGTTTATAGTAGAGAGCAGAGAGTTTAATACTGGGGCCTTATTCAAAACCTGTTGTGGCCTGCCAGATGCCAGCAGAGCTGGTGACAGACTCGGATGATGAGGAGGTTCGGGAGGAACTTGGGCCAGTTCTGGAGTCTGGGGAAGGCTCTGATGGATGCTCTGTGTCGGATGCAGAGATAGAGCCAGGGCCGTCCCACATTTCCTAGCCACCGGAGAGGCAGCTGCCTTTGGAGGCTGAGATGAGTGAGGAGGAAGAACAGCTGGGGCCTGTTCCAGATGCACGTATGCGCAGAGCAGTTAGGAGAGGTGAACAACGGAGGACGAGGAGTCAACTCGGGAAGCAAAGCACATGTGGACGGTGAATGGCCCCTCCCTGGCTGGGGAATAAATAGAAGGAAAGGGGAGTGGTTGTCGTAGGAGACAACCGTTCTTATTTCTGAAGATTTTGCTCATTGTGTTTCGTGCCACAAAGACTTGCTTGCCAGAACTTAATTTGCAGCCTTTTGCCTGGGAGCTCATGGCCTTGCAATTATCGCAAAGAACTGATAAGCTCTGTTACTGCAGTTACAATAACTCCTTGAAGGACTCTTGCCTGGATGTTTTGGTGGATGAATGCAATGAATTCACAAGAGGTAAATAAAGAGGGGTTTTGCTTCTGATAAGGCTGGGTCAGAACAAAACCATAGATTTGATGAGAAAGATAGAACTTAAAAGTTTGACATCAACTAAACTGACGTTCCGTATACGTACAGATAAGTCCTCAACTTTGTCCAGCAACCATTCAAAGTTACAACACCACTGGAAAAAATGCGATGACTGGTCCTCGCACTTATGACTATCGTAGCATCGCCATGGTCGCGTGATCAAAATTCAGACCCTTGGCAACTGGTGTGTATTTATGGCAGTTGCAGCATTCCCGGGGTCGTGGGATCGCTATTTGTAACATTCCCAGCCATCTTCTGACATCAAAGTCATTTGGGGAAATGACTGTATGATTCCCTTAACAACGAAAGTGGTTTCCTTAACAACCGTGGCAAAAAAAAAAAAAACCTCCACCCAAACATTTGCAAAATCTGGTGTGACTTGCTTAACAACTGCCTCGCTTAGAAACGGAAATTCAGGACCCAATTGTGCTCATGAGTCAAAAAACAACCGGTACTAATATAACTTGTCTAGTGCTGTCTGTCCTCGGGTGGGGATAGCTCACCAATAATAGTGAGGTTAGATCGCTGTGATCCCAGTGGATTGGAGCAGATGGTGCTGTAATCTCCCAGATCCTGGGGAGCAGTGAAATTCCAGATGGTGAGATGCATTTTATCAGGACTGAGCTGATAACGGCTTCCGGCAGGAATCAGCGACTGCTTATCTCTAACCCATTCAATTTCCACAGGATTGAAGGTACCCTGGCAACGCAGCTGCATAGTCACCAGCCCTTTGGGGTCACTGGATGTCTGGAATGACAATATAACCCCTGAGGGGGCTTCTGGAGACAGGGAAGACAAAGACACGGATGAAAAAAAAGACATGGTCTCAAAAGTCTGAACGGTGACCCTTGTGATTTAAATGTTGCATCAGCACATAGCAGGCTAGCTCAGATCTGAAAAGCAGGAATGAGAAGTTTGGGTCGTTTCAAGGAATTTTCTGTTTTACGATTTCCCTTGCCTCTTTTGCCTTTATTTTCTTCCCAGGTTTTTCAGGCCAACAAATGGAAGAGCCTTGATAGTACAGTGGTTTAGTGCACCCTGTTATTAACACAGCTGCCTGCAATTTCTGCTGGTTCGAATCTCTCCAAGGCTCAAGGTTGTCTCAGCCTTCCATCCTTTCTAAGGTAGGTGAAATGAGGACCCAGTTTGTGGGGGCAATAAGCTGACTTTGTATAAAATATACAAAAGGATGAAGGCTATTGCTTAACGCATTGTAAGCCGCCCTGAGTCTCCGGAGAAGGGCGGCATATAAATCAAATTAAAAAAAAAAAAATGTGGGGATTTGTCCCTCTGATCTTCAGAACCACAACTTTTTGAATTAGATCAGGATGAAGGACAAATGATGATACTTCAAATCCATGGGGGATTAAACCTCTAATTTCCTCAGATCAGGGGCTTGCTTGCATGCTTGTCTGTCTGTCTGTCTCTCTCTAATCATCTACCTACCTACCTACCTACCTACCTACCTACCTACCTACCTATCCATCCATCCATCCATCCATCCATCCATCCATCCATCCATCCATGGTGGCACAGTGGTTAGAATTCAGTATTGCAGGCTAATTCTGCCGACTGCCAGCAGTTCGATTCTGACAGGCTCAAGGTTGACTCAGCCTTCCATCCTTCCGAGGTCGGTAAAATGAGAACCCAGATTGTTGGGGGGGGGGCAATAGGATGGCTCTGTAAACCGCTTAGAGAGGGCTGTAAAGCACTGTGAAGTGGTCTATAAGTCTAAGTGCCGTTGCTATTGCTATAAAATATATTGGCTGCCCATCTTACCACGTAAGGTAACTCTGGGCGGCTTTACAGTCATATAAAAAATATTATAGGAGGAGGGCAGGGGTAGAATGGGGAAGGTGGCATCTGTTGTGACTTGATCAACCACCTCCGCTGTGCTGTTCCCCCATTGGGGCCAGACCAACTGACAGAGTCAGGCCCATATGAAAGGACAGGAGGGTTGGGGCCAAACTCACATTGATGAGGTTCAACTGGATGAAATTAATCATTCACTTCATTCACCTTTTAAGACCCTGAGAACCAGGGGTGAAATCTAAAATTTGTTACTACCGGTTCTGTGGGCGTGGCTTGGTGGGAGGGGTAATGTGACTGGGTGGGCGTGGCCAATTTTTTTTTACTTTTAAAAGCATTTTTTTCTACAACCTCTTCGGCGAGGTTGTAGAGGTTTCTTTTAAAAGCCTCTGACGATCCAAGCTGAGTTGCCTGATTGTCAGAGGCTTTTAAAAGAAAAAAAGCCTCTGCCGATCAGGCAACTCAGCTGGGATCATCAGAAGCTTTTAAAAGCATTTGACGATCCTAGCTGAGCCACGCGATCATCAGAGGCCTTTTTTTTTTTTTTACTTTTAAAAGCATTTTAAAGAGATTGTAGAAAAAATGCTTTTAAAAATTAAAAGAAAAAGCCTCTGATGATTGTGCGGCTCAGCTGGGCATGGGGGGGCAGGGATTTTTGCTACCGGTTCTCCGAACCACCCGCCTCCATTGCTACCAGATCAGGTGATCTGGTCCGAACCGGGAGCATTTTACATCTGCTGAGAACACACCATTCCAATCCCATCACCCAGATACAGCCAGCCGCCATTTTAGACAGGATAGGTCTCAGCTCAGCTGTTTTCTTCAGCTTACCTGGAATCAAGGTGCAATTGGCTTGCCCAGTTATATGATGACCCAAACAAGTAACTTTGGTGCCACTGATCCCAGCAGGGAAGGGGGGGACCAGCAAGCTCTGCAATTTAGAGGCACCGATTTCCGTCTTGCTCACAGGGAGTCCCTGGAAAGTGAGACTGGGAGCAGGTGACCCTCCAGTCCAGGAGCAGACGAAAAGTAAGGCAGAATCATTTTGCACTGAAGTCACAGAACAACGCGGAGATCCCCAAGGAGCTTCTAGAGAGCAGTAACAAAAAGAGAGAGAGAGAGAGAGAGAAGAGGATGAGTATTTATTCATGCACTTTTCTGGACTCAGAATATTTTAACATTGCAAAAAAAGAGGCAAACAAGCTTGATATACTTGTATGGACCATTCTTGTCATGTCAAACAGCAAACAACCTGTACTATAAACTATTTTTCTCTTGGTGTTCTCCATCTCTCTCTCCCCCCCTCTCTCTCTCCCTCTCCCTCTCCCTCTCCCTCCCTCCCTCCCTCTCTCTCTCTCTTTCCATGGACCACCACATGCTTTGCTTTTAAAACCCAGTTCCAATAATTGATTAGAGGGGTGGGCTTTATTAGAAAACTACAAGTTAGACCACCCATGCTGGGTTCCATGGTTGTGGTGCTCCTAGACGAAAGACAGAGCAAGACGCAAAGGCTGAGTTCACCAGAAAGGACCACAGAGGGCGTTTTTGTTGGAATTCTTCACAATCTCAAGAGCAGATTGAGATGAACAGCTGAGCTGGTTCATTTCTTGAAGCTCGCAGTTTCTTTCCCGTAACTCAATCACCACTTAACTTTTCTCTTCCTGAAATTCAGTGTTACTCACAGTCAGCATTTTTCAATCTTTCCTACCAGTCCAACCAACTCAACGTCTCCCGGAAAAGTGCAGGGACATTATTCTTAACAACGTACCGCGTTTATGTTCTCAAAGCACATCCGCAATCACCCCAACTCAAAACCCATTTCAGGATGGTCATTTATATGAGTGTCATTCTGAGTTCTGGGCCACTTTTCTGTTCCAATGGCAGCAGTATAGTGCAGCTCAGCTGGCTCAGACGAGGGAGAAAAATCCATGAAAACAGTTGCTTTGAATAGAGATCAACCCAGTTTGCAATGCTGGGCTTAATTTCCATAGGTCTTTGCCACGGTGGCCCAGGGGTTAGAGTGCAGTACTGCAGGCTACTTCTGCTGACTGCCGGCTGCCTGCAATTTGGCAGTTCAAATCTCACCAGGCTCAAGGTTGACTCAGCCTTCCATCCTTCCGAGGTCAATAAAATGAGGATTTGTCGGGGGCAATAAGTTGACTCTGTAAACCACTTAGAGAGGGCTGAAAAGCACTGTGAAAAGGTACATAAGTCTAAATGCTATCACTCAGCTCAGTCCTTGAATCTCTCTCATCTGGTTGACCGTAGGGTGGAGAAAAGAGGAAATGATGGCAGAGATAGAAAAAGTAAACAATTTTATCTCTTATTTCTTTGACTTCCTCCTTAGTCATAACTAGTATGACTCCTTCAATAGATTATTCGATATACAGCTTCCAATCTGAAACAGGTTGTCTTTACTCCTGTTATACAGGCAGACCGAGCTCCATTTTGGATTTCAAGGGTGTGTTTGCATATAGCAGTCATGTGAAATCTTGTAACTTGGGGTGTGACATAAGGTAACATCTGTAACCCTCTGCTTGAAGAGCTTAAAGGATGATAGATTTATACATACAATCCTGAAAGCTCTTCAAGGCATTCTGGGTACTATAATTTCTCAACTGGCCCTTTTGTATTGAAAATACAATATATCTTCTCCTTCTCCTCACCTTCCCTCCCTTCTTCCTTCTTCCAGTTCTATTCAATTTGACGAAAGAAACTTCGCTCCCGGAATTCTGTCAAAGAACACAACTTTGGAGACCTTTTCATCTATAGAGGATAGTGTTCCTCTCCAACTCACCACGACCAACTCACAATGACCAACTCACCATGGCCAACTCATTACGGCCAACTCACCATGGCCAACTCATTACGGCCAACTCACCATGGCCAATTCATTACAGCCAACTCACCACAACCAACTCACCATGGCCAACTCATTACAGCCAACTCACCATGGCCAACTCACGATGACCAACTCACCATGGCCAACTCATTATGGCCAACTCACCATGGACAACTCATTCCAGCCAACTCACCATGGCCAACTCACGATGACCAACTCACCATGGCCAACTCATTACGGCCAACTCACCATGGCCAACTTATTATGGCCAACTCACCATGGCCAACTCACGATGACCAACTCACCACGACCAACTCACCATGGCCAACTCATTCTGACCAACTCACCATGGCCAACTCACGATGACCAACTCACCATGGCCAACTCATTACGGCCAACTCACCATGGCCAACTCATTACAGCCAACTCACCATGGCCAACTCATTACGGCCAACTCACCATGGCCAACTCGCTGCAGGACAATAGTTTATACTAATATCAAAGAAATGGTGGAGTACAATCATTAAAGAAAGGATGCAAAAGGAGGGACAGAATGAAATGGGAATGTGGCAAAAAAAATAAAATAATGTTTTATTTATTTTAAATAATTAAATAGAATTGTTCAACTGTCCCGCAGTGAGTTGTCCCATGATGAGTTGGCTGTGGCGGTGGGTGTTTCTGTGTGTGAGAGACAGAAAAAGGGAGGGAGAGACAGAGAGAGAATGTACGTATTTAGAATAGAATAGAATAAGAGAGTTGGAAGGGACCTTGGAGGTCTTCTAGTTCAACCCCCTGCTTAGGCAGGAAACCCTACACTACTTCAGACAAATGGTTATCCAATCTCTTCTTAAAAACTTGCAGTGTTGGAGAATTCACAACTTCTGGAGGCAAGTTGTTCCACTGATTCATTGTTCTAACTGTCAGGAAACAGCTGTGTTACTAACTTAACAACTGCAGTGATTCACTTAACAGCTGTAGCGAGAAAGGTCATAAAATGAGGCAAAACTCACTGAAAAAGTGTCTCGCTTAGTGATGGAAATTTGGGGCTCAATTGTGGTTGTACGTCGAGGACTATCTGCAAACCTTTCCAGAAATATGTTTCAGACCCTTATGTGCTAATGTCTTCTGGACACACACACATCCCACCCACAGCAGGGAAGAAAGATAAAGGCAAAATCAACTAACGGACAACGTTGATAAGACGAGTATTACGAATTTGTAGCTTCGTCTTCTGATTGATAGCCAGGCAGGAATACAGCCCTCCCTGATTCAGCTGCACTCTGTGGAGCGGCAGGACAGGCGAGGAAGGGACGTCAAGGTCCATATTGTCGGCCACATTCCAGTAGATCTTTGCCGGGGGGTTGGAAGGTGCCAAACAAGTGAGATTGACAGTGCTGTTCACTAGCACAAAATTCCCTGCATTTGAATCTTGCTCAGAGGACGAGACAGTAATTGTTGGGGTCTCGGGACCATCTGGGTGAAATCAAAAGAACATTAACTGTACTCATGCAATATCTGTTTGTTTATATACAACCTATCGGGCTCATCTGTAGGGCCCTGGTGTCAGGTATGCTTCCTTCAAATTCCAGGAAAGAAAGACCCAAACTCCATATTTTATAGAGATTAGTACTTTTACTGAAATTGAAATGATCGCAACCTAGGTAAAGCTGGAAGTGAGCAAAACGCATGAAATAGCATCTAGATAGCATCCCCCCCCCCCCGTGTTCATCATCCATCATCCAATCCAAAGGTCTCCCAAAGGTCAGGTGGAATCACGTCTGGCAATGTCATCCATCAGGAATGTGTGACAGTTGGTCTAACGGCTCCTTTGGAGAATAGGTTTCATTTCTTGGAAAGACACCTCCTGCGCTCTTCCCCCCCCCGACTGGTTCCCCCCCCCCCCCGTTTCTTATGGCAGCTGAAGCAGTGAAAGCGGAGGCTGACATTCGGCCCCTCTGCAGAAGGGACGTTAGTCCTAGATAGAAGGAAAGAAGAGAAAGAGGAAACAAAATATATACAGGAATTAAAGTTTATCTGGGTATTTTGTATAGAATTTCTGTACTTTCTTTGGAGCCCAGACATCTCGTTTATTTACCCATTCAGCTTGAGACAAAGGGAAATGTTTCCAGGTCACCAGATATTGCACTTTACCATGGTGTTTCCTAGAGTCTAAGATTCCTTTAACTTCAAAATGTTGCTCCCCCTCTATGAGTATGGGAACTGGAGGGGAGCTTTGGTTAGCTCTTAGCGGAGACGAGTGTTCAGGTTTTAGCAAGCTAACATGGAATACAGGGTGTATACGTCTCAGTGTTTTTGGCAACTCTAATTCCACTGTTACTGGATTAACCAATCTAATCACACGAAATGGACCCACATACTTGGGACCAAGCTTTTTTGACTTTTGGGAAGTTTGTAAGTACTTAGTGGAGAGGTAGACTTTATCACCCACTTTATAGACGTGTGTTGGGGACCTTTTCTTATCGGCTTGTGCCTTATGGGCTCGGTGTGCCTCATCTAATGCTTTTCGAGTTACTGCCCAAGTGCTCTTTAATTGTTCAATCCAGTCCATCAAAGAAGGGTTTTGGGGATCATCTTGTGGTAGTTCGGGGATTGGTACAAAATCTTGGACCGATACAACCTTAAACGGAGTGAAACCGGTGCTACTGTGTACGGAATTATTATATGCCACTTCTGCAAATGGTAATAAGTCTACCCAATTGTCTTGTTGGTAATTTACGTAACATCTCAGGTATTGTTCTAAAACCCCATTGGTCCTTTCACAAGCCCTATTTGTTTGGGGGTGATGACTGGAAATTAGCCCTTGGGCGGAGCCTATCAAGCTCAAAAACTCCTTCCAGAAGTTGGAAGTAAACTGTACACCCCGTCTGAGATTATTCTTTTTGGAGCTCCTCTTTGAGCAAGGATTTGTCACCACCCAAATGACAGTACACCCTTCACTCTCTGGCAGGTCTACAATAAAATCCATGGATATTTCCTTCCACGGGGTATTCGGTCTAGCCACACTTTGAAGTAATCCAGGTGGCTTCCCTGGAGGTCTTTTAGCCGAGGCGCACACTGGACAACTAGCGACATACGCCTGTATATCCTTCTTGAGTGCAGGGCACCAAAATTGTCTCTTAACCAAATGTAGAGTTTTAACAAATGCAAAGTGTCCCGCTGCCTTGGCATCATGGGCATATTGCAATACTGTTACTCTTAACTTGGCCGGAACATACAATTTCGCCCCAATCCAAGGTAGTCCATCACGGAGTGTACATTCATTTGAGTGATTCCTAAACCACTCGTCAGTTTCCAGAGCTTCCTGCAATTTTTTAAGCAAGTCTCCCGTGAGTTCTGGCTCGGCTTTTGCCTGTGCTCTGGTAGTTACTGGTACTGCCAATTGTGTCGAGGGGATAATAGGCTGAACCACCTCCTTTTTGATGTTGTTGTACTGAGGCAATCGGAGGATCCCTTTTGAGCCAATGCCCTACCCAGGGGTGGGATTCAGCCGGTTCGGACCAGCTCAGGCGAATCGGTTACTAATTTTATATCTGCTTCGCCGAACCGTAGTTGCAAGGACTGTCTGGCTCCGCCCACCCCACCTCTTCCCTCCCAGGAGTCTCCACGTGGTCTGTTTGGAATGCCAGGCAAGTGGAGGACCCACATAGAGGCTCTGGGAGGGCAAAAAATGGGCCTCCTGGAAGTTCCGGAAGTCCAGAAATGGGACAGTTTCCGGCCTCCGGAGGGCCTCCAGAGCCTAGAGGAGGCCATTTTCAACCTCCCGGAGGCTTGAAAAAAGCCTCCAGAGCTTGGGGAGGGTGAAAACACCCTCCCCCCCGCTGTGGTGCAGGAGGATGTGTAGGCCACACCCACCAAGCAACCGGGCAGAGAACCGGTTGCTAACATTTTTGAATCCCACCCGTGGCCTCACCTACTATGTAGCCTTGGACTGTGCTGCCTCTTATCTGACCATTCCCTAGGCAGCAATCTCTTCTCTCCCATTCCCAAGGTCATTCCCACATACCATTATTACACCCAGGCCATGGATCTTATTGATGGATGGAGCTACTTAATTTGATGGAGAACTATTTATCTAGAGAAAAGGAGCCGTATCTTCTGTACTTTCAGCCAGTCCCTGTGATACACAAAGAGTTTGCAAGGCTGGGAATATCTGCTTTGGTTTGCATCTGGGTTGAACTTCCTTCTTCCCAAAACATTCAGAGAAAGGAGATGCCAACTTCAGGGACGGATAAAGTCACTCCATCCAATCCTTTGCGCATGGTGGGTACCAATGGGACTTTAGGAAAAGTTTTTTAACAGTAAATTTGTGCAAGTGAGATTTTTTTTTTTCAACTGAAGTTTGGCTCCCATTCATGAGATTTGTCCAACCAGAGCCATCAGCCAAGGAATTACATTCACTGGTTAAAATGGTCCATTTAATTTTACAATTCTACAGCTCTATCAAACGGAAAATGTAAAACTGGCTATGGCTATGGCAAGGGTTAGGGTTATGGTTACGGGTTAGAGTTAGGGTTAGGGTTAAGGCTAGGACTAGGGTTAGGGTTAGGATTAGGATTAGGGTTATTTATTTATTTATTTATTTATTTATTTATTTATTTATTTATTTATTTATTTATTTATTTATTTTTATATGCCGCCCTTCTCTGGAGACTCAGGGCGGCTTACAATGCGTTAAGCAATAGCCTTCATACTTTTGTATATTTTAAGTCAGCTTATTGCCCCCACAAACCGGGTCCTCATTTTACCCACCTTAGAAAGGATGGAAGGCTGAATCGACCTTGAGCCTGGTGAGAATTGAACTTGCAGTAATTGGAGGCAGCTGGATGTTAAATGCTGCCTTAGTAGGAGGCATTAGCCTCCTACGCCATTCAGGCTCCTCAGGGTCAGGGTTAGGGTTAGGGTTTGGGTTAGGGTTAGGGTTAGGGTTAGGGTTAGGGTTAGGGTACTCACAGTAGACAGTAAGGTTGGCAGTAGCAGTGGCATTGCCAAAGGGGTTGGAGATGGTACAAGAGTAGACACCAGCATCAGTCCGTAGAGGGTCTTTGATTTGCAGGTAGCCAGATGAACGCAAATAATGGGGATCATCATCCAGGCGGTGACCATCCTTGCTCCAGGAAACAGAACCATGGACTGGAGTGCAGTTGAAGGCCACTGAACTGCTTCCTTCTATCACTTCTGCAGATGGTGGGATCACAGAGATGTTGCCCACCTTCTCTAAAGAAACACACATATATGAGCTATCTATTGTATTTTTCAAACAAAAAAATCAAGGCAAGGACTCTCAAAAAAAGTCCCTCAAGTTAATGAAGTGACCTGCTTATATGGAAGTAAGATTTTTCTTGCAGTTCTTTGTGCAACAAAAGTCAGCACTAAGGCAAGCAGCAAACCATGATGGCCAGAACCTAGGAGGCGCGTTCCCACAGGAAAGGAGATGAAAGTTAAAATGGGATAAGGTAATTTGTGACTGCTGTGAGATTTCAGAAGTATCTTGCATATTTGTGAGCCTGGAATATGGTATGAGCAAGGAGAGATTCCACCTGGAAATAAGGAGAAATTTTCTGACAGTGAGAACAATCAACGAATCGAACCGAAGTTGCTTCGGAAGTTGTGGGAGCTTCATCACTGGAGGCTTTCAGGAAGAGACTGGACTGTCATCTGTCAGAAATGGTGTAGGGTCTCCTGCTTGGGTGGGAGGTTGGTGTCAGCACTTCAACCTGCATTTACTCTAGTGCTGACATAAGAAGGAGAAGAGGGGGGCAGCTGGAAAGAGGACGGTTGACTTCTCACCTACTTATTTTCCCTGAAGATAATATCCCCTAGGAGATGAGATGGGAGGGGGGACATTCCTGGGAGCTGAAATAGTAGATATGGGGAAAGTGATTTGGAAGATGGCCAATGAGACGCAGAGAATTGGGGAACAGAAAGGGAAGGTTTGGGGTCAGGAAGTCAGTGTTGGCTACGCCACAATCGGGGACAGATTGTCGTGCTTAATAAATGAAAGATTTCATCAAAGATTATTTGTTTGGAAATGCAATTTATTTTATTTGAGATGACATCGAAACCTGTTGGACTAGATGACCTACAGGGTCCCTTCCAACTCTGTTAATCTGTTAATCAGTACATTTGTTTGGATGTAGCATGTGATGCCACATGGACAGAGAAATGTGTTTTGTTAACTAGGTTGTGGCACAGGGCTGGGGAGAAAAATATGGACTTCAAAATACAGCTGACTTACAGCTCCCTGAATCTCTGACCATTGGTGTGCCAACCCACAGCTGTTGGGGACTGAAGTTCAACACTAACAATCATTGGCTCCAAATTTTTGACAGAGCAAAAATTAAAAAAGAGAGGATAAATACATCAGAAGAGTTGGCTAGCAAGATCAGGAACTTCCTTTTTAATAGGGCTGTTGCAGGGGTGAAATGCTCCCGGTTTGAACTGGATCACCCGATCCGATAGCGATGGAGGCGGGTGGTTCGGAGAACCAGTAGCAAATATCACTGCCCCCCCCCATGCCCAGCTGAGCCGCACAATCATCAGAGGCTTTTTTTTTTTCACTTTTAAAAGCATTTTTTCTATAACCTCTTCGGCCAAAAAAATGCTTTTAAAAGTGAAAAAAAAAGCCTCTGATGATCACGTGGCTCAGCTGGGATCGTCAGAGGCATTTAAAAGAAAAAAAAGCCTCTGATGATCAGGCAACTCAGCTGGGATCGTCAGAGACTTTTGAAAGCATTTTTTTACAAGCTCTTTGAAGAGGTTGTAGAAAAAATGCTTTTAAAAGTAAAAAAAAAATGGCCACGCCCACCCAGTCACATTACCCCTCCCACCAAGCCATGCCCACAGAACTGATAGTAACAAATTTTAGATTTCACCACTGGGCTGTTGAGATATTAGTGGCACCAAAGAAAGCAGCTTCATAGCAATGGCATTCAAACTTAGTCCAACTCACCATAAACTCTAATAGTGATGTTTCCCTTCTGGGCAACACTCCCCAGGGGGAAGATCTCCACTGAATACATGCCGGAATCCGTGGTCCTCAGGTCAGAAATATTGAGGTTGCCATGCACGGGATCCACGCTGAACTGAGACTGGAAGCTGGTATCTACCTCCACTGTAAAATTTGGACGCAGGTTTCCCATTGCCAGGATGGTCGCATTCCTTCTCCAGATGATAGCAATTTGGACCTGAGCAGAGGGTAAAGAGAATGGAATGGGGAGAGAAACAGAATTCCCAACAAGCACAGCCAGAGGGAATGAAGATAGAACAGGGAATAATAGGGCTGAAAACAGAGAGAACAAGTAAGCAGTCAATGTAATTTTCTCTGCTATCAATGGAAACACAACAATCATTGCAACGGGAAAATTGCACAAATTTTCATGACCACTTGAAGGCAGCAAAGAGTTTTCTTGCAGCCCTTGAATGACTCTAGTGTTTAAAGCTGTGGTGGCACAGTGGTTAGAATGCAATATTGCAGGCTAACTCTGCCCACTGTCTGGAGTTCGATCCTGGTTCAAAATTGACTCAGCCTTCCATCCTTCCAAGGTCGGTAAATTGAGGACGCAGATTGTTTGGGGGCAAAGATGCCGACATTTGTAAACCGCTTAGAGAGGGCTGTAAAAGCACAGATAATATATAAGTCTCAGTGCTATTGCCATTCAGATTTTTGCTGCCCAGATATGGTAGCCCTTGCAGAGGGGGAAATGACTGCTATAAAAGGCAACACAAAATTAAATGCAAATGAAGTGGAGAATTTTGGGTGGATAGGAAGCTAGACAAAGCACTTTGGCCCAGCCACACAGCTAAATGGATCAGTTCTTCCTTGTATTAATCATCTTCCCATTATGATATAAAGCCACTCCTGCCTTCACCCCTCATTCAAGGAAATGGTCAGTTATTTACTTTTCAAATAACTTCCTAACAATCATGGAGTTTTTGCAGCAGACATCAAAACATCTTCCCCCATCTGCATCCGAGCCGTAAATCCAAGCAATGCCAATTTAAATAAGTGGCTATCCTCGAGCAATCGCTTCTGTCCGTGTGAATATAAGTAAATAAGCAAATCAACACATAAATTTTCTTAGATTCCTTCCACTTTCTCCATCAACTCCCTACACTGACACTCACCCAATTATCTCTGTCCTTCCATGGGCCATCAAAGAACCATAAAGATTGCTTAAAGACTGTGGAAGAGAGATAACTTCCCTGTTCCAGGTTCACGCAAAGAACACATTTTTTAAAATGGATAATAAACCACGCGACTTGGCTCTTGCCAAATGCCTAGTTTTTAAAAAAAAAAACATGTACAAACATCAACGTTCAGGCATCATTATCTCAAAAAGAACTTAAGCTTGTCAAGACAGCTTCAAATATTGCTGCCCGTGGTCACATTTAAAACTCGCTGAAGTTGGTACCATGATGTTGCACTCCCTGGAAGGGAGCAGTGGGCCTCAGGCCTAAAAATATTGGCCTTAAACCTTGTTTAAGTATAATCAACTGGCCTTTTGTTTCCCCAGAAATGGCCAGTTTCACAGAGTTGTGCGAAAAGCAGGGTGTATAACGTACTACATTTGAAAACGAATAGGATTTTAGTTTAGTTTAGTTTAGTTTATTCATACTTATATGCCGCCCTTCTCCTGAAGGACTCGGGGTGGCTCACAAAGATAAAACAACGGAACAATAAAATTAATATTAAAATAATGCGATTAAAATCCCCAAGAAGTTAAAACTAAGACTCCCAGCAGATCAGGCAATTTGTTGGAAAAGCCACGTCTTCAGGTCACTGCGGAAAGAGCGGAGGTCGGGGGCCATCCGGAGCTCAGTGCGTAACCCATTCCAGAGGATCGGTATGCCCACAGAGAATGCCCTCATCCTAGGCGCCATCAGCTGACATTGTCTGGCCGATGGCACCCGGAGGAGGGCAGTCCTATGTAAACGCACTGGGCGGTGGGAGGCCGGTAGGAGGTGATCCTGCAAGTACCCAGGGCATCCAATATTTTCCTATCTATTTACTAATTCCTGGGCCCAATTATCATAGTTAAAGAGAAAGGGAAAATGGATCTTTCCTTTCCTTTCCTTTCCTTTCCTTTCCTTTCCTTTCCTTTCCTTTCCTTTCCTTCTTTCCTTTCCTTTCCCTTCCTCCTTTCCTTTCCTTTCCTTTCCTTTCCTTCTTTCCTTCTTTCCTTTCCTTTCCCTTCCTCCTTTCCTTTCCTTTCCTTTCCTTTCCTTTCCTTTCCTTTCCTTTCCTTTCCTTTCCTTTCCTTTCCCTTCCTCCTTTCCTTTTTCCTTTCCTTTCCTTTCCTTTCCTGTCCTCCTTTCCTTTTTCCTTTCCTTTCCTCCCTTTCCTCCCTTCCCTATACTGAAATAAGAATTATATTAAGAATCCTTACTACCACCTTCAGTTTAACTAGAGAAGGAAGATAAAAGCTGCCTTTTTGTAAGATCCTAGGCTGAATGAAGCTGGTTTGAGGCTAAGCATAACATGGGAACCCGACTGAAGTGGTCAGACAAAAATAAAATTTAATTTTAAAAAAACACACAAAAAAGGTTTTTTCCCCTGCCACCTTCCACCCTCATTTCTGTAACCTCAGCTTTCTCTCCTAATTAGTTGTAATGAACATTATATAGTCATGAGCACTGATATTAAAACGCAATCCCCAAGCTTGCCAACAGCTGTTTTAAATTTGTATACATTTAAATAAATTAAATTTCCGTTAAATAATTTACTTCTACAAGGCAGGCCCATCACCATGGCATTTTACTAGAAAAAGAAAGCTAGAATTTCTTAATAAGTAATATCAAGAATTGCCATTTCGATTCTATTCCTCTATGATTTTTTCCCCTAAGAGATAAGCTCCCAAAGACAACCCCCCCCACCCCAATCTCTTCATGCATCAATAGAACGTTTGATTGGTTTCTTTTATGCAGAAGAACAGAAAAGTATATACTTACAGTACGTAGCAAATGTAAGTGGGTGTTATAATAATGAATTCCTACCCTGGGCACTAGATCTATGTTTTTCAAACTTGGCAACTTTAAGATATATGCACTTCAATTCCCAGAATTCCCCAGGAATTGACAGGGGAATTCCGGAAGTTGAAGCTTACATGTTTAAAGTTACTAAGTTTGGAAAAACACTGCATTAGATGATGCTTTAGGTATCTTCTGAACCTCACATTTAATGACATGAAGGACTTCTGCCTGGTAATTAATTATAAGGCAAGAGCAGGAGTGGGGGTTCATAAGGGTTCGGGAGAACCTCTAGCTAAGATTCTGTGCAGTTCGGAGAACCCCCAAATCCCACTCCTGGCTGGCTCCGCCCCATCTACCCTGCCTACCCTGCCCTGCCCCTCCCAGGAGTCCCCACATGGCCTGCTTTGAATGCAGGTAAGTGCAGGGCGCCTGCGGAGGCTTAGGGAGGGTGAAAAATGGGCCTCCTCCAGAGGGCCTCCAAAGCGTTGGCGTGCCACCCAAAATGTCATGGCGTGTCACCTTTGGCATGCCTGTCATAGGTTCACCATCACTGGGTTAGAAAGAGCCCTCCATGAAGTTGGCAGACAGGTGCAGTAGTAAAGCCATCCCAACTTTTAGTTAGAGCAATAGCGCGTAGATTTATATACCGCTTCGTACTGCTTTACAATCCTCTCTAGGTGGTTTACAGAGTCAGCCTGTTGCCCCCAACAATCTGGGTTCTCATTTTACCCACCTTGGAAAGATGGAAGGCTGAGTCCAACCTTGAACCAGTCAGGATCGAACTGCTGGCAGTGGGCAGAGTTAGCCTACAATACTGCATTCTAACCATGGCGCCACCGCAGCTCTTTTATTTATTTATTCAATTTATATACCGCCCTTCTCCTATTGGACTCAGGGCAGTGCACAGCCAAGGATAAAAACATACCAATACAAAATTTAAAATCAATTAAAAGAATTATACAGCTTTGGCCCACAATTTAAAACAATCCAATTAAAACCCAATGGGTTTTTATAGGTGATCCTTCGTATTTTTAGAGTGTTTTATTTTTATCGTATGCATTTTTTTGTACTTTTAAAATTCTTTTTTAAAAAAAAAAAAAAACATTGCAAGTTGCCCAGAATCATGTTACAGTGAGATGGGTGGCAAACAAATTTAATTAGTAATTAATGAAATAAAAATAATTAAACAAAGCAGCCTGCCAAATCAAGTCTCAAGGCATCAAGGTGGAGTGACTCAGTTTACAGCCTGGAAGGACCACTTAGAGTTAATGGATGGAACCATCTGGATCAAAGGATTGCCTCAAGACACACCGGAGACCTTTTTACACACCTGAGATACTCCCGAAGCAAACTTTTAACTTCATTGTCCTCCTTCAATTATTCCCAAATCCCGTGTTTTGTAAGGGTGGGAGCTGAAAACACTCGTTGCCAGGTTGGGAAACAAGAATGTTAAGAATGAAACAGGCTTGGCGGGCATTCTAGAAGTGTTTTCAGTTTAAGATTGACATTTTGACCTTAAAAATCCTTCCAAAATGATTTAAAAAAACAAACAAACCTTCATTTCGAGCTCAAGTTACTACCACGCTCAAGAGCTCTTGAAATGTTTTGCCCAACTCAAATGCTTGGGTTGGGTTTTGACTTAATATGCTGTGTGAACTCAACGAGTTTGTAGCTTATTCAACAAACCATGGCTTAGCACAATGAGAATGCTAGGAAGAAAAAGGATTAAATCGGACGCCTGAAGTTGCCTCAGCGTGAACTGAATCGCTTTATTTATTGAATTATTTCCCTGCTAAACCACTGTGCGGAGGGATTGCTCCGTCAACAGGCAATTCAAATGGATCGTTCTATTATTGGAATAGCCTGTAACATTATAGATATTGGAATAAGCTATAACATCTTCTCATTTCAACGCTCCAACCTTTGCCATAAGCCTGGCCAAATTCGCACCTGTTCTACTAAAACATAACTTAACCCCTGAAATCAAATCACTTTAATCTTTTCCCCCCACCCAGCACCTCATCTACCTCACTACAATCTGGTGAGTTATCTTCAGCGGCTTTAGTAGTCTTAATCTGTTTCCACCCTCTGTGTAGCTCAGGAGTGGGTACTACTTACATTTACTACCAGTTTGTAGCGGGAGTGTGCGCATGTGTGCACTTCTGCACATGCCCAGAACCTTCTGTGCATGCACAGATGACCCATGATGATGTCGTGGCAGGTGGGCAGAGCCTCCCACCGGTTTTACTACCGGTTCTATAGAACCGGACAGAACCAGGAGAACCCCACCACTGGTGTAGCTCCTGTCTGAAATTCATCGGCACACATACAAAGGACATGCGATGAAATACGTAGACTGGCCCCATCCCCACATTAATATATATGGGGCAGAATGTCTGATGGAGACCCAAGATGAGTTCAATCATTTATGGTCCATCAACTGAGCACCTCAAAGAAGTAGGACTCTGAACTTGAAGGACTTAGGTAAGTTCATGAGAAGATTGCTGCTAGTCGTCTACTCTCCTGCATCAGATCTTCCACCCAATACAGGACAAAACGGATAGACAATTAAGACAATGGTATCCATGAATGAGCACAACTCTACTCCTTTCCCTACGTCCTTTGAAGAGACACAACCTGCTTTCTGAACAGGCCTAACTTCGAAGGCTCATAGGGTGGTTTGGTCTCTCTTCTCTTTTCCTGGTCTTTAGCCTACTGAGAATACAAAATAGCAGTCAAACTTAGAAGCAGCCTTTTAATGCTTCCACATTGCGTGATGCTATTGTCCCAAGCATATTATAGGGAGCCATAAAATGAGAAAATTGACACCTCCCTCCTCCCTGTTTGGCTGAAAATGTGGCATGCCATGCCACGAAGCCCATCTCCAAAGCTTCCTCCCGTCCTCCTTCCATTTTCTCTTGCAAGTCCATTTATTGCCTGTCAGCACCACCAAGGAGAAGCAATGTCCTCCGATTGAGTGGAGCCAGGCTAAATCCCAACCCTTCCTTTTTTTCCATCTCCAGCTCCTTCGAGCCATCCATATAACAAACCCTGAAGCCAGCAGGGCCTCCAGGTCTGAGCCCTTGTAAATTAAAAGCTGTACAACAGCATCGGCCACACGCCAGGGGCTGCATTAGCAGGAGCTGAGTGAGAAAAGCCGGGAGTCAGCGGGGGAAGACGACAGGAGAAGATGGATGAAAATTGGCTCAGTGGGAGCTCAGCAGCCACCACAAGCCGTAATGGATGGGCCAGCCCCCTAAGGGGAAAGAGAGAGAGAGGGGTAGGGATGGGAGAAGGCCATAAATCTAGCAGGAAGGGGTCGGAGGGGGTGAACACAGGAAGCCCTGTGCTGGGCTCCGGTTGAAGAAGGCATTGATCGAAAGGTGGCTATCTTTTAATTGCGAAGGTTTCTTCCCCCCCCCCCCGAGTCTTCATTTGAGGTTAACAGGAGGAAATCAGCATGGGAACACTTTGGCTAGGATGAAGGAATGGAAGAAGGCCTGCTGTCTGTCCTGTTGCTGTTAAGGGAGCCACCCGCTCACTTCTATCCATCACCAAAATAAGGTGGCAACTGAAGATGGGAAAGTTGAGACAGGAAAGAGCAGAGATTGGCAGGTAGAAATGCTATTCTTAGACCAGGGGTGGGGAACGAATGGCTCCCTTTATGACTTGTGGACTTCAACTCCCAGAATTCCTGAGCCAGCCAGTTTGAAGTCCACAAGTCATAAAGGGGCCATAGTTCCTTTTGGGTCTAATAATGGATAAAAAAAAAATGAACTTTGTTACTATAGATGTTGACAACAGCAAGACTATTGTTTGTGGGAAAAAAAAATTGGAAGGACTCTTTGATACCTGCCATGGACGAATGGTTGCAGAAGCTGATGGAGTTGGCTGAAATGGCAAAACTGACCACTTTGATTAAAGAAAAGAACAGGAGTATTTTTGCTTCCGCGTGGAAACCGCTTCTGAACTTCATGCTTGATGTGGCAAAGAATGAAACTCTGACTTTGGGTTTTACAGATTAGATCGATAGATTTTTATAGAAATGACTCATCCATACTATTATGGAAAAGCAAAAAGCCGTGATTTGATGCTAATGCCTGATTCTACTGCAACAGAGAGAGTTGGAAGTCAATGCTTTTTCTTTTCTTTTCTTTCCCCTACCTTTCCTCACTTTTCTTTCCCCTTTCCCCTCCCCCTCGCTGCTCTACTTTTGTATTTTATAATATTTTATAACTTCATAAAAATGTTTTTTTTTAAATAATAATAATAAAGGGTCCATAGTTCCCCACCCTTGCCTTAGACAATCACCCATGTGCCACCATTACTATCCTCACATTGCTTTCAAGCTTGTAGTTCGATCAGGCAACTCCTTTAAAATCAGTGTTGGTTGCCTTGTTCCCAGAGATAAGGAGATAAGTCATGGTTCATTTACTGAATGTGTTACATTCACACATCACTAAGCCAAAGGTTTGGGCAGGGGTAGGCAACCCATGGCTCTGGAGCCACATGTGGCTCTTTCATCCCTCTGCTGCAGCTCTCTGTCATTGGTCAGCTCCACAATTGATAGGGCTTTCGATTAGGACAGGTAGAGGAAAAAGGACGTCATGCTAGGATGAGACTATGATGGGGGAACCGGACTTCCGGTGGGCAGAGGAAAAAGGACACCACGGTAGGAGGAGACTCTATGGTGGGGGAACCGGACTTCCGGTGGGCAGAGGAAAAAGGACACCACGGTAGGAGGAGACTCTATGGTGGGGGAACCGGACTTCAGAATTGAACGGGGGACTTCTGGTTAGGACCTTTGTGGCTCTTTGAGTGTTTAAAGTTGCTGACCCCTGGGTTGGGGCTTGGATGATGAATAAACCGGTTGCATGAACACCTTTCTTTTTCCAAAGTACATTAGTTACTTTTTCCTAATGAGATTCAGGCTGGATCTGAAAAGTCAAGGTGAAAATAACATCTGCTTTGAGTTGAGCTCAACCACCTGTGATTAGAAGTACACACACTGTTGTGGTTTTGTTGTAGAAAATACAGAAGGTTTTGCCATTGTGTTCTTCTGGAGTATTTCTTTCATTTTCCCAATCCAGATTAATAAATAAATAAATAAATAAACAAATAAACAAACAAACAAACAAACAAACAAATAAATAAATAAATAAATAAATAAATAAATAAATAAATAAATAAATATGGAGCAAGTCAGGCTGCACATTCTAAGCTTGGTTAGTGTTAACCTTGGTCAATTCATTTTGTGGCTTTCGCTCGTTGGGTGAGCCCAATCTCAAGCTTGCAATTAGGTGAAGTCAGTGGCCAAGTTAAGCAAGTTGGGCGAAACTCTGCTTTGCACCCTGACCTCCTGATTATTGAACAGAGAAAGGCAGAATGCCAGCAATCTCTGGCCAACGCCCAGAAGCTCAGAATGGCCCACAGAAACCCAGAGCGCTTATGGCAGGGGTGAAATGTTCCCAGTTTGGACCGGATCGGGCAATCTGGTAGCAATTATGGCAGGTGGTTCGGAGAACCGGCAGCGATGGCGGCGCGAGACTCCGCCCGCCCACCCACCTGGGTGTCGTTACTTCCTGGTTTTAACCAGGAAGTAATGTGTTTTTTACCCTCTGCGCATGCTCAGAGGGTCCATGCGTGCATGTGATGCGCATGCATGCACGAGCGAAGCGAGCGGGCGCACATGGCGTGTGCACTTCTGAACCGGTAAGGAAGGTAAGTAGATTTCACCCCTGGCTTATGGTCTGAAATTGTACACATACAGAGATACACAACGCTCCTTGCCTCAGTTTTCTTAAAAAAAACTGGATCAAAGGGAACAGAGTTAAAACACAGCAATTTTCAGGCAGCAACTAAACCTTTCAAATCACCACTTTAAACAAGTACCATTCGGGTTCTTTTTCTGAGATAGACCGTCCAAATTTAGAGGGGGAAATGCCATGACAGCTCATACGGGGGAAGCTGAAAAGTCAGCAAAATATTTGTTTCATTTTTTTTCCCCCTCTCCTCAAAGTGGACCATTTTTAGATGAGGCGGCTTCCACGGCACAGTTCTGATTGCCAAAGCCAACTGTGCTGCATAAATACCCTTGTAAGAATAAGATGGCAACCTGGGGGGATCTTGTGTTGCTGGAGTGGAGGTGTGTCACACGCCCACTTCTGTATTTCCAGGCCGGGTGTGGCAAATCAAAAGGATTTGGTAACTAAGTGGTGGGTCAGTGGCTAAGACGCTGAGCTTGTCGATCGAAAGGTCGGCGGTTCAGCGGTTCGAATCCCTAGTGCCGCGTAATGGGGTGAACTCCCATTACTTGTCCCAGCTTCTGCCAACCTAGCAGCTCGAAAGCACGTAAAAAAAAAATGCAAGTAGAAAAATAGGGACCACCTTTGGTGGGAAGGTCACAGCGCTCCGTGCATCTTTGGGGTTTAGTCATGCTGGCCACATGACCATGGAGACGTCTCTGGATGGCGCTGGCTCTTTGGCTTTGAAATGGAGATGAGCACCGTCCCCTAGAGTCGGGAACGACTAGCACATATGTGCGAGGGGAACCTTTTCCTTTACCTTTAACAGCTCCATCTTTCTCAGGGCTCTTTTAAACTGGGGTGGGGTGGGGGATTTGATGCTTTGCATAGGTGAGTCTTAAGGCAGTTCATTTATTTATTTATTTATTAGTCCAATTTATATGCCGCCCTTCTCGGTAGACTCAGGGTGGCTTACAATGCATTATAGCAATAGCCTGCATATTTTTTTGTATATACCTGTTTATTAGGGCTTTCGCCCCCCCCTAAGTGGTGTTGTTCTATACAAAGTTGGCTTATTGCCCCCACAATCCGGGTCCTCAATTTACCTATCTCGAAAGGATGGAAGGCTGAGTCAACCTTGAGCCTGGTGAGATTCGAACTTGCACTAATCGCAGGCAGCTGGCAGCTAAGTGCTAGCACTTAACAGCACTTTGGTCCGCTGCACCACCGAGGTGCAGCGGACTAAAGTTCACCTTCAGCTGAGCCTCCTCGGATCAAATTCCTCCTCGTTGCCCCAAATACGCTGCTCTTGTAGCAGGGCCAGCTCCGGCTCCCTTCCCTGCATTTCAATTCTTGTTCCAACCCGGCTGATGGGGAGAGACAACCCTCGTACCCCTTAGGAATAGGACGAGAGCTTTGCTTCCTTCCTCAAAAGCGACTCAGATTCTGCCAGAAGCCAGAAGGATCAGACCAGCTGGTGGGGGAGGGGAAAAAAGAAACCCAAGAGCCCAGTTTCCTAAACTCACCCAGCAGGGAAAGCAGACAGATGGTCAGGCTGGAAGAAAAACGGACGCCCGGATGCCAGCAAGCCATGCCAGCTTGGCTCAAAGGTGGGGTGGAGTGGGAGGAGGTCGAGGCACAGAAGGACACGGAGATCGAAGAAGGGCTCCCAACCCCGAGTGCCAAGGGGAAAGCAGGGCCTCTGTTGGAGATGCCGGAAGGCAGGTGTGTGTATGTGTGTGTGTGTGTCACCAGGTAGCGGAAGGAAGAAAAAAAGAAAGAGCAGCAGCGAACCAAAGGCCCAGGAGGAGACCTAATCCTTCCCCTTGGGGCAGTGGGCCAGGCGAAAAGCAGTTCAGCTATTCAAGTTATGCACCAGCAAAACCTGTTGAAAAGTCACAACAAAGGAGGGGAGGAGCGTATTCAAAAGTCAGCTGGGGAGCTGTCAATTATTTTGCAAGGGTTTGGAGCAGGGCACTGGCGGCAAGACAAGGGTGGGGGGGAGTCCTGGCCAAGGTGGACCTCATGGCTTTGGAACAGGATTTCACAAAGGACACTTGGCTATCCAAAATCACAGCTCTTGGCCAGTGGAAATTGGATGCACACTAATCCAGCACCCCTCCCTCAAATAAATCTGCATGATTGGTGGGGGCGGGGGCCGAACCCTGACTTCGTTTCAAGGCACCCTTTGTGCCGTCTATAAATCAGGATTACCTTCTGGCCTCCATAACCGCCGAACAGTCCAAGCGTATCTGATGCAGAATGACAATAGAGTTATCTGCTTGTGGCAGATGCTGATTGACAGGCTCAAGGAGGGATTTAAACAGAGCCGGGGCAGCTAAATTTTGGCCAAACTTATGTGGATGATGTGCAAGTATTTTGGGGATCACCAAAGCCTTTAAAGATATTAAATCGCTCATTGGCACGTTTATCCCTTTCCTAGTGCGTCTGCCAACAATTTGCACTAGGCAAACAGCAGGAAGAAAAATTCCCAATGGTGAAGGAAGCTTAGGTTTTTTTTTAATTATTATCACTCTTTCAAAGACGGCTGAGGCTTCTGCTCCAACGGATGTCAATCCAAGACTAGGAGTTTTGTGTCGTTTGGCATTTTTCTGCACTCTTCCTTTTGCACCGCTTGCAATCACTTTTAAAATCCTTTCCCCTTGACCAAGTTAGCAAAGACCCCAGTGCACTTTTTGCTACAAACCATTGTCTCTGCAAATTTGGCTCTTCGCTATTCTCTACGGACAAAACCAGGGTTCTTTGTTGAATCTCCGCTTCTGGTTTGGGGGAAACTCTACACAGCTATAGATAAACAGGCTGATTAAACAGGGTTATATACTACCAGCTGGCAAAAAGTCTATAAAACAGACTCGGGCCATGAAAAATCCCACTGAACGGAAGTGTGTGCAAAGGGGGATTTTTGGGAATGCTGATTTACTGCTGCAGAATTCAGCACAAAGATTTTGAGTCCATTGAAGGTGCTTAGATGTTAATCTCAGGTTGCTGAATTCCAAGGGCTGCTCACAAAATGCATCGTGTGCCGATAAACCAGCAACAGCACGACCGTGTCAGATCTCGTAACTACTGATTTTATTTTATTTTTATTTATGTACACAATTTATATCCCATTGTGAAATAACCCCTGGATCGATTAATTAATCGTATTTCGATCCTGCTGCAGTTATAAACTCCTGGTGGCTCACAAAAGGTGGCAAAATATAATCACATCATCATATATAATAAAACATACAATACAGACCTTCCCCTCACTCAATCTCTGGCATCAACACCCCAACACCTTTTGCAAAAGCCTTTTCTTCATCTAGAAGAGTGTTTGTTTCTCAACCTTGGCCACTTTTAAGGTGTGTGGCCTTCAACTCCTCAAATTCCCCAGCCAGCCAACCAGGTCTGTAGAGACTAGCTTCTATAAAACTACCCAATCTTGCTTTATTTTCAGTACTGACTGCAGAATGGTAAATTCTGGTTTTAAAAAAGGCAACTTGTTAATCGTGCAGAGCTTAGTCCATCCCAACCTAGAGACTTAAGAAAGTTTGTTTTCCTTTAAGGCAGGGGTCAGCAACCTGTGGCTCTGGAGCTGCATGTGGCTCTTTCATCCCTCTGTTGCGGCTCCGTCGCTCAAAATATGCGTCACAACCACCGATGTGTGATACCCTCCGGCACACGATTTTTTGAGCTTTTTGACCCCCAGTAGGCCAACCATGGATAAATCCAAGAAAACAAAAGTTTCAGAAGAAAACAGAACGTTTAATTAAACTACATATGCTAATTCTGTGGCCGCTCAGGAAATAATCAGGCACAGGAAGGGTTTTGTGGCTCCCGGTGTTTTTTCTGTGGGAAATGGGTCCAAATGGCTCTTTGAGTGTTTAAGGTTGCCGACCCCTGCATTAAACCCCTGCATTAAGGCGATGAATAAAAAATAATTCTAGTCCTTTTCCTGTTTTGTGATGGTTGTGCAAGTGGAAATTTCTCAGAGGAGACAGAATGCTCTTTTGTGAAAACGCGCTGGATTGTTTTAAGGGATGAACCGTACATATGCATTCCTCTCTGTCCTAGTCAGAAACGAACTGACGTATATCAGATGCGCATTGTCAATAAACCTCCTGCTGTTCCCTCCCTTATGAATATGAGATGCAAAGAAGGCTTTGGACCCAGCCCGACCTCAAAGAAAGCTTCTGAAGGGCCCTTTGATCCAATGAGCCCTGAAAAGGGACATTTCACATCCATCTTGGAAAGACGGAGCCGTAAACCCCGCTATGCTAATTTTAGGGAACCAGGAAAAGAAAAAAATCTATAAAGGGTTGTTAGATAATCAAAGTGTGTCTTCTCTTTCTCAGCCTTCGCTTAAGAGCTAGCCTACACAAATAGAAGGGCAACCGAAGGGCAACTGACGTGAAACGGGCTTCTAGATATCGACAGCTGTGTCAGTTTCAGGTTATTATTATTTAAAGGCTGCGCTGCGCTGTACACCTTAGAGACTGATTTGAATAGAGCAGAAACCTGCACAATGTTTAACTACCTTTTTCAGATGCCAGAGTAGTTGGCAACAAAAGACAGAGGGGCTATAAACGGAATATCTCCCAATATAAGGCTCCTCACGGAGTATAGAGAAAAGAACGGTGGTTGTGCCTTTCTTTTGGTTTTGTTTTGTTTTTCCTAAAAGCCAACAAGAACTCAGCGCTAGTCCTGAAATCCTGCTCCCGTTTAATGAAGGCAAGTTAGCCGCTAACTATGCTTTGCAAAAAAAAAAAGGTGAACTTTCAGACACTACATCTACAAACCATGGGCCATTAAAAAAACAAAACAAAACAAAACACACACACACAAAAGAAATCCTTCTGAATGCCTAGGGCAGATCATTTACTGCAGGAGGACTGAAGCAATTAATTGGGAATGCAAAGAAAACAGCAGAGACATGACATTTGCTCCGAGCACCTTCAAAAGATCACGTGACGTTTATTGCAAACCAACCCATCATTAGTACAGAAAATAGAATTAAACTCTCATTTGGCTCGCTCCGGCGGCCAGCTGAGATGGAAGGCAGCATGGTTGGGTGATTTCAGAGGGACCCGGGTCCCGACAGGATGGGCTCTCCAAGACTGGAAGACGGGCTCTCTGAAGGCCACACCCATTCTTAAAGCAGGAGATCCACCCGTAGCAGCATCTCAAGGCAAGACTGAAAGAGAAAAGAAAGGGTTCCTTTAGGCCTGTTACTAGAACTATACTCGGCAGTAGAACCTCGGAAAGTGGATTCCATCATAAATGAGTCATTAAACTTGGCCTCTGGTGTCAGTTCTTAGTTTTTGCATAGCTCCTAGAGATTGAGATACTTTATAAATTAAAAAGAAAAAGAAAAGCCGGTGCTTTGCCAATTAAGGATGTTCAGAGCTTTAAAAAAAACCCAGTTGAATTCAGGCATGTTATACCAGCTATTAACCAAAGTCAAATATTTTTGGATAACAAACGTGACAACTCGATATATCTACTGAATAAAGCTCCGCATTGGCAACAGGAAGGGCATCCGGCCATTAAATGTTCTGCTACCTCCATTCAGTTGCCCAGACTCCACCTCGCAAGGATTATGGGGTCGTTAAATGATGATGAAACATGACAACTGGATAAGTATTTCAGCCATGGTGGCGCAGTGGTTAGAGTGCAGTACTGCAGGCTACTTCTGCTGACTGCTGGATGTCTTCAATTTGGCAGTTCAAATCTCACCAGGATCCCAACCCATCTCATTCAGACTTCCATCCTTCCGAAGTGGGTAAAATGAGGACCCAGATGGTTGGGGACAATATATTGACTCTGTAAACTGCTTAGAGAGCTGTAAAGCACTGTAAAGCGATACATAAGTCTAAGTGCTATTGCTATTGCTACTTGAAAGTCTCAGTCAGCCGGGGAGGATGGAAGAAATAAACCAAAATGGTGGGAATCAAGCAGGCTGGGAAAAGCTGCCCTATAATTCAAATAAAGAAAAACTCATTGTGGAAGTTAATTAACATGAGAAAATGGATCTTTCTCATGTATAAATGCCTATTCTTTAATCTTTGATGATATAATGGATTTCTTTTTTCAATAGCTTGCATATCGTGGAAAATGACATACTTTGTAGCCTACTGGGATTTATAAAATGAATGTTTATTTTCATCCTCCCACCCACCCACCCCCCAAAAAAACTTACAACCTTTATATAAATTTATGGTACAGGTACATTAGGAGCATGTTTTCATTTCTTGCTAAATGCTGTGAAAAATCCCGTGGAAGGGGAAGAAAGCCAAAAGAAGCCCCAAAACAATAGGCTCCATAATGATGGATCTGGGAGAGGCAGCCTCAACGGACGGGACATATCCTTCTTAGACGATTATAAATGACTGAAGCTTTTCTTTTATGTTGATACTACAAAATATCATCCATCAGGGTTGGAGGGATATATTCATTCACTGGCGATATTTTTAAAAGAAATGTCTTCATCTAATCAATAAGAAAAACCTAAACACTTAAAATACTGCTGACCATTCACTTCGCTTGCTAAAATGCCAGCGCGAGGGAGTATCATGAAAGAGAGGCCTAGCTCAGGGTAGGATCCTAGACACTGAATGGGAACTCGGGATGTGATAGAGCAGTGCAGCTCCAAAACCAGCATGCATCAAAGAGAACTGGAGGCTGCTATGATTTGAGTCTTTCCAAGGGTCATCTGGCCAGCCACAGCTGGGGACAAGGCTGGATTTGATGGGTGCTCGTCTTTTCCAGCCACACAGCTCTTGCGCTCTTTGTTTCCATTTTTAATGAGATGAAGGCCCGACAGTAAAAAACGAATCCAAGGGATGACTCACCAGTCAATGGCCCTTGCTTCTCCCTCTGGGCCCTTGGAAAACTCATGCATAACATCTTAGGCAATGCAGGCCTGCGCGAAGCCTTGATCTGGAGGCTCGGTTTGAAGGGGATTCAAAACTGAGCCGATTTAATTGTCAAATCGAATGCGTTTCAAATTGGTGAGGCAATGCAGAAAGCTTTTATATCTGCACAAAAGGTGCCCCCCCCCCAAAAAAAATCTAATTTGGAAAAATGAATGGACTCAACTTGACACTTTTTGAACCGAATGGATCAAATGGACAAAGCAAATCAAACCCAGTTCGCCTAGGCTTGAGAGAAAGCAAAAAGGAATGAGCTGGCAGAACAAAGATGCTGGATTTGGGTTAAGACTCCAAATTGAGTCAAATTTTGGAAAAATCATTCCTTCGCAGCCCAAACTACATCCCAGAGTTATGGTCTGGCGAATATAATATGTGTATCTTGAGATCAGGAAGACCTGGGCGATAAATAAGAGAAACTATCTTCTGGCCTATCTGCCTTCTACACAGATAAACATGTTTAGGATAGCTCAAACACGCTTTACATATTGCTTGCGTGTTCCCTTCCAGTTTAAACAGAGCAGATTTTAGCCGTGTTTAAAAATGAAAAAGTCACTACGAACCTCAATGAGTTCATGGTTTTGATTCTCTGCGGAGCCAAGAAAACCTGATTTTAGCGCTCAGGGGTTTAATAAATCAAAGCAGATTTGCATCTATTTCCTTTTATTTTTGCCGGAAAAATAAATTCAGGCCTTCGGAAGACTTTGAAACCTGATGGCAAATATCGGGCAAAAAGGCAGGAACAGGAAAGACAAGTAGGCTACACAATGTCAGGGAGAATAAAGCCAGGATCCAGTGACAACCCTCTTTCCTCCAGGGAGCTGTTACCAAGTGTGAAATCCCCATATTCATCAGTAGAAGCGAGAAACAAGGGCCATTCTCTCAACTGAGCCATTAATCTATTAAATGTGTTAGATTCTTTTAAATTATGGGGATACAATTAATTGAATATTGATACTAGTCCGCCCCAAACATCCACTATTTAATCCTTCGCAGTTCTTTCCTCGCTAATGTTTTTTTTTTTCCCCATGAAGAAAGAGGAGACAGCTCTAAGATTTCCCCTTATAAGGAGGAAGAAAATAAGGGGTCCACTTTGGTGCATACCTGGGGTGGGAAACCGAGTCGTCTACATTTCCCACCCTGGCCAAAATCCTGGATTTTATGAATTCATCTCACTATAAATGGACACTGGAAGAAGACACCGAGTGCCGAAAAGGTCGTGCGGAAATGTCGTGCAAGCGCTCGTCAGGGCCGTGCTCAGGAAAAGCTGAACTTCCAGGTTCTAGCGTGAATGCGTGCCCGACGATCAGTTGACCGGTGCATGCACGGTTTTTACATGGTTTTTGGCACTGCCGCGCGTGCGAAGGGATGGCGCTCCGGGAAAACTGAACTTCCAGGTTCTAGAATGTATGCGCGCCAGACGATCAGCTGGCTGGCGTGCATGCGCAGGCCAACTTTCAGCACTGCTGCATGCTCGTTGGGGCTGCGTGACGAGCCAATTTGGGCACGTGTGCCATAGGTTCGCCATCATGCTATAGATCAAAATTTGCCTTAAGAGTCAAAAAGGTTCTTACATTTGCAAAATTTATGGTTATTTGCATTCATGGCCATTTTGACATCCTGCATCCAGGTGACCCCATTTTATGATGGCTTTGTTGAAAACCGGCATTTACTTCTGGTTTCTGGCAAAACCACTTTCATAGTGAACCATTAGTTCACTTAATGACCACTGCAAAAAAAGTTAACAAAATTGGGGTTGTTTGTGTGACTGACCCAATTTACAAGTGTCATGACTTATGACTGTGGTGGGCAGATTCAATAATGGTTGTAAGTTGAGGACTACAGTTGCAATGAGTTTATGCAGCACCGGTCTACTCCACACCCTTTCCCCCTCCCCCTTACCAAAATTACCTAAATTGCTCAGATCCTCCCGATCTCCTTCAACTTAGCAACTAGATCTTCCACCGTTTCCACTTTGACTCCGGCCTTGCGCTGAGGAGGATCTTCCACGCTCAGAGTCTTCACTCGAGGCGTGAGATCCACACCAAGATCAGATGGCTTCACCATCTCCATTTTCTTCTTTTTGGCTTTCTGGGAAAGAAGAGGGGAACGGGGAACAATTAACCAACCGCTGTCTAGTTTTGCTGGAGATTTTTGTTTCTTCTGAAGTTTTATGACTGGCTGTTCCTGTGATGAGTACCAACAAGAGATGTGGGGGGAGTCAACGCTTCCATGCAAACCTGCACCTCCCTTTCTGTTACTTGAGCATTTTAAACACTTAAGAGATGTCAATACAGGTAGTCCTCGACTTACCACAGTTCATTTAGTGACCATTTGAAATTACAAAGGCACTGAAAAACCTAAGACCTTTGCAGCATCCCCATGCTTCACGTGATCAAAATTCAGATGCTTGGCAACTGGTTCATATTTATGATGGCTGTAGTGTTCCGGGGTCTTGCAATCCCCCTTTTGCGACCTTCTGACAAGCAAAGTCAATGAGGTAGCCGGATTCACTTAACAAACTGGATGACTAACTTATCAACTGCAGTGTTTTACTTAACAACTGTGACAAGAAAGATCATAAAATGGGGCAAAACTCACTTAACAAATGTTTCACTTAACAAACAGAAATTTTGGGCTCAACTTTGGTCGTAAGTCGAGGATTACCTGTATAGCCTCCAAACTGCTGAATACTTACCTTGTTCAGTGTAGAAAGCATTGCAAAAGATAAGGCAAAGACGAATTAAATTCAAAGGTTATTACACTTATATTTAATGGTAAAATTAAATTATTAAATATAACAGTATCATTACTGACTGCAGGTGATAGAGTTCTCCTTTGGGCCGCTATTCTATATTTCCATCCAGAGCTATCGGGAAGACTTTCATGTCATTATCAAAAATGTTCTGTGAAAGACAGAATACTATAAAATCTGGAATGAAGTGTACCAATGGTTGGAAAGGAGAAAGGGAGTTGGAACAAAAAAGATTTAGTGTTTGTAGAATTAATACGGGATAATATTTAGACAAATATGTAAATGAGGACAAGGGATATGTAAATAAGAACAAAGTAGCAATGTATGGTAATTATTTAATAATAAATGAATAAATAACTTTAGTGTCATTGTACGTGTATACACAGTATACCCATACAACGAAATTCACTTAACATCCAAAGACCAGGTCTAACGCACATAACAGTCCCCAAACACACTCCCACCCACCACAATTCTTCACCCTTAAATCACCCAAACATCCACACAACAGACCAAGTAAATTTAAATTAACAAATTAAATTAAAAGTAATTATATTTGTTGTTATGTTAAAAATATGTATGGATATGACAAGACCAGGATGGTCACGCTGTGTTGCAATGTTTTTAATGTTTATTTAATAAAATACTTTTTTAAAAATTAAAAAAAAATGTTCTATGAGCTTCCCAGAATCTTCAAGTTCCACCTCTCTCTTCTCCAAAGCCATGCAGCTCCAAAATGATGACCAGGGAAGCCCTTCTCTTAATCTTAAAGCTGGACACTCGCTGAGATGCTTTGCTGGAGCAGGTAAAAGAGTAGCTGAGTAAGAAAGAGGTGTCAGGATCCTACCATGATGTTGGGCAGAGTCGCGTAGCGAGGCTCATTCAGTCGTAAATCGGCAGTCACCACAGCAGGCAGCTTCAGGCGCACCGTCTCGAGACCCCCGTCGACTTCCCGCTCAACCTTCAGCCAGTCCCCATCCAGGCTCACTTCTGAGGCAAAGGTTCCCTGCCGAGGAAAAAGAAGAGCTGCTTCCATGAAAAGCAGGGCAAGTGTGATTTGCCCCAAAATGGAAACTCCTTAAACCGGGACCATGTGAGGTGTGTCGCTGCGCACACCTCAACGTATGTACCAGTCTTTTCAAATCACCCTATTAAAGAAAACGATTCTAGGTCATAAGTGAGGATTGAGAGACAATACTCATCTGTCTACACACAACTGAGGTGGCTTTACTGCAATGCCATCTTCAAACTCCAGGCAACACCAGCTAGGCCAGGGGTCCCCACAGGACCACAGCATACTAGCAACTGGGCTGTGCAAACAAGCAAAGCCCCATCCGCTGGATGCAGGCAGCACAGAAAACCACACTCCCTCTGGTCCAGGGAAAAACCTCTCTCCACGGAACCGGCCTCTGGTGCCCAAAAGATTGGGGACCACTGAGTTAGGCAATTAAGTTCTTAATAACAACAATGCATCCCAGAATTAAAATACCCTAAAGCCGAATCTGCCAGCCTGTGTGATATAGCTTCAAGGGCTCCAAACGCATCCTGCCAAGCAAAGCAGATCCTAGCCACAAAAACCCACCAGTGAATCATATGAAGGCCTGCACACTTCACATGTCCTCGACTCCACTGTCAAGCAGCCACAGATCGCCGTGACCATCTTTCTGGAAATGTGGCCACGGTGCAAAAGCGTAAAATTTGAGCTGGACACTAACAAGGTTTGCCTGCCCGCTGATTAGACCACAAATCCAGTCACACAGTAGAAAAAAAAGAGTCTCCGTGAAGGATTATCCCTCTGGGAAGATGAAGAAAACAGGACCAAAGGACTAACTGCCTTTAAAAGAAGGCACAGAGATTTCTATTCCAAACAAAACAAACGAACGAAAGAAAAGGATTTATATTCTCGGGTTGTGGGGAAGCAGAGAGAGATACATTTTTGTATAAATCTATCAGTGCGAACAAGTTGGCAGTGAATGCACAAACAAAAGTGAAATGCTGGCTATCTTGAAGGACCGTGTTTTCTGTGCAAGCCCCATATTTTCGAGAACAATTCCTGCTTTTCCACATTCAACTTTCTTAGACCTACAGTGATCAGCTGGGAGATGGAAAAAAGAGCAGAATTCAATTCCTTGGCCAAGAAGCTGTTGTATTTCATTACTGGATACCAAACAGAGTTACATCGCAGAGAGACTATTCTACCCACTCTGCTGGCCTCCTATTTTTTCCCCGTCTTCTTTTAGGTAAAGGTAAAGGTTCCCCCCGTACAGGCGTGCTAGTCCTTTCCGGCTCTAGGGGGCAGTGCTCAAAGCCAAAGAGTCAGCGCTGTCCGAAGACGTCTCCATGGTCATGTGGCCAGCATGACTAAACACCAAAGGCGCATGGAACTCTGTTACTTTCCCACCAAAGGTGGTCCCTATTTTTCCACTTGCATTTTTTAGGTACTTTCAAACTGCTAGGTTGGCAGAAGCTGGGACAAGTAACGGGAGCTCACCCCATTACACGGCACTAGGGATTTGAACAGCTGAATTGCTAATCTTTCAATTGACAAGCTCAGTGTCTTAGCCACTGAGCCATCATGTCCCTTGCCTTCTTTTACTACAAGACAATTTGTTCTAGGACATCAAAGTATCAAACCACCATTCGACTGTCCATCTGACTGTTCCATTCACTGAAGCAAAGGAAACAATTATGTACCTTTGAGCACAGGGGCACAAATAGAGAGGCTTCTAATTTACCTGAGGCCAGTCAAGAAATGCTGCCGTCATCTGCCCTGTCTGGTTACAGTCATCATCAATGGCCTGAGGTAGAGAGAGAGAGAGAGAGAGAGAGAGAGAGAGAAAATGGAGAGAGGGAAGGTCACAGGAAGCATTGCTGGTTTTACAGGTTAATTTCCACCCCCACTCCCCAATAATGGCCAGGAAATATGTACTACAAAGGACGCTGTTAGGTGGGGATGATTGGTTTCGCTGCAAAATTTGGCTTGGGAATGTTGACTTAAGATCACAAGAATGCATTATGTACAGAAATAAACGCACTTTTCCAATTCAAGGTAGGGCTGGTTTGACTTTCATGTCACCCTTTCCTTCTGAGAAATGTCAACAGCCGCAACATTAAACCAACAGAGAAATGCTTGTGCTCAGTAATGGCCAAGGCAAAACCAGGCTCCCCATTTTTCGGGGCCAGAAAAGCAGCTTCAGCTAGCAAGAGGGAAAAACAACAACAACATCCTGCCATATTTTGCCATTCCTTCCTCAAACCCTGAATGGCTCTTATAGCCCAGCTTTCCAGCTATCAGGGAGGACGGCATAAGCCTTGCCGGATCAGATCCACTCCTGCATTTTCTTGGAAAGCCATCGGTTTTGCAAGGCTCAGTTCTGCCTCTTCTGGCCTCAGGCCTGGACCTTTTGGCATCATCGGCCTTTCCTTGCTTGCCATCTGTCTCGGTTGAGTAATGGAGCCCGTTTCCTTGGCCATGCTTGTTTTATCAGATTGGAAATGTGCTTACTCCCTGCTCTGTTGCTATCCAGAGTAAGCTTCTGCTCTTTTACGATATATGAAATGCTGACTGGTTGGGTACAGGTAGTCCTCGACTTATGACTTAAGACGGTCACTTAGCGACTGTTTGAAATTCTGTCAGGCCTACTTGGAGCTACTTACAGTATGATTCATATTTGAAATTCCAACAGCCCTGCGTTGTCAGCTGTTTGCAGTCACGTGACCATGTCTTACAACGGTTTTGTCCAAAACCGGCATTTACTTCTGGTTTTTGGCAAAACCACGCCCATAGTGAGTTACTGGTTTGCTTAATGTCTGTGGAGTTGTTTAATGACCACCATAAAAAAGTTTGTAAAATTGGATCTGTCATATGACTCATCTTATGACTGTCATGAATTATGACCATAGTGGGCAGGGTCCATTACTCAAGGACTACCTATACTTTGGCCTTCTGCCTTCTGAAAAATGTTAAGGCCTAGAAACGTAGCCTTGGGTGGAGATTGCCCAAGATTCAGAGCGTCACTGATTTCTGCATGGAATATTTATCTCCAAATGCAGCCCCTCCCTTCCTTTTCTCTCACCTGCTTTCCTAGGAGCAGAAGATTGACACTTTCTTTCTTGGCAAGCGCTGCCAGGATCTTTGAAACCTGGAAGGGGGTGAGGCTCTCATAGTCCTTTGCAGGAATCTCCACATGGACCCCCCGGTCAGCTCCCATTGCAAGGGCTGTGCGGATCGTCTCCTGCAGATGCGACAAAAAGACAGGCCTCCAAAGGTGGTTGTTTCCCCAGTGTTTCTAAAACTCCAGTTTTGTTCTAGAGCTGGAGTCTGGCTTAGAGTTCTCTCTCTGTTTTGAAGCACTTGATAGCCAGCGCCTAATGACAACTGGGAAACCACATAAGAGTTTGGCAGTTGGAAATTGTGGTTGCCCCAACACTGGAGGCTCTTAAAAAGAGACTGGACAGCCATCTATCAGAAATAATTAGGTCTCCTGCGAGACCAGGGGGTTGGGCTAAATGATCTCCAAAGTCCCTCCCAACTCTGTTACTGTTACAGATTTCATAACTCAGCCCTCAGCCAAAAACAGGATAGGATGCTTTTATTGCAGCAGACTTTGGATAGCTAGAGAAGACAGATAAAGTTAAAGACAAATAACCATCACATTGTAACTGCATTGCGCCCTTAAGATGGAAAATGTGATAAACCAGAGTTTTGCAAACTTGACAATTTTAAGATGTGTGAAATTTCAATCCCAGAATTCCCCAGCCAGCATGCTTTCCCCAGCAAATATTGGGCTGGGGAATTCTGGGAGTTGAAGTCCACACATCTTCAAGATGCCAAATTTGAAAAAACATCGCTTTAAGCTATGTAAAGCAATACCCAGATATCTACCCAGGGCCCTGGGGATTCCAGAGTTGAGCTGCCTTGTATCCTTGCTTACAGAAATACTGGAATTCAAAGCAACCTATGTGGAACGACTTTATTTCACCTTCACAACCCTCCTTGCAGGCAGCCAAGGCTGAAAATACGGCTGTCCAATGAATATCATGGTTAAACTGGAATTCAGGTCTCTCGTGTGTCTATTTAACATTGGGCTTACTTGCCAACTCCCTTATTAGGATGAGCTACACCACCAACTCTGTTGCATTTTTACTCAAGAGCATCCTTTGAAAATCCGTATGCCCACCTTCTGCTCCAAAACTGCAATTCCACTGTGGTAGGTAACATATCAATGAAATGAGGAAAGAGAGTGTCAGAAACTGTACAGCAGAAACCTGTGAATGTTCACGCTGGAGAACAGCCCCATCGTTTCGCCCAAGGTGCAAAGCATTTATAAGATAAGCCGCCACCGCACTGGTCCCCATTCACAAATCAGATCTATTCACTTCACTAGCAACAGAGATAGCTAACATAAAAGGAACAATGCTATTCTAAAGACGCTTGAAAGCCAAGGCTGAGATTTAATGTGGGCATGTGTCTCCCACCAAGCACACCTATTCCCCGTATCTTGTCATTTGGTGGAAATGTTGTCCATATGGAATATTTATCTTACGCTGAGCTGAAAGACAATTGATGTGATGTTTTAATGATGTACGAGGCTAGCATGAATGAACCGGAGATTGCTTTTCCAGCGTTGTTGTTGATAGCAACTGTTAGAACGTCTAGGGGGGAAGGGGATGCTTCCCCACTGGGAACACAGCCAAGGTGCAAGACACATCCGTTATCAGATGCACAGAAGCTGCTGAGCTAGCAGATGTAAAGGCAACCCGGTGCCAGGCAGACCCTTATACTATCAGAGAAAATAATCAGTAAAAGAAGGGGAAGGCAGCCTTGGAGATATTCCCCACCCCCAAATCTTTGAGACTAAGGGATTATCAGCAGCAGGCTAATGCTTGAGGAAAGGCAGGGCAGCCAAAAATAAATAAATAATAACAATAAAAAAAAAAAGACTACAAGAGCAACCCAGCAAGTGAAGGTCATGAGGAAGTGGGAGCAGCAGTGCAGAAAATAACCGATGACGGCGGAGCTGTCAGGAAGCCTCATTGACAGAAAATAGAATAGAGCCAGATCTGGGGAGAGGAGGGGAGGGGCAGGGGAGAAAAGGAGGCCTGGCTGAGTCAGGTACTGGCATAAGCTGAAAGCTGAAAACACCAGAGAAACAATATCAACAAAAATCTTGGGACCGCAGGAAAAGAGCAGGAAATAATCCCAACTTTGGCATCACACCTGAGTCCAAGAATGCTACTGGATCTCCCAATCTTCCTGGTTTCTAATTTGATGCTTTAACCGTTAGATCAAACTGGCATTTGACTTAATCCTAGAAGAGAAGGGGGCAGAACATATGTTCCTTCACTCTATTGACAGCTGGAAGGATTTCAGTAGAGGGAAATAAGCCTTTGTCAAATTATTAAAAAGAAGCAAGAAAAATGTTCTCTCTGCAAACATTCTTGTTCTTTAGGACTGAAATGCAGTATTAAATTTTCACGTGTAAGTCTGTCTAAGGTATAATTCACTCCTGGAGCTATTTCCTATCCTCTGAACTACCACTTGGTATTAACTTCATCCCTGCACAACAATTTTTACGATTGGTTTTGGCTTGTTAGATATCATGATTATTGTTTTGTTTTGTTTTTTTTAAAAAAAACCTTCTGTTTGCTTGCTTGGGATTTATTGTAAGGCACATATTCCAATCAGAATTCCTTACCTTCGAAAGCTTGTTTTACAGCCTTCTGTGCTTCAGATCAGAAAGCCCCACTAAATGCACATGAAAACCCAGTCCGAAACTCAACTGTTCTATCGACCCCACCTTGAACAAGCTACACTTCCCCACTTGCTTTGGTCGTTGTTTCTGTATTTGAAGAGAAAGAAGTTATGTCACTGATGCCTCCTACACAATGCACAGAAGTACGTCACCAAGTTCTCTCGTGTGCAGCTGGTGCCGCCTGGTGGCCACCAGATCCTTTTGAGAAGCTAAGCCAACCCTATCCCTTCTCCCTTCATAATCAGCCATTCATTCACTACATACTCTAGACTCCATCTTTGCATGAAGATGACTCAAGAACTTTGCATGAAAGGAAGGAATCAAGAGTTCCAGTTTCTGGCAGGAAAGGGTGAAATGCATTGGAAAGAAGAAGTATGTTTGGTGTATGCGGTGAAGGGACCAGGCTAGAAATCAGGAGACTGGGAGTTCTAGTCCCACCTTAAGTATGGAAAAAATGGCTGGGTGACTTTGGGCCAGTTACTCTTATCTTAGCCAAACTCACCAAACAGTCTTTATGTTGCGGGGAAAATAGGAGGATGAAGTATTAAGTACGCCTTGCATTTTAAGTTACTTATTAAGTAAATAAAACTGGGTTAAAATGTAGGAAGTTAAATAAAAAAGTGATAATAACTTTCAATATCAGAAAGGTTTGATAAAGTAAGCTAAGCACAACCCTTTGAGATAATTTTTGTTTTATAGAATTAGAAAGTTGGAGGTGCTCAAAGTTCAACTGCCTGCTAGTACAAGACTCCAGACTACTTCAAATACCATTAAAAGATGGTTATTTGAATACATCCAGTGAAAGTTACTTTACCCCCTTGCTAGGTAGATCCTTTCTTTGTTGTTTTGTCAAATCAATCAGAATAGATCTGGAAGAGACCTTGGAGATCTTCTAGTCCAGCCCCCAGCTCAAGCAGGAGACCCTATACCCGTGATGGTGAACCTATGGCACGTGTGCCAGAATGGCACGCAGAACCCTCTCTGTGGGAAAGGAACGCCATCGCCAGCTGCTCTTCCGGGTTCCGGCCCTCTGGGGTGCGCATACATGTGCACATGTGCACTCCAGTTTTGGCACTCGGTGCCGAAAAGGTTAACTATCACTACCCTATACCATTTCAGATAG
The DNA here is from genome assembly GCF_059756535.1 of Pantherophis guttatus. NCBI lineage: Eukaryota > Metazoa > Chordata > Lepidosauria > Squamata > Colubridae > Pantherophis > Pantherophis guttatus. Next base: position 7,538,667 of record NC_142072.1, read on the forward strand.
ATGGCTGTCCAGTATCTTAAAACCCTCCAGTGGTGAGACACCTACAACTTCTGAAGGCAAGCTGTTCCACTGGTTAATTGTCCTCATTGTTAGGAAATTTCTCCTAAATTCCAGGTTGCTTCTCTCCTTGATTAGTTTCCATCCATTGTTTGTCTTGCCTTGCCTTCTGGTGCTTTGGAAAATAAGTTATTCTTTGTGGCAGTCCCTCAAGGCAGCCCCAATCATGTCACCCTTACTCCTTCTTTTCTCTAGTCTGGCCAGACCCAATTCCTGCAACCGTTCTTCATATGTTTTTATCTCCAGGCCCTTAATCATCTTAGTTGCTTAATCATCTTTGCACTTTTTCCAAAGTCTCCACATCTTTTTTGTAATGTGGTGACCAAACCTGGATGTAGTATTCCAGGTGTGGTGTTACTAAGGCTTTATAAAGCGGTACTAATACTTCATGTGATTTTGATTCTATGCCTCTGTTTAGAAAACCAAGGATTGTCTTAGCTTTTTTGGCAGCTGCTGCACATGGCTGCTTTCTAGAATCCTGCTTTCTAGATCCATTATTCTGTACCCTGAGCTGTACAACAATAGATAATAGACTGTGCTTTCTTAGGTAGTTGAGGAATAATGCATCACTTCTTAGGCTAAACACAGAGTTCTCCCAGAGGCCTAGTTCCCAGTGCTCTGATCATCCTCATTGTCCTTCTCTGCACCTGTTTCACTTTGCCTGAACGATTCTTAAAAAGTCAGATGCCCAGAAATAGGAATGGTACAGGACAGTCTGATATAGTGAAACTATTATTTCTGGTGCTTTGGGAATTTTTATTGCTGCATCCTAACTCGTGTTTGCCTTTCTGCATTTACATCACACTGCTGACTCATCTTCAGCTTGTCATGGTTCCAATAGAGTACTGCTGAGTCATGCGTTCCCTAGCAGATTTCTATGCATTTGATTTTCTTTAAGCTCCTAATTTCAATCTGCTGCTTTTAGCCTGCTTCTTGAAACTATTTATATATGGTTGATCATTAATATGCCAAGTACTTTATCCTATTCAATTCCTTCTTGATCTGAAATGCAGCAGCACAAGGGACCCTGAGAAAGCAAATGTCTTAGCAAGAAGATTTGTGGAAAATAGACTTATATCCACCTGTCTTGCTAAGAAGCCTTCTTGCCCAAATGAAGCAGGAGCCCCAAAATATTTATCCAAATGACGTGACATGGAAATACTTTGCTCACTCTCTTCTATCCCAGAAATAAACTAAAATTTTGGAAAACGCAAATGAGGGCACAATAAACTTCTGGATAAAGATGGCTTCAAAACCTCCGATTATTGACTACAACATTCATATAAGCTAAGTTCTTTTAACATACAGGATGATCAGAATTTTAATTCAGCACCCAACACTATGCAAATAAAAACTGATGGGCAACACTGAAAGGAACTGCAGCAGTTCCAGAGCATGGCAATTAGTTTCTAGATATTATTAAAGAGATGGGCACCAAACTGGAACATTCATATTTTTCATATTGGCAAAGCAGACCAAATTACAGGTAATTACTCTTCGAGAACCTCAGATTGATACTTGTTTCCTCCTCCTTCTCAAGGGAAAAGCATTCTTACCTGGCACTGCTGTGGGCCACAGCTTACAGCAATTATCTCCGAGACAAGTTTTTTCTCCTTGAGACGGACAGCCTCCTCTACAGCGATCTCACAGAAGGGGTTCATTGAGTGTTTGACCCCATCGGTCACCACCCCCGAATTGTCTGGTTTTACCCGTACCTGCAAAAGGAGACAATCTATTAAGAAAGAATCTCAGGGAAACACAAAAATAGAGAACGTTTAGAAAACGTTTCCAGTTCTTTAGGGCAGTGTTTCTCAGCAAGCTTAGCAACTCACCAAGATGTATGGAGTTCGACTTCCTGAATACCCCAGGCTGGCTAGGGAATTCTGGGAGTTGAGCTGCATTCATTTTAAATCTGCTGGGGCTGAGAAACCCCCTCATTAAGAGAATGAGATTTGGTAACTTAATGCAATTTTTGTCTGGCCCAAAGAATACAAACCACACATTTTACCAGCTGAAAAATCAGCAGTTTCTATTTCACCAGATCTCCGATCATCTAAGCACGTACAATGCACAGCACCTTGAAGATTTCAGTTAAATTAACCGAGAATAAATTTCTTAGGCAAGACTCTTTTTCCATCTGGGTCATGTGTCAGTTTACTAGAAACACACAGTTCTGGTATAACCTCAGAGCTGATTCATTTCATTGTATTATTTTTAGTTTACAGGTCAAAGCTGTCAAATTTCCATAGATGCACACAATGATACATTTTACAGTATGGAAATAAAAGTATCTTTTTAAAAATAGCAACAAATGGTAGATGGGTAAAGTTGAAATTAACCTCAAGACTTATCTGCAGCCATTCTTTAAATTATGCATTTATTTCTGATTATTGCTTTTTTTCTACATGATTATCCTTGAGCAGGCATGAAAATTACAGTAAATTACACTTAGATGCACACGAAACACCATGCCTGTCAATACAGCCCATCTTCTCCTTCTCATTATTTACTGTGCAGTGATGCAACACCCCTAAGCAAGAGCCACAATGGGCAAGGAGATGTGGCACATTAAAAAACTAGTCACAAAGGTGTAACTCACGGAGGACTAGGACCAGATACTTAAATTTAAATTCATTCTCGACCACCATGGAGGTTTCCCCTGGGTAACTTTGAGCCACATGCTATATTTAAGAACAACCTATCCCACAGTGGATGTTGTGGCAGGCAGCACTTGCAAGCCAGAGTACATCCTGTAGTCTTATAGTGCTGGACTGAGACCTGTCCTGTCCTGAAACTCACCTGGTGATTCAAGGCTAGTCACCCCAACCTATTATTCAACAGAACTCTTTGCGGCGGGGACACAAACAGGAGCAGGGACTACCACACATTCTCAAGAGGGAGAGCAAGGTAACCAGGTAGTCCTCGACTTACAACAGTTCGTTTAGTGACCGTTCAAAGTTACAACGGCACTGAAAAAAGTTACTAATGAGAATTTTTCACCCTTACGACTGTTGTAGCATCCCCATGATCACGTGATTAAAAGTCATATTTGGCTCAGATTTACGACTGTTGCTGTGTCCCGGGGTCATTTTTTTTAAGATATATTTTTATTGTTTACATATGAATATATTGAATACAGTGTAAGTGTCCTGGCATTCCACTTACCATAAAACAAAAGTAAAAAACAGAATAACATATATACTATTTTAAACAGTGCTAATGTTGTACAATAGTTTCTGACCATCCTATTCTAGTATGTCAATTTGTCCCAGGGGTCATATTGATCCCCCTTTGCAAAGTCCGAAGGGGGTCATATTGTCCCCCTTCGTGACAAGCAAAGTCAATGGGGAAGCCAGATTCACTTAACAACCGGGTTACTAACTTAACAACTGCAATGATTCACTTAACAACTCGGGCAAGAAAAGCGGTAAAACAGGGCAAGACCCACTTAACAAACATCTCACCCAGTAAGATAAATTGGGGTCTCGATTACGGTCGTTAAATTGAGGACTACCTTTCTGTCTAAAGTCGAAAAAGGAGAGCAGGAAAGAATCCCTTCTAACTCTTCATCAGGCTAGCAGAAAATAAAAAATAGTATTGGCAAGAAACTGGGCCTTTTAAAAAAAAATCTTCCCAAACCCTATTTTCTGAGGCTCCAAAGCCAGACTTTCCCCCCTAAATCGCAGTTAGAACTACAGATCCCAGGATTCCTAGCGAGCAGAGGCAAGAGGAATTCTGGGAGTCCCTAACAGATGACGTCATCATGTTCTCGATAGTTGATGGCTAAAGACCACCACAGGAGACAAACCCCCCCTCCCCACCACCAACAACGCCTATAGACAACCCCGGGATAGAGATGTGCAGCAAACCGGCTTCTTCATTGTTGCCAAGGAAGCAACACGAAACTACGGCTAAGCAGGAGGGAGATTTGATGCTGCCTGTGAGGGGCCTAATTCAAGAGAAGCGGCTTGTGGGGGATGAGACAGGTCCTAAATAATAACAGACACGAAACTCGGGTGTGCAGTTTCGAAATTCACGGTCCGGGAAGAGGAGAACCCGAAAAGCCCGGCAAGCGCGCACCTTAACGGCATAGTCAATGACCCGCTTGACTCCCACCATTGCCCTCAGCCCGGCCGCCGCCATCTTGCCGCTCTTGAAGTCAGCGGCTCCGCCCACCCCTGCGCACGCATCTCTCTCTTTCTCTCTCACTCACTCACTCACTCACCCCCCCACACACACACACACACTCCCCGCCCCCTCTATGGGTTCAGCCAATCCGAGGAAGCGGATCAATATCCACCACTCCCAGTGCAAGACAGTTGGGGTCGGGGAGGGGGGTCGGTGTCTCTCCGGCAAAACAACTTCATGGGAGGGGAAAACAGAGTGAACGGGACAACGCCGAAAGGGAATGATTGGCGTTGAGGATGAGCCAATCCTAGCGGGCTTCTGCGCGTGGCAGAGGGCGGGAAGAAAAGGACGTTAATCAACCTCTTGGCCAATCATTCTTCGCCCCGGTAGAGGGTAGCCAATAGGAAGTGCGGCTTCTTCCCCCCCCCCCACACACACACATCTTCCCGCGGCTTCTTGAGGTGAAGGAGACGTTGTCCCAGAAGAGTGGCAAAAGGGCGGGAAGCGTCTCGCGCGGCAGGTTGCTGACGCACCCGCTTCGTATCGGGGCGTGCATTTTTTTTGGCACTGGCGGCCTCCCTTGTAAACTAGTAAGAGTCTCCTTGACGCTCTGGTGACTCTTTAGGACCATCTGCCCGTGCGAGCCTCTAAACTCGCGTCACCCCAAGCACGTCTGAATGCGTTACCCGGATATCTGTACGTGATGGCAAGAAACGTCTCTGCTTCGCTGCCGTTCCGACTGTCTTATTTTCTCCTTCCCTCCGCCCCCAGGCGGTAATAAAAATACAACCGGGGGATTTCAGAAAATGCTGTTTCTGGGAGAGCTGCAGAGCCCACTGGAGATCGCATTCAGATGAAGGATCTGCACCGCGGCTGGACTACATCACCCATCATCCTTAGCCACGGGAATCTTTTTTTTTCCCCCTTGAGCAAAAGAACCTGAATTAATGTCAGCCAAGTGCATGAAATGAGTTTATTGTAGTTTAGGTGAAAGGAAGTATGAGAAAAGACGAAAACAGGAGGGGAAGAGAGAGAGGGAGGAAGGAAGGAAAGAAAGAGAAAGAAAAGAAAGAAAAAGAAAGAAAGAAAGAAAAGAAAGAAACCTGGACAGACAGACTGCATCTCTCTTGCTGTTGTGGCAGCAGCCTGGCTTGCACCCTCATGTCGTCATCCGCCCTGATGACACTGAGGATTAGGAATAGTAAACTCGGGATGTCACCCCACATGGGGACATCACAGCATCTCCCAGCACGAACAAAATTGTCTCTGTTCCGAACAAACGCTGTGCTTGATCAGACTCTGCTAATCGTATGCCATTCCCATGGTGCTTGGTGCCTGGCTTTTAGTCCTACTTTTCCTATTCCCGCTTTTATTCCTACTTCCGTTTCTGGCTACTGGAGTCCGCTTTCTTCTTGGAAGGGTCCTCTGCCCAGGGTGTAAATACTTCTGTAGTTGTCAGAGCCTCTGCGGTTTCCTCCTCTTCCCATCGTTTTGCCACAAAGTAGCAAACCCCTAAAAAGTAAAAAGGAAAAAAAAAAAAAAAACACCCAAACTTTAGTTTCCAGTAAGATTCTGTGTCTCATATTTATCAACCTAAAAGGAGGATACTCCTTGAAATGAGATCAATACTTCAGGATTTCATGTGGTTTTCTTGGCAAATTATTATTAGATTTTTTTTATGCTACCTTTATACTTGGTCAATTTAAGGTAGCAAACATACTCGTCTTTATATTCAATCAAGTTATGGCTACATACCTGATACTTCTGCAGCTTCTATTTTCCTCAAGAACAACCCTGTTGGGTGAGTTGGGCTAAGAGAGAGTGATTAGTCACCCAGTTGGCTTTCATGCCTAAGGGAGACCTAGAATTCATCATCTCATGGCTTCTAGATCAACAGCTTAATCACTTTACCAAACTTGCTCTATATGAAAGTGATTTGCTATTAACTTCTTTCAGAGTTTTTTCTCCAACTCACAGTTTAACATAAACTTCTGAGAGCTCTTGGTGGTCTCCCATCCAAGCAGTAACAAAGTACAACCCTGCTTAGCTTGTTTTCTTGGGATCAGCCAAACTCACCTGGGGTGCTAATATCAACTGAAGGCCTTCATATTCGGATTAAAGTCATGGAAACACAAATAAAAAGGAATTGAATGGTTATTACACTTCAAGAGCTGCACTGCTTTGTTTCTTGTGCCATGCTCAAAAGAATGCTGAAACCTGAAGAGGGGCCAAGTGTTACGTAAGAATTGCCAAAATGAGAGGTTGTTCTCCCTTAACCATTCTCTATTTGGCTTTGTGCAGGCCTCTTCCCTCCTTTCACCTTTGGCCATTATTCTGATTTTTGCTGCTAATTTAATGAAAAGAAGGACTAGGGTTGACATAATAGCAGTGTTCCAATATCTAAGGGGCTGCCACAAAGGGGGTGAACCTATTCTCCAACACACCTGAAGGGAGGACAAGAAGCAATGGATGGAAACTAAGGAGAGATCTAACTTAGAACTAAGGAGAAATTTCCTGATAGAATAATTAACCAGTGGAATGGCTTGGCTCCAGGAGTTATGGGTACTCCAACACCAGAGGTTTTTAAGAAGAGATTGGGCAACCATTATCTAAAATGGTATAGGGTCGCCTGCTTGAGCAGTGGAGTTGAACTGGAATATGTCCATGGTCCCTTCTAACTCTCTTATTCTGTTACTCTGCTTCTCATACCTGCCATGGAAGCTACCACAAGAGATAACCATCCTGGGACCATTGACCAGGAGAGGAAGGTATTGGGCTCATCAGTTGCAAATCTCATGAAGATGAACAGTCCAACTCCTCCTATGCAGCCTAAAAGACAAAAAGGGATGAAGGTCAAAAGATGAGGTCTTTAAAAGTTTTTATTTTATTTTATTTTATTTTATTTTGAATTTGTATACCGCCCTTCTCCCTGAGGACTCAGGGCGGTGAACAGCCAAGTAAAAACATCAAATACAAATATTAAAATACAAACTCCAAAGTCCAACTCCGATATTATCCGATAGTCAGGATTTTGACTTTTTCAATTGTATGGCCACAATAATCATGCTTACCAAAACTGGACATGGAAAGGGGAAACCGCAAGAGTGTAACCTGGGATAAAAGATCATTGTGGTTCAACTTTTTGCCCAGCTAATACCATTTTCAGTTTTGAGCCTCCCACCAACACTCCATCATAATTACATGTCTTTTGTTCAGTGTTTTCCCTTAACTCGGGGAAGGGCAGGGGTGGGGATATCATTTCCTTTCTTTCACACTTATTTTTTTCCCGCTGCTTTTTTGAACAGCTGCAAATATCCATGATTTCTAATAGTTTGGTTCTGCTAAACCCAAATCAAACATCACAATGAGATTGTGGATGTGAATTCAACTTAGTGGGATCTATCTATGACTATTGTACCTCACTTGAAAGGATGGCATCTAGTCTTCAGGTTCTGAGTTTGTCTTTCCTCCTTTGAGATTGAAGCTAATTTAAAATCACTTCCATCTTCCTGCAACATCTGGAAAATGAAATGGAGTGTGTGCTGTTGTTTTTCTTACCTGAAAAGAAACTCAGAGTGATGGCTAAATCAGCGTGGGAGAGCTTCTGTGACGTCTCGGTAGCAGCGAGCGAACGTGTGCCATAGATCACGGCCGAATAGCAAGCTATAGCAGAGATCAGCATTAAAATGATAGATATGGCAATATAGACTAGGAGAAAAAGAAAGAGGAAGCAAATTGTGAAAAAAATCTAGAATTGCCTTCTAGAATCACTACAGGCAGGCCTGCAGCTTTCAATCCGATTAACAGAATAACAGAGTTGGAAGGGATCTTGGAGGTCTTCTAGCCCAACCCCCTGCTTAAGTAGGAGACCCAATATTATTCCAGACAAATGGTTCGTCCAGGCTCTTCTTAAAAACCTCCAGTGATGGAGCACCCACAATCTTTTTTCCTTTACCTTCTAACCTGAGCATCAATTTACTTCCTCCTGCCTGCAGAAACACTATTTCTATTTCTAGGCCAAATAGAAATCTTATTTGGAAGCTTTTAGGAAATACTGGATAATTCTTGCTGCTCTTTTGAAATCTTCTCAGAAGAGAATATGCATGGCAAAGAGTTACTTCGATGGGGGAATCAGATTCAAGTTCCCACAGGGCATGCTGATGATGAAATGTAGTTTGGAAAGTCATAATGCTGAAGCTGTGATTTGTGCATTTATCTCAGCGATCAGAAGGACATAAGGATAGGGATTGTGCCATGATGTCCCCATATCTCTGTCATTTGGAAGTAATCAGTTTGCTGCTAACACCTCTGGTTTAAAAATAGGGACCTACAGAATAGAGTCACCAGCAAAAGTTACAGAATGAATTCCTAATGCTTCCTTACTTGAATGTTACCAATTAACCAGCAGATGGAGATAAAGACTCATGGAGAAGTAGGCAAGACTATAAATTTATGAACTGATTATCAGCAAGTTTAGGATTTTAAGGACAAACTTACTGGGGTACTGGTTCACCTTTTCTAGTAAACCCAAATAAAAATATTTGGATTTCCCCCACCCCTCCGGTTTATGCCACCAGCAAACTAAACACCAGCTGAGCCTTATTATGCTCCTTATTTGAAATGTCAGAACTGATTGCTATACGGTTACATATAGGTGCACCCCTTAAAACGAATGCAACATTGGCTAGATTTACTAGATGGGCATGTGAATGGCATTGTAGGTAGTAGTTGGCACCTTCTGCCTACCTATTCAATAGATCTACTTTGAAAACTTATGGTACCCACTGATGTTCTTTCTTCAGAGCTCATCCAAGGAAGAAAGAAATATGTCTTGTTTATAAAACAAGGAGAGGTATATGTGGTCAGATCACCTTCCGTATTCCTTCAGTGTTCTGACTGTTTTCTTTCATATCACAACCTGGCAGTCTTGGGCCTCCCTATTGCAAATGCAGTGTGTCTAATGATAGAGGAACCAGAAGCTGCAGACTATAAACATGAGGTGAAGGTGTGCAGCTGTGCCTCTACACCAGAGTCTAGCAACATGTTGAAAAAGCAGTGATTGAATAATTTCTTGTTTAAAAGTTCTTTTTTCTGAGAAGGAGGCAGCGTGATTCCACTTCTGATATCATTGAACAAGGCAAGCATCTACCTTTTGCCCATGCTCCTGCTTCTAATTCCTGACTTTTACTAATACACTTATTTATTGTGATCCTTTGCCATCTTTTCTCTAAGCAAAAGGTGGTAAGTGTCTTTGGAGAGGGGACAATTCTCCTCATTATATTCCCGAAACAACAATTCCTAGAGTGGATTGAAAAAGATTGACCAATGTTGCCCAGTAAACTCCATTGTTACAGAGAACATTAGCCTGGATCGAGGTCCAATGCTTTTACTGTTATTACAAGTAGTCCTCGACTTACAACCATTCAATTAACAACCATTCAAAATGACAACAGTATTGGAAAAGGTGACTTATGACGTATTTATGACTGTGTCAGTGACTCAGGATCACACAGTTGCCATTCATGAGCTTTCCCAGGGGGTTTCCAACAAGCAATGGGTGGGGGAGCCAGATTCAGTTAACAACCGAGTGATTCACTTAACAACCACGGGAAATTGGTCCTAAAATAAGATGTAACTCACTTAACAGCTGCATCACTTAGTGATAGAACTTCTGGTCCCAATTTTGGTTGTAAATTGAGGATTACCTGTACATTTATTTATAAGATGTAACTGCAACCTCAGTCCAAACCAACAATCAGTTGGATTAGTTCCATCTGTTGCTCTGGAACTATTTTTTTTCTTTTCATCTTTTATCACCAAACCCCTCCTAGAAAACCTGGAGGTTATTTCAAGTGATTTATTAAACATGGAGTGGCTGGGTTGGTGAAGTCATGACCATTTGGCTGGCTACACATTCCTTTTGTAGAGCATGCTAGCTCTGAGGCAATCTGGCATCTCTGCCTTTCCCATGGCTGAGTGAAAGAATAATAGCTGATGGGGGAGCGATCCAAAGAGGAGAAGGGGCAGAGGGAACACCCCGAACAGGGCCTGCTCAAACCGAGTAGTGGCTTCTTTAGTGGCAACACAAGTTCTGAAGATTCCATAGCCCTTACATGGTACTTTTCCCAGAAGGGAACAATGCCCTAGTTGGCAATCTGTCCATAATCCCCGGAAGACAAAGATGCCCCGGACAAATCTTTTGACCCAGTACTCCGTGCAGATGGCTATCATCAGTAGACAAGTAGCTATGCAAGAGAAGAAGATCCCACCCAGGCAGACCCAGTCATAGGCCTTCAAGTTCTTGAACCACACAATGATGGGCCACTTGGAAAGGGACTTCTTGAAGCGATCCATAATGATGGGTCAATGAAAGGATCAAGACCGAATACGGTCTCTTCTGAACCTCAGGAGGTGCTTCCTTGTGGATGAACCATATAAAACCCACATCTCCACAGGTTTTCACTCGGAACCTTTCTTGAAAAATGTACCGTAGTAAAGCAGGACAAGGTTTCCATAGTAACCCCAGTGTTCTGGAAGTTCTGAAGAAGCTTGGTTGGCGTGTTCCTTCCATTGGATGTATGCCCAGCATGGGCATCTATGGCTTTGGCTGCTTTGCCACAATTTATTTATTTATTTATTTTATAAAATGTGTATGCCGCCCTATCTCCAAGGACTCAGGGTGGCTCACAACAACAATCGACCAAGCGACTGTTAAAAATGACAAATATACATAAAAAATATCAAAAAAGTGTTTTAAAAAATTAAAATATACTACCCGATCAGTCCAGACCGGGGAACATAAATAGCCAGGTTTTCAGTTCACGGCAGAAGGTATGAAGGTCAGGAGCCAACCGGAGCCCCAAGGGAAGTTGATTCCAAAGGATGGGGGTGCTCACAGAGAAGGCTCTACCTCTGGGGGTCGCCAGCCGACATTGTCTCGCTGACGGCACCCTGAGTAGGCCCTCTCTGTGAGAGAGTACCGGGCGATGGGAAGCTGACCCTGGTTGCAGGTGGTCCGACAAATAGCCTGGACCTAAGCCATGAAGGGCTTTATAGGTTAACATCAGCACCTTGAATCTCACCCGGAGGGCAACCGGCAATCAATGCAAGCCGCGCAGGAGTGGTGGAATATGGGAGTATCGGGTCCCGGAAAACTCTGCAGCTCTGGATTAGCAGAAGAGACAGTCATTTCTTCTCCAGCATAGTGCATTTTTGTGTAATTGCTTTATTACCTACAGACTGATTCAGTGGTGGGTTTCACATACCTTTGCTACTCGTTCGCTCGCATATCTGATGATGTCCGGGCAGGTGGGCAGAGTCTCCCACTGCCACTAGTACTGGTTCGCCCGAACCAGGGCGAACCTGTAGCAACCAACCACTGGACTGATTGCTTTATTACCTACATACAGATCTTTGCACTGGTAATGATTAAATCAGAATAAAAGCTTCTGGTATTCCTATATTTGTTTACAAGGAAATCTCACACAATTCATTGTTGCTTATTTACTCCCATGGATTCAAAAGTAGAATTCTAAGCCTCTATAGGAAACTCTTCCATCTTATTGCACGCTAATTTTTGCTGTGGGTTGCCCAATGGGTAAAAATAAAAGGCAGAACTTGAACAGAAGCATTGTTTAATTTAAGATACCCAGACAACATCCAAAGTCAATCTTATGCAACCTGAACATGGCTATTGTAATCATTCATTTAAAAAAAACCACACAAATCAGAATACATTGGAATGGAATAATTTGCAAATGAAATGATTGGACACTTCTTGAAAAGTAAGTGAACAGAGGATGGTACTTCCAGAAGAAAAGGACTAGTGAAGCAATCCTGATTTTAAAGCACTAAAGACAATTCACATGGTACTATGAGCAATGCTTCTCAATCTTAACAACTTTAAGAGTTCAGCTCCCAGAATTCCCAGAAGATAGGTAGAGTCTCAATATCCTGCCGAGCTGAAGATCAGGAGAAATAAACCCTTTCAGATTAATAGAGGCCTACCTACCTGACCTCTTAAAAGCCACTGGTAATTTTGCCACCTGAAATCACAATTTTGCCAACACGTTTTGGTAGCATAGTTTTAGGGGCAGAGTGAGCTTTGGGGGCTGCAAATATAGGGCTTAATTTTTGAAGGTTGCCCTAGGGCATGCTCCAGAACCTTTCGCCAAACACATTTGACAGACCATAGGTCAATGTTTCACAACCGTAATCACGTCAACATGTGTGGACTTCAAATCCCAGTATTCCCCAGCCAGCATTTACATGTTGAAGTCCACACATTTCAATGTGACTAAAATTGGGAAAGACTGCCATAGGTGATACTCAAAGCCTTTATTGACAAGCCAGCTACTTATCAAAATGATCCCTAGTTACTGAAATAACTAGTATATATGGTACTTTGCTCAATAGTAGTAACTGTGAGAGGGAACTTAGAGTCCTAGTGAACAACCATTTAAATATGAGCCAGCGTGTGCAGCAGCTGCCAAAAAAGCCAACACAGTTCTAGGCTGCATAAAGAGAGGGATAGAATCAAGATCATGTGAAGTGCTAATACAACTTTATAATGCCAAGGCCACACTTGGAATATTGCATTCAGTTTTGGTCGCCATGATGTAAAAAAGATGTTGAGACTCTAGAAAGAGTGCAAAGAAAAGCAATAAAGATGATTAGGGGACTGGAGGCTAAAACATGAAGAATGGTTGCAGGAACTGGGTATGTCTAGTTTAATGAAAAGAAGGACTAGGAGAGACATGATAGCAGTCTTCCAATATCTCAGGGGCTGCCACAAAGAAGAGGGAGCCAAGATATTCTCCAAAGCATTGAGGGCAGGATAAGAAGTAATGGGTGGAAACTAATCAAGGAGAGAAGTAACTTAGAACTAAGGAGAAATTTCCTGACAGTTAGAACAATTAATCAGTGGAACAACTTGCCTCCAAAAGTTGTGAATCCTCCAACACTGGAAATGTTTAAGAAGAGATTGGACAACCATTTGTCTGAAGTGGTGGGTTTCCTGCCTAGGCAGTGGGTTGGATTAGAAGATCTCCAACGTCCCTTCCAACTCTGTTATTCTATTCTATTCTATTCTATTCTATTCTATTCTATTCTATTCTATTCTATTCTATTCTATTCTATTCTAAATCTCTATAAAATACAAGATAATAGTTTTGGAAAGTGAGCAAAAAAAAAAAAGTATAGCTGAGCTATACTGTAGATGGGGAAATGCATTGTTACAGGAGAAGCATGGACGAGGTACCCTCTTTGTTGAGAGAAAGCTTCCGTACAATTGTGCTTGCTCTCTTGTTGACTAAGACGTTCATACTCTTTCATAACCGGAAGATGGAGCGTTCAAGGAGGCAACGTGGTTGAAAATGCCTGCAAGGTGAGAAAACAAGAGCAGGTAAAGGACCAAGAAGGCCAGCTTGAGATGCTCAAACCAACCTTGGATCACCCAGGCATAATTGTTTTTGAAGGTTGTGTTGAGTTGCGTGTGTGTGTAAACATAATAACCTGCTATTGTATAAATATATTGTTCTTTCCACTGAATGCAAAATAGCAATAACGTTTAGATTTACATACCACTTCACAGCACTTTATATAGCCCTCTCTAAGCTGTTTACAGAGTCAGCCTATTGCCCCCAACAATCTGGGTCCTCATTTTATCGACCTTGGAAGATGGAAGGCTAAGTCAACCTTGAACCTGATGAGATTTGAACTGCCAAATTGCAGCCATCCAGCAAAAGTAGCCTGCAGTACTGCACTCTAACCACTGTGCCACCATTTTTCAAAGTTTTTTTTAAAAAAAAATATGGCAGGAAAATGCAATTCTTTTAAAGAGAAATGCTTCTGGTCTTATGCAAATGTTCTGATCTCTTGATTACCTTTCTAAGGCAGGAATCCATTGGGTTAATGGAAAAGGGACATTTTCTATGGGACCTCAAACCAACTAAACATGTAAAAATATCTTCAGTTCCTAAAGTGATGACTGTTTGTCCTATAACACAGGGGTCGCCAGCCCCCAGGCTTTGGACTGGTACTGGTCCATGGCCTGTAGGACGTGGGTCGCAGAAGTGAGGGAAGCTGCATCTGCACATGTGCAAGATCTAGATAACCATCCGAAACCAACACCAAGTCGGTAGAAAAATTGTCTTTTCCAGAAATTGGTACTTCATGTGAAAAAGTATTGGGACCGCTGCTATAATATGTAGGTGTTTTTTTTAAAAAAAAATATTTGGATTATTTTATGACTCTCAATATTTTTATATGTGAACCATCCAGAATTGCTGGAGGTTGGGCAGTATAATAACAGCCCAGTGCTTCTCAAATATGGCTGTTTTTAAAAGTTGTGCAGGCTTCAACAACCGGAATTCTCCACCCAGCATGCTGGGAATGGAAGCCCATACATCTTTAAAGGGGCCACATTTGAGAAGAACTGGTCTATGGATTAAAGTGGTGGTGTTTTGGAAAACACTGCGGTAGACTCACCAGCCAAGAGAAACAGGGGGAAAGTGATCCATCCAGAGTAGAAAGACCATGCAAAGGAGACCTGGAGTTGAGATGAAGTCTTCTCTTTCCATGTTTCAGCTGTATAAACAGCTAGGGCTATTAGAGTGAAGAGTCCTTTCAAAAAAGCAGAGAGAAGATCAGTGCTGATTAACCCAGCTCTGTGATGATTCACCCGTGAGGTTTTTATTCCCCCCACTTTGGTTTGCACATACATTGTGCAGGAAATGTTTGTGTATTGACACAAAGTGTTTAAAACCCCGAATTCACACCTTGCATTCCCACATCCCCCTTAGCCTGACTCAACCCATTTCCTGAATTTGCATGCTCCACTGAATCATGGACTAACCCAATGGGCTGAGAATTAACTGCTGCTAAATTTATACAACATGCCAAGCCATATAAAACTGAGTTATCAATTACGTAAACTTAGAAGGTTATGCAAATGCATTTCTAGCCTTACCCTGATTCAATGTATTATATGAACGTAGCCATGGGATTATAGTCACAATCAGTGGTGAAACTCAGCTGGATCTATCCGGATCGTGCGATCCGGTAGTGCTGGCGGTGGGAGGCTCCGCCCACCCGCCTGGATGTCATCACATCCCATTTTTGACTCTCTGCGCATGCTCACATTTTGACCCTCTGCGCATGCTCACATTTGTGAGCCGGTAGGGAAAGGTAAGTGAATTTCTGGTCACCATTCTCTGAAAGCTCTTTGGTGTGTCTGCTTTCATTTTCAGAAGATTTTTGAAAGGGATGAATCACATTTGTGAAACCAGTTTCACCTTCACCAGGTAGATATCCCAAAGAAGATACAGGTAGTCCCTGATTTATGACCATTCATTTAGTGACGGTTCAAAGTTACAGCAGCTTCGAAAAAAAGTGACTTCAGTCCTCACACTTGCAACCATTGCCGTGTCCCCATCGTCACACGATCATGATTCAGGCCCTTGGCAACTGGCATCTATTTACGATGGTTGCAACATCCTGGGGTCACATGATCACCCTCGGAGACCTTCCCAACCAGTATCCAACATGCAAAGTCAATGGGGGAAGCCAAATTCACTTAACAACCATGCGATTTGATTAACAATCATGGCAAAAAAAAATTTGCCATGACTCAATCACTGCAACAGTTAGTCCCAAATGTGGTCGTAATTCAAGGACTATATCAGCTTTTATAACTAGTTTTGGTGGCAAAGGCCCTTGATTTCCTGTGGCCCTTTCTCTTTGGGGCATCTGCAACACATAGCTTTTGTTTGCTTGCTTTGGACAGCAGTTTGGCTTGATGGATTAAAACAGAGGTCTGCTGGCTGGAGAATTTTAGGAGTTGAAGTCCACAAGTCTTAAAGCTGCCAAGTTTAAAGACCTGTGGATTAAATGAAGGGATGTCTTCCCTTAATGCAGAGGCGTCAAACTTGATTTCATTGAGGGCCACATCAGGGTTATGTTTGACCTCGGGGGGCCAGAGTGGGCGTGGCCAGCTCGACATCCCTTATGTTGTGGGTGCCTGTGGTGGCCAGAGCGCTCTGCCAGAGAAAACAGGCTTGCGAGCTCCATTTTTCGCTGCGACAGCCTCCTGCAACCCTCTGCTAGTGAAAAGGGAGCCACACGTGGCCCTCCCAAGCTCCATTTTCTCTGGCAGAGGTACCGCGGGGCCAGTCCTTCGCTGTTTCCAGTGTAGCCCTGCAGGCCAGATCTAAATACCCCGTGGGCTGGCTCCGGCTCCAGTTCCTGGGCCTTGAGTTTGACATCCCTGCCTTAATGCAAGACATTTTCCAGAGTGGTCTTTCTCTGGAAAACCTTAGCAGGTGAAGTCCACCAAGATTTTTATTAACATCCTCTAGGAATTTCCTAGTAATACCCCTGTTTTTGGCGGTTTCCTCTTCCGTTGCAGCTTTACAGAATTGCTTCTATCTGTTTAGTATTTGGGGCCATGATATCTGCTCGGTTACTTATAGTAAAGAGAACACATATTTAATTATTCATGTATTAACTGCAGCTAGAATTGTATTTGCACAAAACTGGAAAAGTGAAGCGATCCCTACTGATGAGAAAGTGAAAATATTAAGGAAAAAATATTAGACTGTGCAGAAATGTACAGATTAACGCTGGCAATTAAGGAGAAAGAAGAAACTGAATATTACATCATATGGGAATTATTTTATCAATGGTTAGGGAATAAAAATTGAAGTTGGAAAAAAGAAGGAGATTAAAGAAGAGTAGAAAATATGTTAAGATAGAGATGTAAACAATATGGTAATTGTTATGACTATCAGGTTTAACATTATTATATTCTTATTAGAATACGGTGAGAGGGGAAATTGAATAAGTTTACTATGCTCAATTGCTTAATATACTATAATTGTAAGATCAGAGAATTAATATCAATGCAGTGAATGATGTTATAAATTTAGATGGTTATTGCACAGAGATCATTTGTACCCAGATGACACACTCTTTAAGAGAAGATGAAATGTTTATATTTTGAAAAAAAATAAATAGAAACTTTTTACAGATATCCGCTCGGTTACCAAAGGTTTCAACCAAGCTCTGATCATTTGAGAAGACAGTCAAAGCCTTATTGAAAAAAAACTTTGAACCACCCCAGATTCCCCCAGATCCCCCCAGACCTCTTCGAGATCACCCTCCCCATGACTGAAGACTTGACCTCTTCATTTTTGGTAACACCTACCAGCCATGTAGGCAGCCATAGAAGCAATCAAGGGTTTGCCTAGGATGCCACACATGGAAGGCATGAAGGCGGCAATCAGGAAGACGTGTAATGCCAACGCCGCTAGAGAAGCCATAATCAGAAACACACGGGCAGCTATGATGTAGCCTGCAAGCAAAGTTATAGATGCAAAAGGTTATGTCTATTTTCAATCCTTATTGCAGTAATATTTGTTGGGTTTTTTTTATTGATTAGATTTTTATCATGCCTTTATTACTGTATAATATTCAGGGTGGTGAACATACATAATACGCCTTCCCCGTCCTGTTTTCCTCACAACAACAATCCCATGAGGTGGGTTTGGCTGAGAGAGCATGATTGGCCCAAAGTCACCCTGCCAGCTTTTGTGCCTAAAGTGGGACTAGAACTCACCATCTCCCAGCAATTGGACCAAAGTCACCCAACTGGCTTACTTGTCGAAGCTGGGACTAGAACTCACATTCCCCTGGTTTCTAGGCCAATGTCTTAACCACTGCGCCAAACTGGTTCTCAATATATCAGAGCATCCTCACCCCCAGTAGATTGCTTGTTCAGAAAACGTTCTAACTACCTTCCAGAAAGGGAGCTATCCCACCAGGCTCAAGGTTGACTCAGCCTTCCATCCTTCCGAGGTGGGTAAAATGAGGACCCAGATTGTTGGGGGCAATAGGCTGACTCTGTAAACCGCTTAGAGAGGGCTGTAAAACACTATGAAGCGGTATATAAGTCTAAGTGCTATTGCTAAGTGCTATTTCAACTGTCTATATCTCCTGATTTCCCTGGCGCCTGACAAAGACACAAAGACACAAATACTGATGCACCTTATTGGAAATATTTAGGGGGAAAAAATGAAGGCCTTCCTGCCATAAACCTTACCAAAGGCATCCTTTACAGCAAAGCATTGGCTTTCGGCTAATCCAGTGTTAATGCAGTACTGCCATAGCCCACTGTGGGACGTCCCAGCAGCAGCAAAAGATACTTTCCAGTAATCGGTGCTGAGCGCCATCAAAAGTAGGCTGATGCTCAAGGATGCCATCAACACGCTGAAGATACGGCAGCACAACATCCTGATGCAAAGACAAAGGTGTTTCAACAGTCACTTTGCTTGGTATCCAACTTTTAGACACCCTAGGGGGAAAAAACAGATTAAATGGAGACAATTTATCCCCAAGGGACAAACATGGAACAGCATTAGTAGAACTATATGTGTGTGTGTGTGTGTGTGTGTGTATTTCACTATTGTTCTATTAGTGCAGGAGAGTGCGGTGAAGTCACTGGAGTGGATGGGATCCAGAGAATTCTTGAGGGTTTTGCTTTCTCCTGGTGGCACAGTGGTTAAAATGCAGTATTGCGGGCAAACTCTGCCCACAGGCTGGAGTTTGATCCTGACCAGCTCAAGGTTGACTCAGCCTTTGGAAAGATGGTTTAATGGTAGACAGGACCACATGGTTTTGAGGTCCTGGGCAAAAAAAAGGAAGAGATGCTGAGAATGCCTGGGTTTTATGCCCTTTCTGGACTTTTGAATTTGAGCTTGTATTCTGATTGTCTGTCAGACTCCCATGGGGCTGTGCAGGGGTAACCTTGTAGGTTGTCTTTGTCCCAGGCTTGGTTGAGCCTTGCTGGGTGATGATGTAAGGAAGGAGCTTTGGGCAATTCCTACTGTGGTCCTGCCTGAAAGAGGTAGATCTTTGTTATATGGAATAGACTGGCCCAGGCCTTCATGGCCCATTGACAAAGGTGGGAGGGGTGAGTTTCTGTCTCCCTTTTAGGGGAAATATTTTGCCCTTTTAATATTTTTTAAAATATTTCATTTTTCTAGGAGAGGGCTGGTTGCTAACTTCCTACACAGAAGAGGGCTTAAAAGAATCTGCAGCAGAGCAAAGCGTAAATGCAACCATGAACATTCTCGCTCTGAAAGGTGGTGAGATATGGGTTGAATCTAGTGGTTACCTGAAGTCTTTTGCAGAGTCAACCATGGACTTCACTTCAAGCCACTTCCTGCATCCTTTTTACACACTTAAATGTCTCGGTGATCTCAGCAAAACCTCAGAGTTTGAACAGGTGGGTTTAGAAGAATGGGAGGGAATGATGGGCTTTCTTCTGAAACCCCTCGTTATTTTTTTAAAGACACATAACAGTAAACAGTAACAGAGTTGGAAGGGACCTTGGAGGTCATCTAGTCCAACCCCCTGCTCACGCAGGAGACCGATACTAGGGATTTGAACCGCCGAACTGCCGACCTTTCTGATCGACAAGCTCAGTGTCTTAGCCACTGAGCCACCTAGTCACATTGTGACTATTTATATATACGTATATATACGTGATGATCTATAGCAGGGTTTCTTAAACTTTGGGTTCTCATTAACGTTGAAATGGGAGAAATCTCCTTGCCGTGGATTTTAATTATTTCAGCTCATTATTTCTCTGTTATGTGAGCCAAGAAAGTGGACCAATAAAACTGGATGTGATCCAGTGATGAAATCCAAATTATTTTACTACCGGTTCTGTAGGCGTGGCTTGGGGGGGCGTGATGTGGCTTGGTGGGCATGGCTTGGGAGGCATGGCAGGGGAAGGATACTGCAAAATCTCCATTCCCACCCCACTCTGGGGCCAGCCAGAGGTGCTATTTGCCAGTTCTCCGAACTCCTCAAAATTTCCGCTGCCGGTTCTCCAGAACCTGTCAAAACCTGCTGGATTTCACCCCTGATGTGATCCCTGACATGAGGGTCTCAAAAGCCCTTTTGGGTAGTACTATCAATTTATACCTTGCGCTCCCAGGGAGGAAAGAGAAGAAACAGGAAGGACGGTAGCAACAGTCCTTTTTTGACGTCTTTTCTCCCACAAATACCAGTCATTCCCTTCAGCAGACCGAGATGCAAAGTTAAGGAATGAAAGAAAGTGTATCTTTAGCTCAGTGTGAGAAATGCTAACTCGAAGAACCCCCAAAGAAAAGTTGATTTCCTCATTTGTAAGGAATTTAAATGAAGACTCAAAATTTGGTTTTGTGTGGCTTGTTCCTGGGATCACCACAGGGGCCAGAGTAAGCTCCTGTTTCCAAGGGGAAACCCACCCTCCAAAAATATAAACCCGCCGAAAAAGATCTTATGGTTTAGCCATGTATGCTGCAAAGCTAGAATATTAAATCTTAGAGCTGCAATACTGTGGAAGAGAGGAGTTTCTCCTGCTACTTGCCCTCTGCAGTTGAGATGGGTGCATTAGAGTTGGGCAGAAACATTTATCAGCAACTCCCAAAGGATGCTTCTAACCTTCAGATTATTCCCTTGTGCCCAAGTTTTCTTTTTTTATGGGCCTCCTCTGAAAAAAGTGAGAGGAAACCAGGGGTATTTCCATCCTTA
The DNA here is from genome assembly GCF_059756535.1 of Pantherophis guttatus. Classification (NCBI taxonomy): domain Eukaryota; kingdom Metazoa; phylum Chordata; class Lepidosauria; order Squamata; family Colubridae; genus Pantherophis; species Pantherophis guttatus. Next base: position 7,559,430 of record NC_142072.1, read on the forward strand.
CCTGAATCTTCTTGTAGAATGATTCTTTCCTGGGACGAAGGTGATCTGAACAACCCAAGGGAGAATAAAGGCTGAAGGAAGAAGGCTTGGGAAGAGGACCCTTCAAACGCTGTAGGTGTAAAGATTGAAGAGGCAGCAAAGCCCGAGATAACGTCCTGTCTGGATATTATAGCTCACCTCTATCTTTTTTTTCATCTTTGCCCACCCACTTCCTTTCCCTCGTTCACACTTCTGTTCGGGTCTGGTTTTCTTCTTTGCACTTCGCTTCTGAGTTAATGATATGTTTGCGGCTGCACTTATTTTCATTCTTATCTCTCTTTTAATCTGGAACTATCTTTGCATGAATCGCCTCTTGAGGCCCTGGCCAACGTGAAGTCAGGAGCAACTTGGCTACTTGGTCAATGTTTCTCAACTTTGGCAACTTGAAGATGAGTGGATTTCAATTCCCAAAATTCCCCAGCCAGATAGATAGATAGACAGACAGACAGATGATAGACGGATGGATGGATGGATGGATGGATGGATGGATGGATGGATAGATAGATAGATAGATAGATAGATAGATAGATAGAGTTAGATATAGATGATAGATAATGATAGATTGACAGACAGATTATAGATACATAGATAGGATAAATAGATGATAGATAGATAGATAGATATAGTTAGATATAGATGGATGATAGATAATGATAGATTGACAGACAGATGATAAATAAATAGGATAGATAGATAGATAGACAGACAATGATAGATAGATAGATAGATAGATAGATAGATAGATTGATAGATAGACAGAGACACTGATGATAGATAGATAGATAGATAGATAGATAGATAGATAGATATAGACAGACAGACAGACAGATAGATTGACAGATAGATGATCGATCGATCGATCGATAAATAGAGAGTTAGATATAGACAGATAGATAGATGATAGATAATGATAGATTGACAGAGATGATAGATAGATAGATAGGATAGATAGATAGATAGATAGATAGATAGATAGATAGATATAGATAATTAGATATAGACAGACAGATAGATAATAGATAATGATAGATTGACAGAGATGATAGATAGATAGATAGGATAGATAGATAGATAGGTATAGATAATTAGATATAGACAGACAGATAGATAATAGATAATGATAGATTGACAGATAGATGATAGATCGATAGCTTGATAAATAAATAGATAGAGATAGATAGTTAGATATAGACAGACAGACAGATAATAGAATGATAGATTGACAGGTAGATGATAGATAGATGATAGATAGATAGATGGATGGATAGATAGATAGATAGATAGATAGATAGATAGATAAACACAGATGATGATAGATGATAGATAGATAGATAGATAGATAGATAGATAGATAGATAGATAGATAGATAGAATAGGACCGAAACATTTGGCAAGAAATATTCTATATTTGGAAAACAGAATACTGACTACAAACAATTCAAAATAGGTTTGATATCATTAATAAACAGGAAAATTAAGGTGTTTTTTTTGTTGTTGTTTCAGAGTTTTGGCAATCCTTAAGAGAGACAGAGACACACATTTCAGGCAGGCCATTTTGTGATTTCAGAATCCCGTGGGATTTCTTCGAAGCAATCCACCTCACACCCTTGGGAACTGTGTTTTGCTGTCCTTCTCTCCCTCCTCCCAAAAGAGAGAAGAGGAGCTGGAGGAGCTCCAGATGGAGGAGGTTTCGGACTCTCTGCTTTCCCTATCGGACAAAACAGCTCCGTGCATCAACATATGCTGGTGGGCCACAAGCCCTAGAAAACCTGCGGGCAGATAGAGAGGGGAGAGCAGAAGGCCATGAGAAAATACACTAAACAATTTGAACACCGAGTGTTGTGCTCCGCCAGCAGCCTGAGGAGCTGGCAGAAGAGTTGGACAGTGAGGAGGCTGGGGAGGAACATGGGCCAGTCCTGGAGTCTGGGGAAGACTCAGATGAGGGCTCTGCGTCGGAGGCAGAGATGGGGCCAGGGCCATCTGGGAGTTATGTGCGGACTCCAGAGGGGCAGAGGGACAGGGGAAGCCTGTTCCTAGTGCGCGCATGCTTAGAGCTGCCAGAAGGCAAGAACAGTTAAAACAAAAGGGACCCTCCCATAAGACATAAAGGAAGAGCAAAGGCACGTGGGCCTTTGCAGGAAGCAATGTTGTGGATGGTGTCAGTTTGTACTTTGAAGCTCCGTTTTTGACTCTGTGTTTCCGTGTGGCCTTGCCAAGATAGTTGCCAATTAGGTCTTTGGCAGTGTCAAAGAAGATAAAGGTGGGTGTTTACCAGCCTTATCCGAAGGACTGTGGCAGACTTCTGTTGGACTATTTATAAACTCTTGGTGATTTAGCACGTGCTGTGAATGAAAGGAATTCACAGCCGTTAAAATAAAAAATGGGTTTTTAGGACTAATTGTGTACTTTTTACTATATCAGGAAGCCTAGGTCAGAACACTGGGTCATTTTCTGTACCTTCCCAATGGGTTATGTTTACAGGTGGTCCTTGACTTAAAACAGCTCATTTAGTGACCGTTCAAAGTTACAACAGCACTGAAAAAAAGTGACTTAGGATCGTTTTTCACACCTAGGACCGTTTTCCTTAGTTCCTTAGAGTTTTCTTTAATTGGGGGTGTTACTTGGAACCCTGACAACTGTTTTCTGGAGATGTTCTGGGGTGGGGTTGTGTCTATGGAAATACAGCTGCCATGGGAGGTGTAATGATATGTGGGAATGACCTTGGGAGACAGGAGTCGTGCAGCCTCGACAAAGTGTCTATGGAGATTCTCAGTCCTCCAGGTCATGGTTGCCCCAAAGGTGCTTTTTCAAGAGACAACTGGACTTTCCGGTTTTTCTTAGAAGACATTTCACTTCTCATCCAAGAAGCTTCTCCAGAAAAGTCCAGTTGTCTCTTGAAAAAGCACCTTTGGGACCTAGACAAAGGTTTGGTAAAGGAAATTTAAGTCCAAAAGAAGAGTGGGGTGAAGAAAACGTCTCAGAAGAGATCCTCCCTGGTTGTGGGAAGACTAAAACTAAGGAAGGAAAGGGGTACTTTCAGATTTCTGGGTTTGGATGGATTTTACCAGTGGTGGCTTGCTATCAGTTCACCCCAGGTCGGGCAAACGAGTTTCTGTCCACCTGCCCGGACATCTCTGCATATGCGCAGAAACAGGCCACGCGTGTGTGAGCGCATACATGCCCACGAGCAAACCAGTAGCGATGGGATTTGAAACCCACTACTAGATGTTATGGTTGGCTTTTTTTTTATCATCATCATCATCATCATCATCATCATCTCTAGTAATTGTTCTAACTTTTTGTAGTTTGGAATTATTTGACACTCAGGGTCCCTACGGATTAGGCTGATCTACAAGAACAGTCAATAGTCTAAATAAAAAGTGCCGACTAATTTAGGGTTTATGCACATTTCTTGATCTAATTATCTCAGTAGCATCCCCCTTCTGCTTCTCTCATCTGAGGATACTGATGGACCAGTGCCATTGCTAGCAACCATCCACCCTCCCCAAAATAAGACAATATATATAAGCAATCTTTATATTTGGTTGTAGACTCCCAATGTCAGGATGAGGTTTGTAAGCTCCCCAATCCGCCTTTGGCTCATTGCAAAACATAACTTGATATAGAGCCGTGATGGCGAACCTATGGCACGCGTGCCATAGGTGGCACGTGGAGCCATATCTGTGGGCACGCGAGGGTTGCCCTAGCTCAGCTCCAGCGCACATGCACATGCAGGCCAGCTGATTTTGGGGCCTTCTGGGCCCACCGGAAATCGGGAAATGGGCCATTTCCGGCCTCCAGAGGGCTTCTGGGGTGGGATGGGGGAAGGCTGTTTTTGCCCTCCCCAGGCTCCTAGAAAGGCTCTGGAGCTTGGGGAGGGCGAAAAATGGGCCTTCCGGTCCCACTGTGCCATCATGTGCCAATAGTAGGGAGATTGCTGGGGGGGGGTTCACACACACAAGCACACACAATTATAGATGTGGGCACATGCACACGCAGCACCCCTGCGCTCCTCCTGCTTTTGGCATGCAATGGCAAAAAGGTTAGCCATCACTGATATAGAGCATCTCAAAAGATGGCTGCCTGCCTTCTGCTGAGGGAACCCTTTATTCCCCAGTTAGGAAACCGACCCTACCACCTCACTAAAAACCCACCCTCTGGAAACATACAAACATGCAAATGATATTCTTCCATCTCACCACTTAAAATAAAGAAGGGACAAGTGGTCCAGGCCAGGTAGAAGGGCCACTGATAGGAGGCGGCAGATGTTCTGCTGATGCCGTGCGTGGAGATCCGGATGGTGTAAATGCTTAGGCCGAGGAACACCAAGGCAGCTGCGGAAGCATAGGAAGATGATGAACTAGATTCCTTTGAGATTCTTTTTAAAACTTTTTTAGATTCTTTTTTTAAAAATATATTTTAAAACAAGGTTATCTGAGAAACCTTCTGACCTCGATGGGATTGACCCACCACTCACACAGGCAGAAGGGAGACACTGTGGACGTTGGTCCAGGAATTCCAGCTGGGGGGTGGGGAATCAAGGAGAAGAGCATTTCTGTCATGATTCCTGCCCTCTGGAACATTGTCATCCTGAGGTGAGATCTGCCCCAACCTTCTCAGTCTTCTGAAGGACCCTGAAGACTTCACTCTGCCAGCTGGCCCGGAGTTCTGATGGAGGTTTTCATACTGGAGGTAGTTAACAAATTGAGATAAGATCCACCTTCCCCTGTGTGCCTTTTGCTCCCTTCCTTGTCATCTTTTTTTTTTTTTTTTAAATTTGATTTATATGCCGCCCTTCTCCGGAGACTCAGGGCGGCTTACAATGTGTTAAGCAATAGCCTTCATACTTTTGTATATTTATACAAAGTCATCTTATTGCCCCCATAATCTGGGTCCTCATTTTACCTACCTTAGAAAGGATGGAAGGCTGAGTCAGCCTTGAGCCTGGTGAGATTTGAACTTGCAGTAATTGCAGATGTAAGTGGATGTTAATAACAGTGCTTTAGTCTGCTGAGCCATCAGAGCAAAACGATCTTTGTTAATTGTTAAGGCAATTTTAGTGTTAATGTTCATTGTCTTAATGTTTTATCTTGTTTTTATTGGTTGTAAGACTCCCAGAGTTGCCTCTATGTGAAATGAGTAGCGTATATGTTTAAGTCAGTCAGTCAGTCAGTCAGTCAGTCAGTAGTCAACTCTGAAGTGAACCTGGCTGGGGCCATTTTGGAGGCTTCAGGGTTGCCATAGTGTGAAGAAGGGATGGGGGGGGAGAAACACAGTTAGATGGGGGCTTGTAGCCAGAACAAAATTGTTTCCTGTGGGAACCAAGGTCATTCCAACAGGTGGAATGGAGGAAGAGCACCGTATCCAGGCAACCAGCCAGCACTTTGATTGGACAATGTGACTGTTTGGGGAAAGAGGAAACTTTCACTCTTAATCAGGTGAAAACCACGGGAACTTTCAGAGTCGGTTTTCACTGGCTTGTGCCAGTATGGTATCTCCAATAAAACTGTTCTTTGAGGAACTTGTATGCTTCGGGAGTTATTTTTTCTATGGAGTTATTACTTGGAACCCTGGTGTAAGTAAGTAAGTAAGTAAGCAAGCAATGCAAGCAAGTAAGTATATTTTTAGTAATTGAATGCCCACCAATATCATAAATTTTTACCTGCGATGAAAGATCCCACGGCAGGCACCAGATACCGATATGTTGCAGAAGTGGCAGAATAGTGATAAGTGATACTCATAAATGATGCCCCAACAAATCCACAGAAAAGAGCCATTACTAGGAGGGTCTTGGCACCATTGACATTGGCTGTGGAGTAATGACAGTAAAATAGAAGATTGCTTGTTAGAAGCTTTGAGAGCAGGGCTATTCTCCATGTGTGCACACATGTTTATACACATCTTTCAAAATCTGAATTATGCATCAATCAAAAATGGCTGGACGGTAACAGATCATTTTATAAATCCATACCAGAAACCCTCTCTAGCCTTCCAAGATCCCGTATCTCAGGTATCAGAAGCGGTTATTGACATAGATCAGGCTCTTTCAAATTAATCACCCTTTTACACATTCACCAAGGAATGTGTGCAGATGTGCACTTGGGGTACCCAAACTGTAACTGCTAGAATGCTCTGGAAAACCTTTGTTCATTTATTTATTCAATTCCTGTAGCTGCTCTCAAATCAAGTGACTCTGAGCGGCGAACAATCATAAAACAATACCACAGAATTAAATACTGTATATAAGGCAGCTGAGGAAAAAAGTGTCATCATGAATAAATACAGCCAGGAAACAGAGCCTTTTTTATGCTCAGAGTCCCAGGCCTAGACACAGAGTCAGGACTTCAAGGCCTTGTGAAAGGCCAACAGGATTGGGGTCATCCTCAATTCTGAAGGGAGAATGTTCCAGAAGGCAGGGGCTACAGTAGAGAAGGCACCTCTCTTAGTCTCCACCAGCTGACATTCTTTGGTTGGGGGGGGGATCCATAGCATGCCCAACCAGGATGGACCAAATTGGGTGGGTAGAAACCACTGGGAGAATATGGTCCCTGAGGTAACTTGGATCCAAGGGCTTTAAAGGTGACAAACTAACACCTTGAATTACACCCAGAAAAACACAGGCAATCAATGCAGTTCAGGCAGAGGTAGCGTTACGTGTGTCAAATATCCAACACCATCTTCTATCCTTGCACCCATATTTTGTACCACTTGAAGCAAGGTGATTTAGAGGTGCTCTGTGCAGAGACATAGAAGAGTTTTAGAAGGTACGGTGGAAGAACCCAACAAGCTTAAATAGCCACTTTGGGATGACTCTTGACCCAAACTTGAAGAAGGAGTTCTGGAAAAAGGGACCCCACAATTCTGGGAAGCAAAAGTTGTGCATTCTCTTACGTGCAGAAGCAACAAGATTAGGGCACACCAGCTTGAGACAGACTTTCCAAAGGCCACTGTAGTAAATGTGCATCTCAGTCTCAACTTTGATCCATTGATGGTTCATGATAACAAAAACAAGACTGAAGAGAGTGCTGAGGGTGAACACTGTAGCCATTCTTTCACTCCACGACATGGTTGAATTGAGGAAAGTTGAGGCCTTTCTTCAATGCAGATGTCTTCCTCTTAAGGCAAGCTCTTCACACCCAACCCACGTATATGGAGAAATGATGAGTTTCCAGACGGACATTGGAGACCTTACTGGAATCAGAATCTGCCCTTTATTCCTTGGAATGATGAGGAAATCACCATTCTGCACCATTAAACCTCAGAGCCTTCACACACACACACCATTCCAGGTTCCATCACTAGCTTCTTGGTTACCATGGCTGCCACTGGACATTCCATCAAATGATGGAATGTCAGCCAGCAGACATGGTAAAGCTGAGACTGAATTTGTTCTTTGGTTTCCTGAATTCTTCTTCATAAGAGAGGTCTTGTTTTCCTATCACTTTTTCAAATTCGAGCTGCATTTGAATTTATTTTATTGAAGCTGGGTGGCTCAAGGCATTGTGGTTTATAAGCTCTGGACCTTCCGCTGATTGTATTCTGGGGAGCTCGGCAGAACAACTTTATATCAACCATTGCAATCCTTTGCATTCTTATGTGGTACTGCAAATCTTTTTTTTTAAGTTTTTATTTTTTTATTTTTTAACAAACATACCAATGCGTGAACAGTGTGGCACTTGGTGTCATACATTCTAATACAAACAAAACTAGTAGAATCGAACAGCCAAGAAGCAGATGTAGACAGAGATAAAAATCCAAGAGAAGAATATGGGAGGCAAGCCAAAAAAAGGCTTAGCAATTAAAGTATTGAAGTGGACAAGAGACGATGGATAGATGATTTCTCTTTGTTGTTGTTGTTGTTCTGATTTGCTTTTCCTTTTGTCTCTCTTTCTTTCCTTTTTTAAAGGTAGGTGACATGACTAGAAGTTAGGTAGGATAGAAAGAAAACCTCTTTTAATAAAGGGTGACATGATTAAAAGTTAGAATAAGAGATAGAAATAAGAGAAGGGCAATAATAAGAGAAAGCATGAAATAATTGAATAATGACAGATTGCAATTTAATATAAATGTGTATCATTATGAGAAATATATGTTGATTGAATGTAATAACTATGATTAATTCTACTAGTTTTATTTGTGGTACTGCAATTCTTAAAGGTCTTGTGTTATCAATTTCCCAGGGTTTGATCCTCAAAAGAAGATAATTTCAGAGAAGCCACGTTACTCAAGACATCCAGAAACCTACCACTTCTCCAGGATCTTTGATGTTAATGAATCCACCCTCCACTTTTTCTTCCCCATAAAGTACATGTTCCGTATGAGTGGCGCAGTGGCCTAGAGGTGAAGATGCTCGCTTCCCACTCAGAAGGTTGAGAGTTCAATCCTAGGCAGCTGCAGATATTTCTCTGTCAGGGTGCAAAAGAGAAAATATCTGCTGCAAACTCCACATAGGCATCAGGAAAGGCATCCAGCCAGTAACCGTTCTGCTCCATTCAGTTGCCATGATCCCACCCCAAATAAATGGATTAAAGGGTTGTAAAAAAGAAAAAAAATACATGTCCTGTACATCTGTAGATTGTATTTCCTTTGCATTATCCTTCTTATCTATATCTCCCCTTCTTTGTGCTGATTCCTCAGCTTCCATTTTAAGATTGCAAATAAGAAAGCTATAACTTGGGGACTTAAGGCTTAATATCTAAAGGAGTTTGGGATCTTCAGCTTCAAATATTTAAAACAAAGTCATCAACAGATGATGGAGCAAATATTATTTTCCACTTGTTCCAGTAGGTAGGGACCAAACTAAGGAGTATATATCTATATCTATATCATCTATATCATCTATACCATCTATACCATCTATACCATCTATATCTATATCTATATATCTATATCTATATCTATATCTATATCTATATCTATATCTATATCTATATCTATATCTATATCTATATCTATATCTATATCTATATGTCTGTCTGTCTGTCTGTCTGTCTGTCTGTCTATCTATATCTATCTATATCTATATCTATATCTATATCTATATCTATCTATCTATCTATCTATCTATCTATCTATCTATGATAGATATCAAATTTATATATATTTAAATTTATATATATATATATATGATTCTGTGTGTGTGTGTGTGTGTGTGTGTGTGTGTGTGTGTGTGTGTGTGTATGTTCCAGCATAACTCTGGAACGCCTCGAGCAATTTCAACCAAACTTGATGACTTACTCTCTGGAAAAAAATACTGTGGGGGTAAGACACTCCTAATACCCCTCGGGGTGTGTGTTCTGTTAAGATACAGCCTGTTGTATCTTAAAATGGCTTCTACTGTACTCCCTTAAAATTGCTTCTACTGTACAGCACAGTGGAGTTGCCATGGTAATGGCTTCACAGTAGTCCACAAGGGGGCTCCCTCTGGTAAGGGGGAAAATCCAACATTAGAAATTATGTTTGGTCCGGACATTTTCAACAAGGCTTTGATTATTCTTGAGGACAAATATATGTCCATGATCACCACTACAAGACCGACATGACGTACTTCACGCAGATTGTATATGAGAAAAGAACTACAACATTGAACAGCTTAGTGCATATATCGTGGACAAGAAGCCACTTCTAAATCAATATCAGAAAAAAGCATACAAAATAATCATGGATCAGCTAGCAAAACAACAAGGTGGTATCATTTTACTTGGCACTTCTGGAGGCACAGGGAAAACATTTTTAACTAATTTAATTCTCACCGAAATCAGGGCTCAGGGTTATGCTGCTCTTCCTGTTTAATACAGGATTGGGATAAATAAATACCCGGGAAATGCCGGGTTATCAGCTAGTTTTAAATAAACAGGAACGATGCACTGATAGCTTGAGTTATTCAGGTGATTTGCTGCTTCTGGTTTGAAGGAGGAGCCTTCCTTCCTTCCTTCCTTCCTTCCTCCCTCCCTCCCTCCCTCCCTCCCTCCTTCGAAAGCAATACATAGAAAATAGCACTAGCAAAGGAACGCCAAAAAGTGAAGATATTAAAATTGCGTTATGTCTGAATCAGTTAAATAATCAAAAATATCAGTGCTACATGTGTGTCTGTGGGTGTGGGTGTGTATGTGAAGGGAGTTTTTATTTCAGAAGGAAAGTACAAGAGCTTAGGATTCTTCAATATGATCTTACTGCAGTCAAAAAAAAAAATGGAAATGACTGCATTTTGTTATTTTTTAATCCTCACTTTATCTCCTCTATTCCCTTTCCTTTCCCCTTTCCTCCATTGTCTTTATTTCTATTTTATATTACTTCAGTGTACATTGGTGCCAGTGCACTCTCAGTCCCGTGTGTCCACATTCTTGAATCTTATGTTGTCTCATCCAAATTCTTCCTCTCCCGGATGTAAAAATGGGTGGTAGAGTCTTCCTCAATTGCTATCAGTATGAAAAGGAGTCCTGGGAGGAAATTGAGAAAACTCAAGCTGTTGGTATAAGTGGAGTACAATCATTCTGCAGCAATGTTGTGTTTCAATACATACACCGTGGCCCCTAGAACTATTCTCCTCTAACCAGGTGCCAGAGCACTTGAGAACGTACGTCCTTGGTGAGCTTCATGTTGATGAGGAACATTGTTGTTTCATTTCCTCATACCTCTCCCCCACTCCCCACCACTACCACCACTCACTCACCTGTGTTGTGTGGGGGTGTGATTTGCATACCTTTGGCTTAATGTAATGTTTCTGAACCTCAGTAACTTTAATAGGAACTTCAACTCCCAGAGGTCCCTAGATAGCATTTCACTGGCTTAGTGTGATACAGTAACTCATTGTTGTGATTTACAAATACGGCTCGTCTTTTGACTTAACGACCAGAATCGAGGCCAAAGTTTCTGTTGCTAAATAAGACATTTGTTCTTGAGTTTTGCCTCCTTTTATGACAATTGTTAAGTGAATCACTGCAGTTGTTGCGAATGCCATCACTCTCCTAAACAAATAATTCCCTCAACACTTGATTGATTTACTAAGTCTGCACTACTATTAATCTTCTCATCGTTGCCACCACCCATCTCCTTCCACTTATGACTGTATGACTGTAATTTTGTTACTTGTATCCTTACAATTTATATTGATATTGTTTCCCGATTGCTTATTTGTATCTTATGACTATCATTAAGTGTTGTTCCTTATGATTCCTGATGAACGTACACTGAGAGCCTATGCACCAAGACAAATTCCTTGTGTGTCCAATCACACTTGGCCAATAAAAAATTATATTCTATACCATATATTCTATGGTTAAGTAAATCTGGTTTCCCCACTGACTTCGCTCGTCAAAAGGCTGCAAAATATGATCACATAGCAATAGCACTTCGACTTATATACCGCTTCATAGTGTTTTACAGCCCCCTCTAAGCGGTTTACAGAGTCAGCCTCTTGCCCCTGACAATCTGGGTCCTCATTTTACCCACCTCGGAAGGTTGGAAGGCTGAATCAACCTTGCATGACCCTGGGACATTGCAATTGTCCTAAAATACGAATCAGTTGCCAAGCAATTTTGATTACACAATCATGGGGATGCTGCAACAGTCATAGTGTGAAAAACAGTAATATGTCACTTTTTTCAACACCATTGTAACTTTGAACAGTCACTAAGTGAACTGTTGTAAACCAAGAACTACCTGTAATAATTTATGGTTTAATCTTATAGGTAAACGTACCATACCGGCTGGGGAATTCTGGAAGTTGAAGTTCACACATCTTAAAATTGCTGTGGTGAAGACCCGGTGTTATGATGCACACCCATCAGTGGTGGGTTGCTCCTGGTTCAGCCCGGTTCGGCCGAGCCGGTAGTGGTGACAATGTGACATCACCGAACCAGTTCTCTTTGACTGGGAGCTGGGCCCTCCTGCCTGCCCCTGCTTTATTCCTACCTTTATTCCTTGTTTTTTAGCCCAGCTGATAGGCGCGGCAGAGTGGATTGCCGCACCTCAGCTATATAGAAACCTAAAGCGCTTGCGTGGAGCGCAAGTTTGGCACTCGTGCGAGCGAAGCGCGTGCACAAAGAGAACCGGTGGTAACACCGGTTGGAACCCACCACTGACACCCATGTATGATTTACTCAGTTCACCCATCCTGCCTACAAGTGCTTTTCTCTACAATTGTCTTTTTTCCCCAAGAAAATATCCATTTATTGGTTCAAATGAACAAATGCAACCAGCCTTCCTTTCACTTACAAGAATGCCACTGCCCCAATTAAATTGCTAAAGACTGGAGCTGCCATCTTTGTCCTAGCATTTTGCCCCTGCAGCAATAGTCCATTCTAAGTATCAGTTCTTAACTGATACTTAACTGATACACACACACACACACACACACACACACACACACACACACACACAAATACACTTGTGGCTGTTGCCAAACTACTGCATTACACATGCTCACTCATTAGCTTACACCAGCGGTGAAATCCATTTACCTTCGCTACCAGTTCGGGAATGGCAGCACGCGTGCCTCTTCTGTGCATGCATAATGACGTCCTGGCAGGCAGGCAGAGCCTCCCGCCGCCAGCGCTACCAGTTTGTGCGAGCCGGATAGTTCAGGTTGGATTTCACTGCTGGTTTACAGCCATCTCTATCCATATGTCTCAATCCTTCCTTAACATTCTTTGCAGCTTTCAGCTATTAGATAGTTGGGTGTGTGAACTCACCATTCAGTAGGAAAAGGAAGCTAGCAAAACAACCCATGACAAAGCACCAGGAGATGTAAATTGGTTCAGTAGTATCCGGAACAGGATGACCGAAAAGTGTTTTGAATTTAAGGGACAGGCCGTACAACACCATCGTGATTAGTGCTAAGATTCCTGGAGAAGGAGAGAGGGAAAAGAACTTACGAGCACAATCTGAGAACTTCGAAGAGGTTTGAAAGCAGCTCCTTCCTTGCCTGACTTGCTGCCCGGGAGGCAGGAATGTCTACCCTCAGCTTCCTCAGAGCTGAAGAAGCTTCTTGGATGAGAAGCAAAACGTCTTCAAAGAAAAAAACCAGAAAGTCTTGGAAAAGCACCTTTGGGATTGAGGGTGTTCTACTTTTCTCCATCTTTCTTAGTAACCCCAGCTTGAGGGTATGATACTTCTGCTGTGTTTTGGGGACAGAAGACCCATCTATATTTGCCTTATATGTCTCACCAAAGCCAGTGGTTACAGAACCAATGAAGCCAGTTATTCCAGCCGCGAGGAAATGGCATCCGAAAGCCTTAATAAGGTTTTGTAACCGTATAACAGAGTTGGAAGGGACCTTGGAGGTCTTCTAGTCCAACTCCCTGCTTAAGCGGGAAAGCCTACACCATTTCAGACAAATGCTTGTCCAGCTTCTTCTTTGAAACCATTCAGTGATAGACCACCCATAACTTCCAAAAGAATGTTTGACTGATTCATTGTTCCCACCGTCAGGGCATCTCTCCTTACTTCTAAATTGGATCTCTCCTTGATTAGTTTGCTTCCATTGCTTCTTGTTCTGTCTTGGACAATAGGTTTTGATACCATTGCAGAGACAGCATATCTACTCAGCGTAGGAAGAGGGCCATGTATTTTTCAACATCACATGTCAAAGTTGCCACGGTTTGGAAACACTGGTCTGTGATCATTTCAGGCAAATTCAAAAGATCCCAACAATCAGAATGGGCTTTTAACCCATTGCAATTGTTAATCCGTAAGGCACCGGGAATCTGTTTCATCTGCATCTGCATCTACATCCTCCCCTCTTCCAACCCATCACCCTCAATTTAAATCCTACATCAGTTGACCTATTTGATCATAGTGTAAGTTGTAGCTCATGGATATTTCTGCTTTTCAAAACATCTCTTAGGTGGAAAGGTGCCACCAGATTACAAGAACCTTATTTATTTATTAGATGTTTTATCCTGCCTTTATTACGTTAAGTAACTCAAGCGGCAAAGACATATAATACTCCTTCCCCCTACTATTTTTCCCACAACAACAACCCTATGAGGTAGGTTGGGCTGAGAGAGAGAGAGAGGACCCAAAATAATCCAGATGGCCTTCATGCCCAAGACAGGACTAGAACTCACCGTCTCCTGGTTTCTAGGCAGCAACCTTAACCACCACATCAAACTGGTTGTAACAGTTATAAAGTGCTAAAAATCTATTCGGTCTGAGACCTTCTCAGGCATGCTGGCTGGGGAAATTCTGGGAGTTGAAGGTCACCCAACTTAAAAGTTGCCAACGGTGAGAATCACTGCTCTAGTGTAAAAACCCAAAGAAGGAAGGTGGACACCACTCCTAGATTGTTCGTAGGATGGACAGAAGTCATCATAAATGGCATGGAGCCATCTCTACCTGTAAAAAGGTTGGTGAAGAGAGGCCAATTGGAGTTCTTTAAGCTGGGCTTGGTAATGAGCACGCAAGCAACTGCTATTAATCCAGAGATTGTGCTGAGTGACATTAAACTTCTGATCAAATGAAGGCTTTCTGGGGATAAAAAGAGGGCAAATGTTGAAAACGTCAAATACCATTTCTCCGAAAATAAGACCCAACTGGAAAATAAGTCCTAGCATGATATTTCAGGATGCTCATAATATAAGCCCTACCCCCAAAATAAGCCCCAGTTAAGATTGTCAGCCAGATGGTGCATTTAGTACCATATTTTCCCCAAAATAAGACTTAACCAGAAAATAAGCCCTAATGCGACTTTTGGAGCAAAAATTAATATAAGACCAGGTCTTATTTTCGGGAAAACACGATAGTAGGAATATCATGTCTTAGTATGGTTTAGTAGACTGAGGGATGCTGTGGTTTAAATCCATCTGAATACATAGTAGACAAAACTAATCCCAAAGAACTATAAGTTTGACTCCCACACCACTATATTCTCCATCTGTCTTTGAACAATGAAATCCCTTTGTTCTCTATTATTTCAATCTCTCCATCTTTCCAGAAAAGGTTAATTGGGGGAAAAAAAGTTTTCCCTTTCGATTATCTTATTTATTCATTCACATACAAAGAATTCAAGCATGCAGCTCAATAAACGCAGAGGCAGAAATATTGTTCCCAGCCACGCTTTGATAGTTCCAAACTATAGAGAGAATACTTTCTTTCCTAAATACAATGCTTAAAAACTCCTCCCCCTCTTTTAAAAACATGTCCATTTGCCCCTCACAAATTGTAGCTGAGTATCATGCAGCTGAAAAGATATCAGAACATAGTAATTTTACTGTTAGATTTTTGGTTCACAAAGTGATATGTCGTCGTCTAATTTTGTGCTGCAATTTGTATTTTCTCTGCTCAGATGTTTTCCTATTCTGCGTAAATACCATGTTTCCCTGAAACTAAGACCTCTCCGGATAATAAGCCCAATCGGGCTTTTCAGTGCATGCATTAAAATACACCCCCCCCAATAACCCCCCACCCACTACTTACACGCATGCGCAGCTGGTCCCGCCATTTCCTCTGGTTGCTTGCAATGCAAACAACAGAGTTGAGGAGGCAAGGCTGGGGGGAGGGGAAAGGGGGGGAACATGCCCTCCCCTCCTTGTTGTTTGTGGCAGCTGAGAACTAGTAAAAATTCTGACTGGCCCCGCCCCCATCTATTCTCTGCCTCCCAAGTCCCAGCTGATCAGGAGGGAATGGGGATTTTGCAGTGACCTTCCCCTGGATTGGGGAGGGAATGGAGATTTTACAGTATCTTTTTTTTTTTTTTAATTTGATTTATATGCCGCCCTTCTCCGGAGACTCAGGGCGGCTTACAGTGCGTTAAGCAATAGCCTTCATACTTTTGTATATTTATACAAAGTCAGCTTATTGCCCCCACAAACTGGGTCCTCATTTAACCTACCTTAGAAAGGATGGAAGGCTGAGTCAACCTTGAGCCTTGGAGAGATTCGAACCAGCAGTAAATTGCAGGCAGCTGTGTTAATAACAGGGTGCTTTAAACCACTGTAGTACCAAGGCTCTTGGTACTGAATCTTTCCCCTGCCCCGCCCACCAAGCCATGCCATGCCATGCCCACAGAACCGGTAGTAAAAATTTTTGAATCCCACCACTGATTGTAATCCATGTTTCCACTCCCTCCCATCAATCTCTAAACTGAACTTCCTACGGAGAAGACAAAGAGAAGGAATATGGGAATAATCCTTACTTGTTTTCGCAACAAGTTTCTGGCAGGTGTGGTCCTTGCAAATGTTCCAGAGACCCACATTGATGGGAGTTTTAGACTGGATGACTGTAAGCCAGAATGGAGAGAATAACGTGGTGAACAAAAGAAACAAGCCCACACAGGAAAAGATCCTGGTGAAAAACTGATACCGGAACAATAAGCTTGAGACTTCGTTGTGCAGGGCACCTTTGGGGAAACAAAAGGGGTGGGGAGGAAACACTTATTTATTTCATCATGACATTTGTATCCCTCCTTTAGGAGTGGTGCAGTGGCCTAGAGGTGGAGCTCTCGTCTCACAATCTGGTGGCTGTGAGTTCTATCCTAGGTAGAGGCAGATATTTCTCTCTCTGGGCACAATGAGAATATATCTGCTGAACAAATCTCTGCATTGGTGTCAGGAAGGATATCCGGCCAGTAAACACTCTACTAGCTCCATTCAGTTGCCCAGACTCCACTCTGCAAGGGATTATGGGGTCATTAAATGATGATGATGATGATTTGTATCCCTCCTTTTTTTTTCTTTGAGTTGGCTCACATCTATAAGAACATCCAAAAGTTGACCTGTACCTAGAACAAACCAACAATGTTCTTTTCTTCTTTACCCCACATTTCCACCAAATTGCTCCACTTTCTTAACATCAGGATTGGCCTGTCTGAGTAGCAACAGGCAAAATTGTAAAAGATTCCCTTGATGTCCTTCTAGTCCCAAGAATGGAGGATGAGATTGGAACCCTGATGGCATCTCAAAATTCTCTACCAACATTATGGGAGAGGTGGAATCTCCATGTTTTTCCAGGGGAAGGACAGATTTCTCTCCTCTTGGGAGCATAGGAAGCCAGTGAGATGGCACAAAACCAGAGGGAGGCATGCTTTATGAAGGATAAGCATTCACCCTCAACTTGGAGACACCTTGTAACTCAATGTGGGCAAAAAAACCCATATCCCACCAGTGAAAACAAGGTCTATGACAATTTCCCACAGCCAACTCGCCACATCCAACTCACCATTGGACAAACTCAGTGCAGGCCAAGAGTTCCACTAATATCAAAGAAATAGTGGAATAGAATCATAAAAGAAAAGATACAAAAAGGAGGGACAGAATGAAATGTGAATGGCAAAAACGAAAATAATTTTTAATTTATTTTAAATCATTAAATAGAATTGTTAAATTGTCCCCTAGCAAGTTGTCCCAACGGCGAGTTGTCTCATTCCAGTGAAAAACATCCCTACCTTTCTCCCCTTTGAAAGAAATTTTGAAATGTATGCTTCTATGGCCGCCCTTCTAGCAGTGGTGGGATTCAAATAATTTAACAACCAGTTCGCCCAGGGTCAGGTTGGCTGTTGTGGGAGGCGTGGCCCATCCCCGTCCTCTAGCTCCACCACATGTGTGGGATGAGCCTCCCAGGATGGCCAACCTCAACCTGGGTGAACCGGTTGTTAAATTACCCTCCCCCCCCCCCGCTATCAAAGTGGATCCTGGGCGTTGCACTGCTGTCAGGGTTCTGACAGATGCCCTAATTAAATCATGAGTCTTGAGCCAAGCTTCAAAAGAAATCCAGTTATTTATTAGGAGCTTCATGTCGGCACGTTCCCAAGTTAAGCCAACTCTGACCCTATGTAATTTATGCTCCAATTATGACCCTGTTTCCTCCCTCCTCCCAGGGTGTGTCATCAATCACATTCGCCAACAGAGCAATTTCATGGATTGTAGAGGTCACGCCCTTTCGACTACTGTAGGTATCCCTGGAATACAGCCTTGAGGGAGATAAGTGTGGAATATGCATCTGTTTTTGGCTGCTCTGCAGTTTTGCCAGTTTCCCATTCCCCCCTCCTTCCCCCCCCATCCTATGGCAACTTGAGAGCAGGCCAGGGATGCTTTGCGAGTTGACAGCTGCAATGGAGAAACGGGCAATGGAGTGGCTGGCATGAGGGAAGGAGGAAGAGCAGGGAGAAGAAAAAGGGAAAGCAGCCTTCTCCTTCCTTCGTGCCGGGTGCTCCGTTCCCCCTTCTCCATTGCAGCACAGTGCTCAGGATCCACTTTGATAGTGGGGGGATGGGTAATTTATTTATTATTTATTTATTAATTCAACTTATATACTACCCTTCTCCCCAGGGGGATTCAGGGGACTCAATTTAACAACCAGTTTGCCTGAACTGGTGCAAACTGGCTGAATCCCACCACTGCCTTCTAAGCAATGAAACCCTGGGCAGTAAATGGAACAAAACCCTCATCAAACTATCCCCTCACTTAATAAACCAACCTCCCCCCCTTAACTGAGACCCCCATAAAAATCTCCTATTTTAAAATCAAATTTTCATTGTTTCTATGTCACTGTTGGATGTCATCCTAAGCCTTCAAGAACCCCATGGAACCTAAGACGAAGAGGTATATCTCTAGCTTGGAGTCAGTTGAGGTCCTTTGTCTATTTTGCTTTGGACCAAATTGAGTAAAAGTTTTTCTTTAAAAAACTTCATCACTTACCACGTTCTTGGATATGCATCCTTGGCTGCTGGGAAACAAAAACCTTGGTTAGAAGACAGAGCTGGAGAATGTATTGCTAGATTTCAATTGCAATCTGTTTTAAAAATAACATCCCTTAATATCTTCAAATGTTTTAAATCATGTAAGAAATCAGAATGAGAATAATAACAGTCTTTGCACTGATTATTAGAATCAATTAGATACAGAGGTGGGCAACTATGGCCCTTTTATGACGTGTGGATTTCAATTCCCAGAATTCCTGAGCTAACTGTCAGCGTTTCAACGCTGGCATAGAGAGCAGAGGAGAGCGAGAGATAAACTCTGAAACTTTTGCCTGCCAGATCCCTTTGAAGTAGGGTTGTCGTGGAAATGAGGGGAGGGGGCACATTCCTGGGAGATGACGAGAAAAGGAGTCTGAAGAATGACTTGGAAGATAGCCAATGAGAAGCAGAGATTTGGGGATCGGAAAGGGAGGGATTGGGGGGCAAAAGGTCAGTCTTGTCCGCGCGGAGTCATGATCCGGTGGCTGTGCTCAATTAAAGAAAGATTTCCTTAAAGATTGGCAGTTTGGAAATTCATTTAATTTTGAGATAGCATCGCAGTCTGACACTAACATGTCTGGCTCAGGAATTCTGGGAGTTGAAGTCCACAAGTCATAAAAGGGCCATAGTTGCCCACCCCTGAATTAGAAGCAAGGATTATTGAATTTTTATTTGTTTGTTTTTTTTAAAAAGCCAGTTTAGTCCAGCGATTCAGGCACCAGGCTAAACACTGGGAGACTGTGAGTTGTAGTCCTGCCTTAGCCAAGAAAGCCAACTGGGTGATCTTGGGCCAGTCACTCTCTCTCTCAGCCCAACCCACCTGGCAAGGTTTTGTTGTGGGGTAAATAGGAGACGGCAAATGCGTTGGATATGTTTGCTGCTTCAAGTTATTTGTAAAAACAATGAAGGCAGGATACAAATGCATAAAGTGAATCATTAAAATAAAATAAAAAGCATCCGGAAATTAGTACACTAAATCATAATCCATTCTAAAAATGAAGGTCTTCAGCAATGCATGAAAAAAAAAGAAAATTAGGGGAAAAGTTAAGCCTCCCTTGAAAGAACAAAGTACAGAAACCGCCCAGAGTAATAAAGTTAATTATGGAGATAAGCATATCAGCAAACCATTCCACATTTAGATGCCACCTTAGTCTACGTCAGAATCAAATTAATTATGTACTAATACCATTGTTAAGACGGTAGCAGAATCACAAATATAGTTCTGCTTAGAGAAGGATAAGAAGTACACCTTTCTTCCGTACTACATGGTTCTTTCCTAAAAAGAAAAAGAAAATGAACAAAAATGGTGTTATTGATGGAGAACTTTTATGGATCTATGGTGGAGATCTTTTATGGAGAGGTCTTGGCAGCAGGGGTGAAATCCAGCAAGTTCTGATGGGTTCTGGAGAACCGGTAGCAGAAAGTTTGAGCAGTTCGGAGAACCGGTAGCGGAAATTTTGAGCAGTTTGGAGAACCAGCAAATACCACCTCTGGCTGGTCCCAAAGTGGGGTGGGAATGGAGATTTTGCAATGGGGATTTTGCAGTATCCTTCCCCTAGAGTGGGGTGGGAATAGAGATTTTGCAGTATCCTTTCCCTGACATGCCCACCAAGTCACGCCCACAGAACCGGTAGTAAAAAAAAATTGGATTTCACCACTGCATGGCGGTCCATCTGTAGAGAACAGAACCAAAAAGATTCAGAGAGAGAGAGAGAGAGAGAGAGAGAGAGAGAGAGAGAGAGAGAGAGAGAGAGAGAGAGAGAGAGATACCTCTGGGCATCAGCTTTTTGGGTAGGAAACCCTGAGAAAAACACAGGTTAAGATTGACCATCAAAAAGATATATTCCAAAAAGCAGAAGGACTTGGGTTGGCAAAGGAGGTGGCCCTGGGTCCCTCCATCCTTGGTCTTTGTTCCTGCAGGAAAGAAGATTCTCTGACAGTTGGAGGCTGTGACTCTGTGGAGCCATGGAACAATTGTGATGTTTTGATTCAGACTGTGACATGAAAGTAAGCCAGCCAATAGATATGGAGAAGGAGCTGAGCAAGGAGTTGTCCATGTTTTTGAATTTCAAGCTCAGTTGCTGGGCGGTGGGGTGGAGGGCTTGCGTTGCTTCTCCAAACTAGCTTGATCTGAGATGCCTCCAAAGGGACAGCAGTTTGAGAGACGTAATATTTGCACCGGCTGCTGGTCTGACATTGTAAGTCCAACAAAGAAAATGGCACACTGGATCTGTAACAGAGGTTGGTAACCTAGCAGCCCTCCAGCCCCAAGCTACCTGGGATCTCACATCACAGGGGGTGGGGCGAGGGCTAGGCCTAACTTTAAAAACACTTTGAGAAAGTATACCAGCTCTACCTTTATTGAGAGGTTTTGCAGTACCAGAATCTTGCCGATCTGAAAGCCCTTACCTCCTCTCTACTTTTACTTTCCAGAGAACTAAGGACGGCCCCATCTGAGATGTTCTCCACCCTCTTCCTTCCTTTGAACTCAGCTTCATTTAGCAGAATGTTGCCTACTCTGTGGCTTTTCCTCCTGTCTCCCAAGGTTCTTCTCACAGCTCATTACATATAGGCATGGAAGTCACCCTTTGCTGTGGCCCGCCAGCAGCCAGCGGAACTGGCAGCAGATTCAGACAGTGAGGAGGTTGGGGAGGAACATGGGCCAGTCCTGGAGTCTGGGGAAGGGGTCTGTGTCGGAGGCAGAGAGGGGGCCAGGGCTGTATGCCCGTTATCAGCTGCCTTCAGAGTCAGACATCAATGAGGCAGACAAACAGCTGGAGCCTGTTCCCAGTGTGCGCATGCACAGAGTTGCCAGACGAAGGGAACAACTAAAGAACACGGGTTGACTTGGGAGTAAGGCCACAGGTGGACAATGAATGGCCCCTCCCAGAGGGAATAAAAGAGGAGCGAAAGGGGAGGGGAGTTTGCAGGAGACAATTAGTTTATTACTGCATTCTTGCCAAGTATTGTCGGTTACAGTCTGGAGTCTGAAAGATATCAGCCTGGCCACTCTCCAAGCCTGATAAAGGTCGATAATTGTGAACTATCTTGAAAGACTGTGGGAGAAGAAAGACTTTGCTGGAGAGGAATTCTCTGTAAATTAAATAAAAGGGTTTTTGGTCGGGACGAGGACTCGGCTTCGTGGTTTGGGGAAGCCTAGGTCAAAACACCTTTCCCTCCATCTTTAGGAATTCTGGGTTACTAACAGATCCTGCCCTGTTTTTCTCACCTGTATTCCTACACTCTTTCCAATTGTAGAGGGGGGAGGAGGTTGTCAAATCGGCTGAAGGATCTGCCTGTAATGTCCAATAAGATCGCTTTGATGATGATGATGCCTCAAAGGCTAGGTTCTTTCTACAGGTCCACTCCAAGATCTGGTGGTCGCCTTACTACCAAAACACTTACTGCCTGTTGTGCTGCATCAACTTCATGCTTCTTATGATTATCATGGCAACTCCCGTATGGCTTCAGCAACATTTCAATGAAGACTATGTTGTTATTGGGATATGGAGCTTTTGTGACGAGTCGGTCTGTAAAGAGCTTTTACTTTCTGAGGAAGGTAAGTGAGGCAGCGGTCTTCTGCCTGCCTGCTGGAATATGTTCCCATCGAAAGTTGCGTTAAACATACAGGCAATCCTTCACTTACAACAGTTCGTTTAGTGACTGAAAAAAGTTAGTTACGACCCCTTTTTCACGCTCACGACTGCTTCAGCATCCCATGATTTATATTCGGATTCTTGATAACCGACTCATATTTATGACGGTTGCGGTGTTCCGGTTAGCACACGGAATCATCTTTTGGGACCTTCAATGGGGAAACCTGACTCACTTAACAACCGTGTGACTAAAATAACAATTTCAGTGATTCATTTAACGAACGGGACAAGGAGGGTCGTAAAATGGGGCAAAAGTCACTTAACAAATTTCTCACTTAAATTTTGGGCTCCGTGGCGGCCCTAAGTCGAGGACTACCTGTACTGCCTCTTTAATTCTTCATTGTGAGTCCTCGACTTACGACCACAATTGGGAGCAGAATTTCCATTGCTAAGCAAAGTGCTTGTTAAGTGAGTTGCACCAGATTTTACAACCTTTCTTGCTGTGGCTGTGAAGTGAAGCTCCACAATTGTTAAGTGAACGATGTGCTCATTAAGCAAATCCGGCTTTCCCCGTTGACTTTGCTAGTTGGAAGCCAGCTGGAAAGGTTGCAAATGGAGAGAGAGGAAGGGAAGAAAGGGGAAAGGAAGGAAAGAAAGGACAGGGGAGAGAAGTAGGAGAGAAGGAGAGAAGGGGGGAAAAGAGAGGAGGAATGGGGGAAAAGAAGGGGAAGTAGGAAAGAGGAAGGAGAGGAGGAGGAAGAAAGTAGGACAGGAGAGGAGGTAGGGAAGGGAAGGGAAAGAAGAAGGAGAAATGAGGGAAAAGAAAGGGTAGAAGAGCAACCCCGAATACAATGAAAATGTCTCATTATGCTCTCTTTAAGAAAATATGTATATGCATGATTAATTATGTATAAGAGAATGTACATTTACATTATTTGTATAAGAAATAAAAATTTTAAAAAATTTCAAAAAAAAAAAAGGTTGCAAATGTTGATCAAATGACCTCAGGATCCTGTAACCTTCGTAAATACATGCTGGTTGCCAAGTACCCAAATTTTGATCACATCACCATGGAGATGCTGCAAGGTGTCTGTGACAATTCGCCAAAACCCCACAGCCAACTCCTCATGGCCAACTCGCCATGGCCAACTCACCATGGCCAACTCACCATGGCTAACTCACCATGGCCAACTCAACCATGGCTAACTCACCATGGCCAACTCAGAGGTTAATGAGAATTGTAGAATTGTAATCCTGGGTTTTAGTGCAACATCGATGGGGGGCAGGTTGGCCGACATATTTTACTGGGAGATTTTAAAGCAAAAGATGACATTGAAAAAAGAATTCCACTTCAGAATTCTTCAGCTGATTTGGCCGTAGGTGAAAATTCTGGTAAATTTACCAGATTGGAGAAGGCGGAAATGGATTAATTAGGCATTTCAGTTTTTGAATAGAATAGAATAGAATTCTTTATTGGCCAAGTGTGATTAGACATACAAGGAATTTGTTTTCGGTGCGTAAGCTCTCAATGTACATACAACAATAGTGATAAGCAACAAAGTTATAGTCATAAGAAGTTAAGGAGATGGGTAATAGGGAAGAGGAGAATAATGATGGGAATACTGCCTTTTTAGATAGTTTGACAATGTTGTGGGAATTAGTTGTTTAGCAGAGTGATGGTGTTCGGGAAAAAACTGTCCTTGTGTCTAGTTGTTCTGACGTGCAGTGCCCTATAGCATCGTTTTGAGGGTAGAAGTTGAAGCTGTTTATGTCCAGGGGTCTGTAGATATTTTAACAGCCCTCTTACTGTCTCGTGCAGTATACAGGTCCTCAAATGTAGACAGATTCAGCTTCACGGTACCAAGAGTTTACTCTGCATGTTCTAAATCCCAGGTTCAAATCTAGATACTGATGTTTAGTGAATTGATCGATCCAATGAATGAAGAAGATTCAAGACAAGGACTTTACCAGGGATAGGGAGTGGGGGTGGGGATTGAAAAAGTCAAGATGGCAGTTATAACTGTGTGGTCGAAGCTGCCATCTTGACTTTTTCCTTCTCTTTTTAGTCAGACCTGGACACCATTCAGAAAAGTGATGCTTCTACTAAGGGACTTTATTGGTCGTACCCAGAGGTCTTCAAACTTTTGGGGCCCTGGTCTTACCTCTTCCTTTCTCCCTAATCTGCTACGGTTCACATTAAATTACTCTTCTTCTTCTTCTTCTTTCTTCTTCCACTTGGAAAAACAAATTCCTCTAGCCCATCTGGATACTATCCGATTCTTTTCGATTTTGTCCTTCATCTTCACCTTACTTGCCTTTATCTCATCGCGAGACTTTATATCTCGCCTCGTGGATACGAACATCATCGAAGACTTGATCTCCTCAGCATCGAACTTCTGTGCAGGTATGGTGTAAACCAGGTTGCTATTCCCTGGGGTGATCACCTGAGGAAGATCTTAGAAATCACAAACCCTGCAGCTCCTGAAGCAGTAATTTATTAATCAAATTTAGATAGCCGCCAATCTCACCAAAAGCATCTTCGGGGTAGTGTGTAACCATCGGATAAAAACAACAAATGTGAGAGGGATCTTAATAGAATAGAATAGAATAGAATAGAATAGAATAGAATAGAATAGAATAGAATAGAATAGAATAGAATAGAATAGAATCTGGAAGGGACCTTGGAGGTCTTCTAGTCCAACCCCCTGCTCAAGCAGGAGAACCAGTCCTATACCATCTCAGAAAAGTGACTATCCAGTCTCTTCTTAAAAAAACTCCAGTGATGAAGCGCCCTTGATTTCTGGAGGCAAGCTGTTCCACTGGTTAATTGTCCTCACTGTTAGGAAGTTTCTCCTTAATTCCAGGTTGCTTTTCTCTTTTGTTAGTTTCCAACCATTATTTCTTGTCCTGCCCTCTGGTGCTTTGGAGAATAATTAGACTGCCGCTTCTTTTGGCAGCCTCTCAAATACTGAAATCATGTCACCCCTAATTCTTCTTTTCTTGAGACTAGCCAGACCCAAACCCTGAAGCCGTTCTACATATAGTTTAGTCTCCAGATTTTTGATCATCTTAGTTGGAATCCTAGTAGACAATTATTTAAATATGAACCAGTAATGTGCAGCAGCTGCCAAAAAAGCCAATACAGTTTTAGGCTGCATTAACAGAGGGATAGAATCAAGATCACGTGAAATGTTATGACCACTTTATAATGCCTTGGTATGGCCACACTTCGAGTATTGCTTCCCGTTTTGGGGGGCACAATGTAAAAAAGATGTTGAGACACTAAAAAAGAGTGCGGAGAAGAGCAACAAAGATGATTAAGGGACTGGAGGCTAAAACATATAAACAATGGTTGCTGGAACTGGGTATGTCTAGTTTAATGAAAAGAAGGACCAAGGTGACATGATAGCAGTCTTCCAATATTTGAGGGGTTGCCACAAGGAAGAGGGGGTCCACCTATTCTCCAAAGCACCTGAAGGCTGAACAAGAAGCAATGGATGGAAACTAATCAAGGAGAGAAGCAACCTAGAACTAAGAAGAAATTTCCTGACAGAACAATTAATCAGTGGAGCAACTTGCCTCCAGAAGTTGTGAATTCTGTAACACTGGAAGTTTTAAAGAAGAGATTGGACAATCATTTGTCTGAGATGATAGTGTTTTCTGCCTGAGCAGGGGGTTGGACTAGAAGACCTCCAAGGTCCCTTCCAACTCTGTTATTCTATTCTGTTCTGTTCTAAAATGTGAAAACAGAAGATCTATATTTTAAAAAATCCATATTAATTCATATCATCAACAGGGAGGGTACAAATGGCTGGCTGGGAAATTCCAGGGGGTTGATGTTCATCCATTTTGATGTTTCTGAGGTTGAGAAATTCTGTGTTAGCCCAATCTGGACAAGCCATGTTCCTACAAAGTTTCATTTTGTGATATTATGGAAAACCTTTTTGAAGATCAGGTAGCTATATGGAGCCTTAACCCCCTCCCTCCCTCCCTCCCTTTAGGAATCTTCCTGTTGAGTTTGCTACTGATTGTACACTTCCAGCTTAAAACTGCACTTGATCAAATCGGGAAGCGTACCATACCTTGGTGGGGTTTCTTTGGGACTTGCCTCATCTGTTTACACTGTTTTGTCTTAGGTGAGTGCATCATATGGGAACTGTTGAGAAGTTTTATATCCAAATCAGTGGTGAAATCCAATTTTTTTTTACTACCGGTTCTGTGGGCATGGCTTGGTGGGCGTGGCAGGGGAAGGATGCTGCAAAATCTCCATTCCCACCCACTCCAGGGGAAGGATACTGCAAAATCCCCATTCCCTCCCCAATCCTGGGGGAAGGATATTGCAAAATCTCCATTCCCACCCCACTCTGGGGCCAACCAGAAGTCGTATTTGCCGGTTCTCCGAACTGCTCAAAATTTCCGCTACAGGTTCTCCAGAACCTGTCAGAACCTGCTGGATTTCACCCCTCATCCAAATATATTTTTACTCTTCGTACTGTTTCCATCTTTCCTTAAAGCATTAGCAGAATCCACAATGGTCTGCCAAATCGGCGTCTCCGCTAGGTAATGAGTTTAGCTGAGGTAATTATTAGCTGAAACTAAATTCATCAAGTCAAAACTGCAGACAGAGGGAAATCCTTTACCCAAACGTCCTCAAACTCCCAAATAAATTACCCAGACTTAATCCAGGTATCAAAGGATAAGGTCTCCAAACACAAATAGAGCTCATTAAATTAGGCCTCCCAGCAGAATTCCATGTTCACAAGAATAAATATCATAGACATACCGACACACACACAACCTCTACACACACATGGCTCGCAAGCGTCACCCTAGAACCAGAGTGTCAAACACAAAGCCCAGGGGCCAGATCCATCCTGTAGGGCGCTTAAGTCTGGTCCGTGAGATCACCCTGGAAACAACGAGCCCATGGTACCTCTGCCAGCTAAAATGGAGCTTGGGAGGGCTGCAGATGCCTCCCCCCCGAGCACCGTTTTTGCTGGCAGAGGGCTGCAGGAGACCGTCGCAGCCGAAAATGGGGCTCGGGAGCCCATTTTCACTGGCAAGCGCTCGGGCCGCCACAGGCGCCCCCTGAACACGAGTGACGTTGAGCTGGCCACACCCACCCTCGCCATGCCCCCCCCCAAGGTCAAACACAACCCTGATGCGACCCTCAATGAAATCGAGTTTGACACCTCGGTCCCTGAATCAGCACCTAGACAGGACAAGCGTCACTATTTAACTGTGTCCCTTTACCTTGTTTCTCTGCAGCTGCCCCTGAAGGCAAACCGTTTGCTCTCAGGCTATAATATTTCTTCTTTCCTCACAGTTGTCTGGATCTCATTTTATTTATTCTGATGCCATTTTCTTCTCCTTCTCCTTCTGTCCCTTGCTTAGGCACACTCAGTCTACTGAAATATAGAAGCTTGGTGTTGAAGCGTTTGAGCAGGCACTCCTCCGGACGAGTATTGAGTACGGGCAGGATAAAAGGAAAGGCAAGCACCCAAATAACAGTAGTTCCGAGTTGAACAATTCCATAAATGACGGTTCAGCATTCTTGAAATGCAAAACCCCTTCTCGTTTCCCCTGCAAATTTCTTGGCCGCCTTTGTTTCTTCACTGCATTATGAAAAATAAACGTTTTGTTCTTGACAAAATTTCAGATCCTTGGCAATTGGGATTTGAAGGTGCGAGTGAGTGTTTTATTTACAGGCGATGGAAAACTCTGGATAGTTTTAAGCACTTTATTTATTTTGATTTTTGATAAGCCGTAATGGCAGGATGGGTCTGTACCAGTGGTGGGTTTCAAACTTTTTTTACTACCGGTTCTGTGGGTCTGGCTTGGTGGGTGTGGCATGGCTTGGTTGGCATGGCTTGGTGGGCATGGCAGGGGAAAGATACTGTAAAATCTCCATTCCTACCCCACTCTAGGGGAAGATTACTGCAAAATCCCCATTTTCTCCCAATCAGCTGGGACTTGGGAGGCAGAGAATAGATGGGGGTAGGGCCAGTCAAAATTGTTACTACTGTTGTGGCTCCGTTACCTGAGCCTATGTCATCAGCAGGAGAGGACTCCGAGAGTGAAGGAGAGGAGTTGGCAAGGCCTCCCTCTCCAGGACCCTCCTCTCTGGCAATGCCTTCGGTGTCCGCCAAAGGGCAAGAGATAGGGCCGGGGCCAAGCATGTCCACACAGGCACAGGTGGACAGTGATGAGGGAAATGAGTCTTGGCTGGATCCTCGGCAGCGTCGCAGAGATAAGCGCGCGCAACAGAAGAAAAGGCATGCCAGAGATTAAGCTGAGTCACTGGACCACACCCCACAGGGTATAAAAGCGGGTGAGGTGGCCATTCAGACTCTGTGACAGACAAAACTAACTACTATCGAGTCACATTGCATCTTTGGAAACAACATCATCTGCCTTGGATTTATTTTACGAACTGGACAATTTTCGAACTGTGTGTATTTTGTTTATGAGTAAAGTTCTTGGCAAGCAGTTACTGGGTTGCTGCCGAGCTTCTTATCGGAAGAATTGGTTGTCTGCCAGTTTATTTAACCCCCGGCTGTCTGTTTGTGTGCGTGTGTGAGACAGGGACAGAACAACTACTGGTTCTCCAAACTACTCAAAATTTCCGCTACCACTTCTCCAGAACTGATCAGAACCTGCTGAAACCCACCTCTGGTCTGTCCAGTATTCTGAAGGCCTTGAACTATCGTGTAGAAACCACAGTAAGCTTTGCCAAAGCCAAACAAGCCACATTTTAATTTAATGGAGATGAAGAAAAGTTCCTTTCCATGTTTTTGCATCTTCCAATGTTGGTGTCTGTAATCGGGGATGGTTTGGTATCTACTGATCTTCACATTTCTTCTTCTTCTTTTTTTTTTTTTTTAAAAAGAACAAACCACAAAATGTGTGCTAAGCCCTATAGATGCTTAACTTCACATTATTTAATCCTTTCCTTTTTGAGAAAAAGCAAGAAAAAGGAGAGCAAGGCTTGTGATGAATAACGGCCCCATGGACTGCAAGGAGAACCATTCCGTCCTGCATGAAATAAAGGCTGATCTCTACCTTGAGATAGCAATAGCAATTACACTTAGACTTCTATACCTCTTCACAGTGCTTTTACAGCCCTCCCTAAGCGGTTTTACTGAGTCAGCTTATTTCCCCCAATAATCTGGGTCCTCATTTTACCCACCTTGGAAGGCTGGAAGGGTAAGTCAACCTTGAACCTGGTGAGATTTGAACTGCCAAATTGCAGGCAGTCGGCAGAAGTAGCTTGCAGTACTGCACTCTAACCACTGCACCACCACCGCTCGAGATAATGATTTGCAAGGAGAAACCCACATACGTTGGGCCTGAAGCAGTGCACTTCTTCCTGGATTTTAGCATGTATCTAATCCAAACCTGTAACAGTCAAACTTTGACTGAATTTTCAGCAAGAATGAAGGGGGCATGGCCTTAGTTTCACTCTCTGTTGGTTCCTTTGCCAGAGGAGATCCCATGATGAATTTTAAGCAGGAATGGGACATTCTGTCCATTGTAGGAATTTTTTGAGAGGTTGGTTGAGAGTGAAAGGATCAAAGTTACAAGAGGTTACATAAGACAATGAAGGAGTAGCCAGAATTCTAGAGTTTGAAGTTGCCCATTAGACCATTGATTCCAGTCTTCTACCCAATGCAGGAATCCAAATCAGTGGTGAAATCCATTTTTTTTTTACTACCGGTTCTGTGGGCGTGGCTTGGTGGGCGTGGTGTGGTGTGGCTTGGTGGGCGTGGCAGGGGAAGGATACTGAAAAATCCCCATTCCCTCCACATTCCTGGGGGAAGGATATTGCAAAATCTCCATTCCCACCCCACTCTGGGGCCAGCCAGAGGTGGTATTTGCTAGTTCTCTGAACTGCTCAAAATTTCCACTACCAGTTCTCCAGAACCTGTCAGAACCTGCCGAATTTCACCCCTGATCTAAATTAAATCATCCCTAGTTGATGGTGCCCAGTCTTTGTTGGCACACAACCAATGATCAGAAGACATTCATTCCTTAAAAGCCATTGATTCCATTGTTTATGTTAGGTGGTTTTTCCTAACATTCAAATGGAATTTGCATTGTTGTGAATAAATTCACTGTAATTTTGCTGTTTGCTGGTTATTTTAGAAGTCAAGATATTGCCGAATGAAAGAGCCAAGCTTGGTATTTCTTTTCCTGGATGCATTTATTTCAAGGGGGCCAAATTTATTTATACTGTATTGCATGTTATAGTCACAATCTGCCATAAAACAGAATTGAGAGTCCGAAATATATTTGTTAGTCTACAAATCCACATCAGTTTGGATGGGATTTTTTCCCCCAATCTGTGCCATTTATCCTGGTTTATATGTAACTAGTGAAATTCACCCGCATTCACCTCAGGAGCCTGAGTGGCGTAGGAGGCTAATGCCTCCTACTAAGGCAGCATTTAACATCCAGCTGCCTGCAATTACTGCGAGTTCAATTCTCACCAGGCTCAAGGTCGACTCAGCCTTCCATCCTTTCTAAGGTGGGTAAAATGAGGACCCGGTTTGTGGGGGCAATAAACTGACTTTGTATAAAATATACAAAAGTATGAAGGCTATTGCTTAACGCATTGTAAGCCGTCTCCGGAGAAGGGTGGCATATAAAAATAAATAAAAATAAAAATAAATAAAAAATAAATAAATTTCCTCTACCAGCCCATTGAATTAAATAAAATAATTTGTTGCAAGCTTATTTTCAAAGGAGAAGACACTTTCATAGAAATTCCCATGGCTGGAATACATGACAAGATGCCTAAGGAGTGGCTTTGTCTCTCATGGTGGAAGCATTTCTTCCTCAATCCCTTTCCTCCCTGGCTTCTTAGATGACTATTAAATCAGACTTCTCCAAGAGGGCTTTTTCAGTAGCGATACTATCCTGTTTCCCCCAAAATAAGATCCAACCGGAAAATAAGCCCTAGCATGATTTTTCAAGATGCTCATAATATAAGCCCAACCCCAAAAATAAGCCCCAATTAAGATTGACAGCCAGATGGGTGCATTTAGTACCATATTTCCACAAAAATAAGAGCTAACCAAAAAATAAACCCTAATGCATCTTTTTTTTTTTTTAAATTTGATTTATATGCCGCCCTTCTCCGGAGACTCAGGGCGGCTTACAATGTGCTCAGCAATAGCCTTCATCCTTTTGTATATTTATACAAAGTCAGCTTATTGCCCCCACAAACTGGGTCCTCATTTTACCTACCTTAGAAAGGATGGAAGGCTGAGTCGACCTTGAGCCTTGGCAAGATTCGAACCTGCAATAATTGTAGGCAGCTGGTCTTAATAACAGGGTGCTTTAGACCACTGTACTACCAAGGCTCTTGGAGCAAAAATTAATATAAGACCCGGTCTTCTTTTCGGGGGAAACACGGTACTATTGCTACACTTTCCTAACACTGAGGACAATTGAAAATAATATACTCTCCTAACAGTGAGGACAATTAACCAATGAAACAGCTTGCCTTCAGAAGTTTTGGGTGTTTCATCACTGGAGGTCTTTGAGAAGAAACTGGACAGCCACTTGTCTGGAATGGTCTACTCTAGGGCTGTGATGGGGAACCTATGGCACATGTGCCCGAGGTGGCGTGCAGAGCCATCTTTCCGGGAACGCGAGCTGTCGCCCAACTCACCTGCAGCTGCGCATGAGCGTACGCCTCAGCTGGTGTTTGGGCTTCCGGTGCGCACAGATGGTGTGTGATTGCGTGTGCAGCACATGGGGAGCCGTGCGAAAGTCGTGCACATGCGCAGGTGGTGTAGTTGCATGTGCAGCACCCAGTGGGGTACACGCAAAAGCCATGTGCATACATAGATTGTGCAGTGGCACGCGCAGCACACGGGGGAGCAGCCACACGTTAGCGCGGATGGCACGCACGCACACAAAGCACAAGAAGCGCGTAGCTGTTCGGCACTCAGTGAGTAAAAGATTCGCCACCACTGGTCTACGCATTTGGTCTAGAAGACCTCCAAGGTCCCTTCCAGCTCTATTCTGATTGATTGATATCAGAAGGGGAGCCCTGCCCTTCTGAAATCAGTGGACTATTTCTCCTCTTTCTGCAGAAATTTAGAGGAAATTGTCTCCAGTTTTCTGCCCTACCCCCCATGACTTTTGAGCCAAGCTGTACATGAAAGTTGGCTTCCTTGCTTGCACTGGAACCAGAGATTTCTAAGTCCAAGCAAGAAGAGATGATAGTAGTGGGTGATTCTATGTTTGTCTGTTTGTCTGTATAGAACCTGTGAGGTCACTGCAAATCTCACAAAGGTAAGCATGGAGATCTCATAAGGTTGTAACTGCCTAGCTGAGCAGAGCATACAAAAAAAGAAGGTTGGGTGATAACAATTATTATTTGATGCTGAGAGTCAGATATTATGCCAGAAGACATAATGGTAAGTAAAATGTGTTTTCTAAGTCACAATAGCCTATGGCCATTACTATTACTATTTATTTCTATTTAGTAATAGCACTAGCACTTATATATCACTTCATAGTGCTTTACAGTACTCCCTAAGTGGTTTACAGAGTCAGCCTATTGTCTCCAACAATCTGGGTCCTCATTTTACCGAACTTGGAAGGATGGAAGGCTGAGTCAACCTTGAGCCGATAAGAATCGAACTCCTGGCAGTGGGCAGAGTTAGCCTGCAATACTGTATTCTAACCATTGCGCCACCAGAGCTCTTTGGCAAGAGCCAAATGAAAGGAGGCTAAGATACATGTTGAGGAGGAGGAGGAAGAAGGAGGATAGATAGATGCAGATTAACAGAGTTGCATGGGATCTTGTAGGTTATCTAGTCCAACCCCCCCACCCAAGCAGGAGACCCTACACCATTTCTAACAGATGGCAGTCCAATCTCTTCTTGAAAGCCTCCAGGGATGAAGCTCCCACAACTTCTGAAGGCAAAGCAGTTCCATTGGTTGATTGTTCTCACTGTCAGAAAATTTCTCCTTATTTCCAGGTTGAATCTCTCTTGATCAGTTTCCATCCATTATTCCTTGTCTGGCCTTCAGGTGCTTTGGAAAATAGCTTGACCCCTTCTCTTCTCTAGACTAGCCATGCCCAGTTCCTGCAACCATTCTTCATATGTTTTAGTCTCCAGTCCCCCAAATCATCAGAACAAGCTCCTGACAAGATTTAGCTGGCTAAAGCACAAAAGCTTTAATTCACAATTTCAACTCTTTCTGACAGATCCTACAAAATCTCTACATGCTTAAAGGTCATTGATCCAACGATTCATGTTTGACTTTCTTGTTTCTGCAGATCCTCCCTTCTAGAAGAATTGTCTACCACTTGTTCTGCTTCCTCAACTTCATGATTGTCCTGATAGTCATTTTAACTCCCTTTTGGCTCTGGAATAATTTCAGGAATGAGTTTGTCTTTATGGGGCTGTGGCTCAAATGCAATAACTCCGGTTGTCGTAAAGTGTCTTTGGAAAATGGTAAGGCACGCGGCTACTGTTGATCAAATTCAGTAATCTGTCTAATTGAGTTGGACTGTAGTCTGGATTCCCAGGAGGGAAAGATTACAGTCCAGAGGGTGAAGAACAGAGGTGGGTTTCAGCAGGTTCTGACCAGTTCTGGAGAACCGGTAGCGGAAATTTTGAGTAGTTCGGAGACCCGGTAAATACCACCTTTGACTGGCCCCGCCCCCATCTATTCTCTGCCTCCCAAGTCCCAGCTGATTGGGAGGAAATGGGGATTTTGCAGTAACCTTCCCCTGCAGTGAGGTGGGAATGGAGATTTTACAGTATCCTTCCCCTGCCATGCCCACCAAGCCCACAGAACCAGTAGTAAAAAATTTTGAATCCCACCACTGGTGAAGAACAAACATACATACAAAAGTATGAAGGCTATTGCTTAATGCATTGTAAGCCGCCCTGAGTCTCCGGAGAAGGGCGGCATATAAATCAAATTAAAAACAAACAAACAAACAAACATAGAATAATAGGGTTGAAAGGGACCTTAGAAGTGCCTGAACCCCCAAAATGCAATGCACAACCCCCACTCATGTGCCCCGCCCCTGTGCATGTGCACGTGTCCCCCGTGCATGCATGCATGTCCTCCGTGAATGTGCCCCGGGGCCCCCCACGCCCCATTCTGGCTTCCAGGTTGCTGTAGGAGGCTTTCCAGGCTCAAAATGGGGGACGGGGGTGTGTGTGAGGCCCCCTCATGCCCTGTTTTGGGCCTGGAAAGCTTCCTGCACTAACTTGCACCCCCCTGTGTATGCGCCCTGCCCCCTTGCATATGTGTGCACATGTCCCCCGCATGCACCCCGCGCCCATGCATGCACGGCAGAGACCCAAAGATCAACTGCCTGGCGGGAGGCGCGTGTCATGGTTCGAAGTCGTCTCAAAATAAATCGCACTTCAGCCAAGTTCTTTATGAAAACCCATTCATCTATTAGCACGACATTCTGTTCCAAAACTCATTGCAGCCAGCAATGAGTTCCTGCTCCAAAACCCTTCCCTTCCTGGCTTGCTCTCCTGTTCTGATTGGCCATCTTCCATGTCATTCCACTCCTATCTACTAACTAAGCTCACGGGAATTCCCCCCTCCCATCTCATCTCCTAGGGAATAATCTCTCTATGTCAGCCCTGAACGAAATGCAGCTTGAGGGGCTGACATCGTGTGTGCATGCGTGGTGGACCTGGGCTGGGGCGACAGCTGGTGAACCTATGATCATTGCGACTGATGCCATGTCCCTCTTAATCCTTCTCTTCATTTGACTAGACATACCTAGTTACCTCAAGCGTTCACCATATGGCTTAGCTTTCGTACTCCTTATCATCTTTGTTGCTCTTCGCTCCAGACTTTCTAAAGGTGTTCAAAGGTTGCAGGCATCATATCACCCAAAGAGAGTTTAGCGGAGTTATTTTTACTTTGGAGAAAAACACTTAGCTACCCGCAAGCTAAAATACTGAATTTGGAGCTTATTTAGTTCACAGGTAGCAAATATTTAAAATGTACCAATTTTGTTGCTGAAACATGGCGGAAAGAGCTTTGGAAGCCAATCGGGAGGGAGGATAATATATGTGGCATGTGATGTGCGCCAGTGGTGAAATCCAATTTTTTTTTTACTACCGGTTTTGTGAGTGTGGCTTGGTGGGCATGGCATGGCTTGGTGGGCGTGACAGGGGAAGGATACTGCAAAATCCCCATTTCCTCCCCACTCCTGGGGCTAGCCAGAGGTGGCATTTGCCGGTTCTCCAAACTACTGAAAATTTCTGCTACCGGTTCTCCAAACTGCTCAAAATTTCTGCTACAGGTTCTCCAGAACCTGTCAGAACCTGCTGGATTTCACCCCTGATGTGCGCTGTCATTGTTTCTAGACCATTTTGGCTCAAGAATCCTTGATATCTTACAGAACAGAACAGAACAGAACAGAACAGAACAGAACAGAAGAAAAGAATAGAATAGAATAGAATAGAATAGAATAGAATAGAATAGAATAGAATAGAATAGAATAGAATAGAATAGAATAGAATAGAATAGAATTCTTTATTGGCCAAGTGTGATTGGACACACAAGGAATTTGTCTTTGGTGCATAGGCTCTCAGTGTACATCAAAGAAAAGATACATTCATCAAGAATCATAAGGTACAACACTTATCATGCAATATCTCTTCCTCTTCAGCCTCTCCAGAAATGCTACAAAATGCCCGGTGGTTTTCACTATTGGCCTTCATCAGCTCTTTAACTTCCCTGATTTTATCACAGGATAACCTCAGCCAATTTTTTCAGACGGCATTCTCTAAAAGGCTGATTTCTACCATGGCTAATTTCTGTGCAGGTATTTGGGGGCTAGGGGAAATGCAATTAAACAACTCAAATGATTGTCCGTTCAGATCTCAGGTCAAAGAAAGAGACAGGAAGGTAAGCAGGGAGATAAAAATCTTACCTTAAGTAGATGTTTCAATTAGTGGACAGGTTTGATCCTCAAAAGGAGCATTAGGGAAATCCCCCTTTCAGTAGCTTAAAAACTGTTGCATCTGAGGACATTGTTGGTGTTGGGAAGCAAACAGCCTAGCCAGGGAGGGGAGGTTAAGTGCGGAGCTAGCCTGGAGTCACTGTGCAACTGCAAAAGGGGTAGGACCAGAGGTGGGATTCAGCCGGTTCAAACCGGTTCGGGTGAACTGATAGTTGCGACCTGCGGGTAGGCCTGCCCACCCACCCGGGAACAATCCCCTCCCATCTCGCTGTGTTTTTTGACGCCACACCAGTGATGGGTTTCAAAAAATTTTTCTACCGGTTCTGTGGGTGTGGCTTGGTAAGTGTGGCATGGCTTGGTGGGTGTGGCAGGGGAAGGATACTGTAAAATCTCCATTCCCTCCCCACTCCAGGGGAAGGTCACTGCAAAATCCCCATTTCCTCCCCACTTCAGGGGAAGGATACTGCAAAATCTCCATTCCCACCCCACTCCAGGGGGAAGGATACTGCAAAATTTCCATTCCCACCCCACTCACCTGGGACTCGGGGGGGCAGAGAATAGATGTGGGCAGGGCCAATCAGAGGTGGTATTTACCGCTTCTCCGAACTACTCAAAATTTCCACTACCAGTTCTCCAGAACTGGTTGGAACCTGCTGAAACCCACCTCTGCATCACACACATGTGTGGATGGCATGCACGAGTGAATTGCCATGTTTTGTGACGCGCAAGGCACGTACATGAGCGAAGCGATGGGTTGAGGGTGAGAGATTCATGGAAGGACAAAGCTCACAAGCTGGGACACAACAATTGGGCTTAAGCCATGGGCCAAATTTATACCCGTTCCCAAAGGCTTGGATCTTTTATTATTCAGCATCTAACCTGGGTAACCCAAACACTGTATTTGTATAGTGGGTGAATCAAGTCATCACATTAAAGGAATCACGTGCTTCCTTTGAGGATTTCCCTGTTAGATGAAGATCTGTTAGCTCTTGTTAACTAAGCTTTAGGTTTTATAGATCCGGGGTCTCCAACCTTGGCAACTTTAAGACTTGTGAACTTCAACTCCCAGAATTCCTCAGCCAGCTTTGCTGGGAGTTGTAGTCCACAAGTCTTAAAGTTGCCAAGGTTGGAGACCCCTGTTATAGATTGTATGATCCCAGCCAAGAAGAAGTAAGAGCTAAAATGGTGGGGTAGGAACATATGTGGACCAAACCTCTCTTTTCTTATCTTTAGGCATTTTTCTGCTACTTTCTCTGATGATTATCTGCTTTGGGATTACCCATGAGATCAATACAGAGGAAAAATATCTATCACCTTCCTTTGGTTTTTATATAGGTTGTGTCGCCTGTCTTCTGGCCTTCTTGTTAGGTATTTATTTATTTATGACATTATTTCTAGATTGCTCTGCTTCCAATGTTTAAAGGCAGGTTCTAATAATAGCGCTATGATCAAAGTGAAATTGGACCATCACAAATCAAGAGAAAAAGGACATCACAATAAAAGCCAAACCAAAGCTCTGTGGAATAAGATGGTCTTGACTAATGTGCCAAAAGTAAGTTGGGTGGAAGATCCCTGCCTCTCACATGCCCTAAAGCAGGGGTGTCAAACTCAAGGCCTGGGGACTGGATTCGGCCCGTGGGGTGCTTAGATCTGGCCTGTGGGCCCACTCTGTAAACAGTGAAGGACTGGCCCGCGTTGCCTCTGCCAGTGAAAAGGGAGCTCAGGAGGGCTGCGCACGGCCTTCTCGAGCTCCGTTTTCACTGGCAGAGGGCTGCAGGAGGCCATCGCAGCTGAAAACGAAGCTTGGGCAGGCCGTGTGTGGCGTCCCTGAGCTCCATTTTTGCTGGCAGAGGGCTGCAGGAGGCCATTGTGGCTGAAAATGGAGCCTTGGCGGGTCACGCGCGGCCTCCCCGAGCTCTGTTTTTGCTGGGAGATGGCTGCAGGAGGCTGTGATGGCTGAAAACAGAGGCTGGGAGGGCCATTGTGACCAAAAATGGAGCCTCAATGAGTAACATTGAGCTGGCCACACCCACCCTAGCATGTTTCCCCCTCCCCGGCCCGCCAAGGTCAAACACAACCTGATATAGTCCTCAATGAAATTGAGTTTGTCACCCCTGCCCTATAGGTATGCCTCCCAGACCTTTACACCTTTCCCCCTGCATGGAAAGGAGGCCTTCAACAGCTCTTCTTGAGAAGAACTCAATAGGACTGGCTGCTTCTGGTCAAAAAATATTGTCCTGTGAGGTACATGATTTTACTCTAGAGAAGGGATCTCCAAAGTTGGCAAATTTAAGACTTGTGGACTTCAACTCCCATGCTGACTGGGAAATTCTAGGACGTGAAGCCCACAAGTCTTACGGTTGCCAAATTTGGAGACCCCGCTGCTCTAGAATATATGACAAGGCTACATTGTGGATTAGGCAGATAGAACAGAGGTGGGAAAATGAAAAATTGCATTACCAACCTATACAATCCATAGGTAGATTAAGATAGAAGGTGCATATCAGGAGTGTCAAGCAGCAGGGAAATCAGGAAATTCAGACAGTTCAAACGAGTATAAAGACTTGTTGCAAGCTTAAGCTCTCTACAAGAATCTGAACTACTAATGATCAAGGGAAATTAGCAGGAGTTAAGAAACGGAAAGGAATTCAAGGTGGGCTGCACTTAGATATCTTCTGGGGGTGCAAGGACTCATGACTGATGATGCATTTGACCCCTCCCCCAGGTTCAGCCTGGTCGTCTCCTACAAGGAGCACATCCAAACAGAGAATATCAAATAAGGTCCAATATACCAGTAGAAGAATCAGATAAAAGGAACAAC
Organism: Pantherophis guttatus; assembly: GCF_059756535.1. Taxonomy (NCBI): domain Eukaryota; kingdom Metazoa; phylum Chordata; class Lepidosauria; order Squamata; family Colubridae; genus Pantherophis; species Pantherophis guttatus. The sequence goes on from NC_142072.1 coordinate 7,598,528, forward strand.
ATCTATCTGAATGCATGCTCATTCCAGGTAGCTACGATTAGTGCTAGAATCAAGATTCTTTTAACCCACCCACCTTCCGACCCACTCTTGATTTATCCCAAAATGCTTGTTTTTCAGAAGCCTAATGTTGGGTAATTAAGAATGAGAAATCCTTGCTGATTGGTTGCCAAATCATTTTTTTTTTAAAAAAAAAAAAATCTATTGGTAGATTCACAGATCTGCTGCACAGATTCTCATTCTCCATCCCTCTCTTCCACCCCCACCCCACTTCCAGGTATAGTTAGTCTCGTGCACCCTGTTGGCTTGTTTGAAGACAGCATAAATGAGACGACACAGAGAAGTTTGGTGATTCCTGAGGGCTACGTTGACCAATACACACATTCTTTTTTATGAACCCAGATTAAGTTCTGGAGGAGCCTGATTGGACGTTGGAATTCTAACAAGTTCATTTCATTGAACCAGTGGGATTCCCTCCATTTGGAATGCAGGAGAGCTTCTGTGAGCCCTTCTTGGCACCTCTCGCTTTTGAATGGTCAAGGTCTTAGCAAAGTGTTCTGCTCCGCCCATCGGATTATCTACTCCATTCATAAAGTACATTAATTTCTGCACAGTCACAGTGCAACATTTCTGCCTGGAGTGCAAAATACCCTCTTCCAGAACAGACATCGCTTTGGAGCACTGCCTATAAATTGCATTATTAAAAATGCATCTCATTCAGTGGATGTCTCTCAATCAGAAAATAAGGCACAGAGTCGCTTTTTTGGGGAGGAGGGGCTATCTCAGAGCTATTTTAATTCTCATATTCTTCAGCAGTCCTGAGAGTTTCTTTTTCATCCAATTTAGTGTCTATGGAGATCAGCGATGAAATACTACCGGTTCGCACCGGTTCAAGTGAACCGGTAGTGATGAAAGCTACCGGTTCGGGCAAACCGGTAGTAAAAAAAAGTTACTGGTTCCTCTGAACCGATATTTCCGATGATCAGCTGTGCTGCGCAATTTAAAATAGCTAGAAAGCAGGAAATTCTGCTTTCTAGTGAATCTAAATTGCGCGACATAGCTGTTGCCCCCCCTCATGGCGTTGTGTCCCCCTCACGGCCCATTTTTGGGCCCAGGAGGTTGCAGGGAGGTCTGCTAGGCCCAAAACAGGGTGTGAAGGAGTTACACGTGATTGCGCAGGAGTGGTGGGGGAAGCATAAGGGGGGTCATGTGTGCATGTACAGGGGGGCGCATTGCATTATGGGTGCCGGCACACACACACGCTTTCGCCCGTGTGCGCCCTTTCAAAACACAATGGGAAAAAGGTTAGCCATCACTGCTCTATGACATCACTGAGGCTCACAAAGGAAGGCATGGAAACCACAAAGATTCTGGCCTCTTGGTTAAGAAGGAGAGGGAGATGTGTGTCAGGCACTGCCTGAAGCTAGAAGGCACCATAATTTCCAGGCAAAGATGATTGTGAGTAAGAGGTTTTTGAGCAGCAGAAATTCTGTTTGATTTTCTTTCTGCCAGTGATGTACCAAGGATGTGGGCTATCCAGAAACCTTGGTCAAAAATCATGGAAACGGCATCTATGTATGCAAAATGTGGGGTACAGTTATTCCAGAAGCAGCCCCAGAAGCAATGCACAGCATCTCAATGACACAGTCAGCATCCTCTCAGCATCAGATGGTGGCATCTCCAGAGAATATCAGGCCTCATGTTAGCGAAACCTATCTGTTCTCATAGGCTTAGGGGTTATTACTATGGTTGTTAAAACGGCAATGATTAAATTATTTTTTAAAATGGTTGATTCGTTGGCACAGACAACACTTCCAAATTCTGAATGATTCACAACTTTTCTTCCTTGATTTGATTTTTATCCCGCCTTTATTATTGTTTATCAATAACTCACTTTCTGTCTATGGCCAACATGCTCATTTTGATCCCTCTTTGATTTAATCTATCCCGGAATTTTGTCAACTTCAGCAACTTTAAGTTGTGTAAGGATTCGTTCGACTCCCAGAATTCCCCAGCCGAGGTTGAGAAACACCAATCTGCCCTAAAGATGATATCATTTTTGTCCTGCTCAGCAGGGTGGTTGTAAAGAAAATTGAGACTACGTCATTTTCTTAACATAATTGTCCAATGAAAATGTCATGCTTCACTTACATCAGAGGTGTCAAACTCAAGGCCCGGGAGCTGGATCCGGCCTGCGGGATGCTTAGATCTGGCCTGCGAGGCCGCCCTGGAAACAGCGAAGGAGCAGCCCACGGTGCCTCTGCCAGTGAATATGGATCTCAGGAGGGCCGCGTATGGCCTCCCAAGTGCCATTTTCACTGGCAGAGGGTTGCAGGAGGCTGTCACAGCCAAAAACGGAGCTTGGGAGCCTGTTTTCGCTGGCAGAGTGCTCAGGCCACCACAGGGACCTCCAGACATGAGTGACGTCGAGCTGGCCATGCTCACCCTTGGCCATGCCTCCCAGAGGTCAAACACAACCCCGATCCGGCCCTCAATGAAATCGAGTTTGAGACTCCTGACTTACATGGTCAGGTGAATGATGAACTTTAAACGTTCATCTGGGTACTTGCGGGACCGCCTACTACCACCAATAACCTCCCATTGGCCGGTACGCTCTCATAGAGAGGGGCTCCTCCGGGTGCCGTCAGCCAAACAGTGTCGACTGGCGGCCCCCAGGGGGAGAGCCTTCTCTGTGGGGGCACCTACTATCTGGAACGAGCTCCCCCCGGAGATACGGAGGATCCCGGATCTGCGCACCTTCCGCCGCGCTCTAAAGACCTTTTTATTCCACCAGGAGGGTCTGACCTAACTTTCTCCCTCTTTTTAAACAATTTTAATAATTTTAATATTTTTAATACTCAAAGTTTTAAATTGATTGGGGTTTTAATTTGTCTGGGCCAAACTATTTAATTTGATTTTATTTCTGCTTTTTAAATTTTGTATATATGTATTTTATTGTTGGCTCTTCACTGCCCTGAGTCCTTCGAGAGTAGGGCGGTATATAAATCAAATAAAAGTAAATAAACGGACTGGCTTATTTTGAAGATAGGTTTTTTTTCCCCCATAGGAGTCTGACAAGATTTCCCCCCGGATCTTCCCGAAGAAGCTGCACAATATCCTGTCTTCCGTCAACTTTCTCCTGTTTCTAGTGACCACTTCAACTCCTTTGTTGTTAAAGTTTAAAATATACCACGGTTCTTTCATGAATGGATGGTGGACTGTTTGTGATGGGTTCGGTTGTAGTTCAATTGTGTCCTCTTCTGGTAAGTGTCCTCGCCTGTTCAAATATTGAACCCCAAATCACGGTCCAACTGCTTAGAACAGTGTTTCTCAACGTCAATAACTTTTAAACGTGTGGGCTTCAATGCCCAGAATTCCCCAGCCAGCATTCTAGGGGAATTGTAGACCGAACATCTTAAAGGTGCCCAGTGTTGAGAAACACTGATTTAGAGCTTATCAGACATGCAAATAATACAGCACAATGTGCATTCAGAAAATCTGAGCAAACCCTAGATGTGGCACAATATGAATATTAACTTTCTCACTGTTTCTCACTGCGCCACGGTGGTGCAGTGGTCAGAATGCAGTATTGCAGGCTAATTATGCTGACTGTCAGCAATTCAATCCTGACCGGCTCAAGGTTGACTCAGCCTTCCATCCTTCCGAGATCAGTAAAAAGAGGACCCAGATTGTTGGAGGCAATATGCTGACTCTGTAAATCACTTAGAGAGGGTCGTAAAAGCACTATGAAGCGGTATATAAGTCTTAAGTGCTATCGCTACTCTCATTGTTTCTATTTTGACTAATCCATTCTGACTTTCTTGCTCCTGACTCTAATGATTGTGACAAGCTGAGCACAGGTCATAGGTGCTCCCACAAAATAGCTGGTCTGCCAGAGGTCCCAAACTCCCCTTTGCCAAGAAACTGGGATATAACATTTCTATCCTGTCATGCAATTTTTGAGGCCTCTATAGTTGTTTCTGGAGGCTGGTGCTTTGCTTTGCAGCATGCCAGTATCCTATTTCATTTATTTAATTGTTTGATTTTTAATAAAATCAAGTAGGTCAGAAGCTTGGCTGAAACTAAGGACGTTATCTGTGATCATGTTGATATCACTACACCATTTTGTGGCCTATCAGGCTACAGTGGATGATCACAGCTCATGCCATAGTAAAGTACATATAGTCCTCAACTTACAACAGTTCGTTTAAGATAGACCTCAACTTACAGCAGTTCATTTAGTGACCGTTCCAAATTAAAACGGCACTGAAAAAAAGCGACTTATGACCATTTTTCACACTTATGACCATTGTGGTATCCCTATAGTCATGTGACCAAAATTCAAAATAGGGGGAGGAATGACAACTGGATCCAACAGGCGGATCGGAAGCTTGGCTTAGCACGAGACAACTTCGAATATAATTGTCCCTTTGAACATTTCCCGTAGGCCCTTTGATGGCTGCCCGAATCCTTTCTGTAGCTGCTGTTTTTTCCAGCTTCGTTGCTTTGATTTCTGCGTGGAGACTGCTGACTCGCTTGATAGGACGGGAGATAACCGAAAACCTGATTTGTTCACTGGCTCATTTCGGTGCAGGTATGATGTAAACCTGTCAGCTATGCAGGAATGATAAGAAACTAATCAGGAAATGGGAAAGTAACCTGTTCAAGGTTTAGTTGGTGCTCATAAATACTCAGCAGAGGTCAATACGGATGGGCCCCTGCCATAAGAAGTCACGAAAGGCCCAGATTACCACACTGAAAGTCGTCGTGCTGAAGGGAGTTGTAGATAAAAAGCAGCGAGAGACTATCTGTAATCATATTTTAGAGCAGTGTTGCCCAACCATAGCCGTTTCAATTTATAGAATTTCACCATCAACACGGGCTTGTTAAGCATTACAGAATAATGGAAGGAACCAGGGGTGAAATGCTCCCGGTTTGGACCAGATCACCTGATCCAGTAGCGATGGAGGCGGGTGGTTCGGAGAACCGGTAGCAAAAATCCCTGCCCCCCCCCATTGCCCAGCTGAGCCGCTCAATCATCAGAGGCTTTTTTTAATTTTTAAAAGCATTTTTTTCTACAACCTCTTTGGCCGAAAAAATGCTTTTAAAAGTAAAAAAAAAAAAGTCTCTGATGATCGCGCGGCTCAGCTGGGATCGTCAGAGGCTTAAAAGCATTTTTTTTTACAACCTCTTCAGCCAAAGAGGTTGTAGAAAAAAGGCTTTTAAAAGTTAAAAAGAAAAAATATGGCCACGCCCACTCAGTCATATTACCACCACCACCACCAAGCCACGCCCACAGAACCAGTAGTAACAAATTTTACATTTCATCACTGGAAGGAACCCTGAAGTTCTTCTAGTTCAAATCCTTGTTCAAGCACAATAGAATAGAATAGAATAGAATAGAATAGAATAGAATAGAATAGAATAGAATAGAATAGAATAGAATAGAATAGAATAGAATAGAATAGAATTCTTTATTGGCCAAGTGTGATTGGACACATAAGGAATTTGTCTTTGGTGCATATGCTCTCAGTGTACATAAAAAGAAAAAGATACATACGTCAAGAATCATAAGGTACAACACTTAATGATAGCCATAGAGTACAATGTATAGGGTACAAATAAGCAATCGAATCATACTAGGAAACAATATAAATCGTAAGGATACAAGCAACAAAGTTACAGTCATGCAGTCATAAATTGGAGGAGATGGGTGATAGGAAGGACAAGAAGATTAATTGCAATAGTAATGCAGACTTAGTGAATAGTTTGGCAGTGTTGAGGGAATTATTTGTTTAGCAGAGTGATGGCATTCGGGAAAAAACTGTTCTTGTGTCTAGTTGGTGCAGTGCTCTATAGCGTCATTTTCAGGGTAGGAGTCAATGGTGAGATCCAGGACGAAGCGGTAGTGGCGGTGGCGAGAGGCTCCGCCCATCCTCCTGGATGTCTCTGCACATGCGCAGAAGCATTGCATGTGCCCACGAGCACACGAATGCCCACGAGTGAACTGGTTGCGACAGGATTTGAATCCCACTATTGGTAGGAGTTGAAACAATTTATGTCCAGGATGCGAGGGGTCTGTAAAGAGTCATTCAGGAGATAGAATGGGAAGCAAGAAGGAACATTGAAAAAGAAATTTTGGGAGAGCGTGGGGATGCTGGAAAAGGAATAGGAGAGCAGACATCAGCAATCAGGAGATGGAAGGTGAATCCATGGGCTGTTTATCTCATAAATGGCAATTCAATCCTGGTTGCAATTATTTTTATTATTTGTTTTCTACCCCACCCCCTTCATCTTCTACCTTTTTGCTTCTTTCTTTGTTTTGTACATTTTTACTGGATTGAAAAATTCAATTATTTAATGTGTGAATTTTTTAAAAAATCCGAATAAGATCAATTTCTTGAAGCAGCTTTTTGTATAATATGGACACTCCTAGTATGAACTCTGACTTCTCTTCTTTATTTGCAGGACTCTTCTTGCTATCTGCCCTGTTGATTACTTTCTGCAATCTTAGAGTCAAAGTTGATATATACAACAATAAAATGAGAACTTACTATGGTTTTTACATCGGTTGCTTTGTCTGCTTTCTATCATTCTTCTTAGGTAAGTAAGATTCTAAGTTAAGCGTAATTTTCAAGAACAGCCTCCCCTATGCCTGAAGAGAAAAGTTTTCGGTCAGTGTGTGCTACCTCCTCTGACATGGACACCAATCTCACAATCGATACAAAAGCTACGAGTGGAAAGATCCATGCTTGACATCACGAGACAAGATAGAAAGACCTGCAAACAAAAATAAATGATGCCATCAAAACGGTAAAAGAATTGAAATGGAAATGGGTGGGTCATATAGCAAGAAGAACTGGTGGCAGGTGGACCAAGGCAGTCATAGAATAGCAATAGCACTTAGACTTATATACCACTTCACAATGCTTTTACAGCCACCTCTAAGCAGTTTACAGAGTTGGCATATTGCCTCCAACAACAGTTTGGGTCCTCATTTTACCAGCCTCGCAAGGATGGAAGGCTGAGTCAGCCTTTGAGCCTGGTGAGATTTGAATTGCCAAATTGCAGGCAGACGGCAGTCAGCAGAAGTAGCCTGCAGTACTGCACTCTAACCACTGTGCCACCACAGCTCATGGATCCCAAGCTTTCACAAAAGAGACCTAAAACAAGATGGAGTGATGATATCAGCACATATTGCAGGCCCAACTGGCAAAGAAAAGCTCAGGATTCTATTGGTTGGAAACATTTAACAGTAACAGAGTTGGAAGGGACCTTGGAGGTCATCTAGTCCAACCCCATGCTCATGCATGAGACCTATACTAGAGATTCTAAGCGCCGAACATGCAGAAGAGGCCTTTATCCTGCAGCGGATAGACAATGGCGAGGAGGAGGAGGAGGAGGAGGAGGAGGAGGAGGAGGGGGAGGAGGAGGAGGAGGGATGGGGACATAAGATTCTGTTGGAGACAACAGAGTACATTATGGGTTAAAAGCAGGGATGAAATGCTCCCGGTTCGGACTGGATCACCCGATCTGGTAGCGATGGTGGCGGGTGATTCGGAGAACCGGTAGCAAAAATCCCTGCACCCCCCTCTCCATGCCCAGTTGAGCCCCGCAATCATCAGAGGCTGTTTTTTTTTTACTTTTAAAAGCATTTTTGAACGGTTGAATGAATGATAGTCCTGAATCCAGTCAGAAAGGGCAAACAGAAATATTTGGAAGCACCTTCTCATGTACGAAGGGCCTGTTTAAACCCGAAAGGCAGGGTCTCAAAGGGTTGAATGGGTGGACATATGGATAAAGATAATGGAAGATAAAGATTATCTGAGCATACTTTTCACCCAGAATTTTTAAATTCTGAAAAACCCATTTTTCTTTTTCCCCCCGCTGCCTTCTTCATAATGTGGCAGGGGAAAAGCTTTTTTATTGTTGCAGTTGTGATAGCAATAAGAGCAGAGGTGGTATTCAGCCGGTTCGGACCAATTTGGGAGAACCGGTAGTGGAAATCAGGGGTGGGCTGTGGGTGGGTTGCGGAAGGCGTTGTGCATTTTCAGTGCTGGGCGAACCGGTAGGTAAATTATGTGAATCCCACTTCTGATTAAGAGTCAGAAATTTAGAAATTAGAGAAAACACCTTTGGAAGATGAAGTAATAAAAAAGATTTTAGATTGTGCAGAAATGAACCGATTAACTTTGTTGATTAAAGATAGGGAAGAATCAGAATACTTTAGAATATGGAATTATTTCTATTGTTGGTTGGAAAAGAGGTATAAATAATCAATTTTATAACTATGTGTAAAAATTGGATGGCAAGAATATGGTTATAGGAATGAACTTTTATAGTGGTTTGGATGACGATTAAGATAGAAGAAACTGTTGGAACAAGAAGAACAAAAAGAACTGAAGAAGTCAACACCGAGATGTCACAGGGGAGGGATGATTGATGCATTGAATGTTTGTTTGTCTTAAAAAATAAAAAAAAACTTTAAAAAAAAAGAGTCAGAAATTTATAACCATCTCTTGTCAATCACTTAGAAGTCTACCAGTAACTTCTTGTTTACCTTCTGTCTACGTGTGATGGATTTTACATTCCTGTTAATTGTTCCCCCCCTCCAGGCACAATCAGCCTATTATATCATAAGGGCTTGATCAAAGAAAAGGAAAATGGGATCTCTGACATAAACGCAGGAGCACAAAAAGAGATGGCACAATCGGACTCTGATCAACCTACTGTATAATCTATGCTTGATCTGTATTGTTGAAGAGTACAATTACAGGCATCCTTTGGAGATCCTGCAAACTGCAGACAAGCTGCATGAATGGCTGTTTAGTCGACAACAATTTGGGATACTGAAGGCCATCTGAGAGCTGTACAAGAAGCAGCTTCTTGTTCCCTGCTCCACTCACCAACACTTCTATTAAAATTGTTGAAGTGAGACAAGATTATTGCCTATTCAGTCTTCATTTCTATCCTTAAGTGGATTCGTCTGTCTTCATTTCTGAGACAGGGTCCATTTCGAACACAAATAGATTTGCAATGCAAATGACATATTTCTTGGTGGATGTTTCTCATCTGGGGATGAAGCGGGTAATTGGCACCCAAAGTTCTTGAAGGCCAGAGGTTTCCTTGGAGACTCAAGTTCAGGTTGCTAAAGAGTTTTGGTGAGGGAAGGATTGGGATAGTTTGCACTTTTCTGCAGTAGCACAAAGAAATGAGCATAGCGCAGGATGGTGTCATTATAGCTTGTTCCAAAAACCATTAGAGAAGGCATCTATTTGTTTTTTGCACTTGACTGTAGCTTGCTCCTTCTATGCTCAGAAGTAGAAATATTATCAGTAATACGATTATTAATTATGTGGTTATAACTAGGCAATTTTAATCTGAAATGGTATAAGGTCTCCTCCCAGAGCAGGGGGCTGGACTAGAAGACCTCCAAGGTCCCTTCCAACTCCTCTTCTCTTCTCTTCTCTTCTCTTCTCTTCTCTTCTCTTCTACTCTACTCTACTCTACTCTACTCTACTCTACTCTACTCTACTCTATTCTATTCTTTCTGTTTTGTTCTATTCCGTTCCCACCACTCCCCTATCCTATCCTATCCTATCCTATCCTATCCTATCCTATCCTATCCTATCCTATCCTATCCTATCCTATCCTTTCCTATCCCAGACATAAAATAGCAATTGACACCATCATATATGTAAATAAAGTATAACCAGATTGTTGGGGGCAAGATGCTGACTCTGTAAACCGCTTAGAGAGGGCTATAAAGCACTGAAAAAGTGATATATAAGTCTGAGTGCTATTGCTATAACAGCATAATACAAAATAGAGCCAGTTTGGTATAGTGGTTAAGGCATCAGTGTAGAAATCAGAAGACCATGTATTCTAATTCCACCTTAAGCACAAAGCCAGCTAGCTGTCCTTGGGCCAGTCCCTTTCTCCCAGCCCCAGGAAAAAGGTAATGAGAAGCCCCTCCCAATATCTTGCCAAGAAAACCACAAGACTTCTCCAGGCAGTTTCCAAGAATCAATATGGACTCAAAGGTGCACACATCAGGGATGAAATCTAGCAGGTTCTGACAGGTTCTGAAGAACCGGTAGTGGAAATTTTGAGTAGTTCGGAGAACCGGCAAATACCACCTCTGGCTGGTTCCAGAGTAGGGTGGGAATGGAGATTTTGCAATATCCTTCCCCTGGAGTGGGGAGGGAATGGGGATTTTGCAATATCCTTCCCCCAGGAATGGGGAGGGAATGGAGATTTTGCAGTATCCTTCCCCTGCCACGCCCACCAAGCCACGCCCACAGAACTGGTAGTAAAAAAAAAATTGGATTTCACCACTGGCACACAGGCACACCCAACCTGTGACACTTCCTGGTTTCTTAGCGAAGAAGATTCCATGACAGTTAGAACTGGTTGAATGGAATAGAACCAAGCAATGTCGGGCTTGCTAAGCAAGGGCCATGGATCAGATCTGGGAAGAGGGGATTACGGACAGTATAGACCATCTGGATGGAGACCTACAGGTGTTACTCATTTTTTTAACCCCAAACTGGATCAAACGATACTCCTTTAACAGCCATCTCTTGGGTCTGAGGCCCTGCCTCAGCACATCGGAGCTAAGTAGAGGGGCAAAATCCTTGGAAACTTCATCACTAATATTCGGGGAAGAAGTCTCGTTTTCAACTGAGTCTTAACGAACAGTGGCTACCCGAGAAAATTATCACCTAAAATTATCCCCTTTCCAAAACCAACATGGAAGGCCAGGGGACTTAGTATATTGAAGGATACTTTTGCGGGACTCATTTAAACAATGTCACAATAATCTGCTCAGTGCTTCGACATGTCTCTGAGCAGAATTGTTTCTTGTTTAAATTTGAAGTGTTGGGTCTGGCTCTTTCTTTGTAGGTTTATTTTTCCTCACTCCACTTTGGCCAGTGGTGGGATTCAAATAATTTAACAACCGGTTCTCTGCCCTAATGACAGGCTGGGTGGGTGTGGCGTGGTGGGTGTGGCCAGGGGGGGTCTGACGGGCCGCACTTGGCCTCCTGCACCACCCTGGGAGCAAAAACGGGCCGCAGGGGGAGACACACAAACCCCTGCGCCCCATTTTGGGCCTAGTAGGCCTCTCTGCAGCCTCCTGGGAGCGAAAACAGGTCGCAGCGGAGGGTGCTGCACTTACCTCGGAGCCAAAATGGGGTGCATGGGGACTCCTGGAAGGGGCGGGGCAGGAAGGGGTGGAGCCAGCCAGTAATTTAACTACCGGTTCTCCCAAACCGGCTGAATCCCATCACTGACTTTGGCACTTAATGCAAAAGGAAATGGTATCCTGGGAGAAGGGGAGTGAAGAGCTCCAGGGTACTCCTAGACATTTGCATCCGATTTCTTCTTATAATATCTTGGAATGATTTAGCAGGCAAATAGCCATGTTTAAGTTAGTGTGCGTTCCCTACCTCTGCTCTTTTCTAAAATAATACTG